>NC_048307.1:72712674-72774113 GCF_013100865.1 Trachemys scripta elegans | reverse complement strand
GCAGGTAAACAAACCGGCCCGGCCCACTGGTGCTTGACTTTCCAAACTTAACATTCTTTTAACGTAGGCCTTTGTGTGGTAATACAATAAATGTACAATAGTGGCGTCATCTCTGGTGCATCATCTAGAGATTGTGACATCTTTAAGCCCTTACACAAGGGAGATCAGTTCCCTTTTGTTGATCTATCTCTACAGGATGCATGCTGTGGTCATTGACAACCCCAGAGCTGCATCCGATTATGACAAGTTCAAAAGAATATGACAGCTGTCCCCGTTCTCCAATGCAAAGTTCAATATGAGAGAATGTATTTATATAGAACCCTTCATACAAACCACTCGTGAGAATTTGTGGAATATGTACAGTTGGGGGATTTGCTGACAGTCCTTGCCATAAGGCAAGAACTGGGAGTTCATAGTAGATCACAGTTGTATATAGAGAAAGATTCTGTTAGGATGAGGGATAAGACAGTACGTGGAGAATGCACATTGCGATACTTCCTGTACCTTTGTCTATTAAACCACGCGCCACAGAGACTGCCACACTCTGGCGCTTTTGGCTACTTTAAAACTTTCTGATAAAATAAGAGTCCCTCCAAGATAGTAAACACAATTTGCTTTTTAAAAGCTCGCAACAGCTAGCAGCTTTGACTCTTTACTAATTGGCAATGCAGAGTGATATCCAAGTCAAACACTTTTTTTTTTTTCTTCTTGCTTCGGAATATTTTTGTGTTAATTACTGCAATTTTATACAGTAAGTCTGAAAAATACAGGTTCACGTTCCTCGGAGGACTGGATCATCAGAGAGAAGAAGAGTTTTTTAGATTAAAACATGAAAGACAAAAAACAACCCTTGAAAGAGGAAGTAGAACAGGAAGATTTGGTTGTTTCTTCTAACTGTTTCTAGTAGAGCAAGAGGCATAAACATACAGTTGCTCCTAACAGATTTTGCTCTGCTCAGAACTTGGTTTTAGATAATGCAGTTTTCTAAGATCAGTTGTAAAATAAACTTTCTGATGAAGACCATGACCAATATATATTTTTAAAAAATTATGTTAACAACAATGCAAAAGGAGACATATAGGCACAAGGGAAATTAAAAATGAAGGGGGAAATAGATAAGTGGGTAATTTTACCAGTGTGTCTAGTGTGCATCATCATGTTACTTCAGTTTTACATTGGTGAAACTCCATTCAACTTAATTGCATAAAATGGTTCATATACACATGATCTTTACTGTGTGATATTGCTCTTAGTCAGAAAAATATTCAGAGTTTCTTCCGTTTTCAAAATGAATTTCTGGGGAATGACAGCAAATATGGAATCCAATTAAGAAAAGCAGGCTAAGTAATTTCTCCTGTCATTCACTTGTGCAGTTAGAGTAGGTGTCTGCATCCAGGGAGTTTTAAACACCACCAGCTTTTCAAAATAGCATTTCAAAGAACTGTGAGATTGTAAACATCTGTGAATGAGATCTACAAAAGCAACCTCTCTAGCCATCTTCATGAGAAGTGTTTTGATAAACAGAGTACTGCAAAAGTACTAAATACTGGTGAGGTACACTAAATGTGCATCTATTTCTAACAATAAAATTTTCTTCTGATAAATGCCCCAAGTATCATAGAGGGGTTGTTTTATTAAATCTCTTTTAAAGTTCTGGAGCCAATTTAAGTGCCACTTTCCTTTTAAAATTCATTTCTTCTCGTCACTGCCCCTCTGATTTTTGTAAACAGGTCTAGCTAGGGGAAAATGTGATACAAGCAGCCGCAAAATAGTTAAGATCATCTTTAAGGAAGTCAGTAGCAAACAGACCTCCCTCCCTCCCTTGCCCAAGCAATCTTACTTCCTCTCCCAATAGTCTGTGGTGGCAGACTGAGCAGACCAGTGTGCTGTCACTATGGACTAATACACATAGAGAACAGCGCTCCTGTCCCTGGGAAAGCATGTCGGTAAAACGGTGTAGATTTAGTGAAATACCTGGAATAACAGTGAGACTAGTAGGAATGACGCATTGGGAGGTAAGAACTTAACCGTTATTTCACGCTGAAATCTGATGTTTAAGTATGCTACCCAGTGAACTGGTTGGTTCAACAGTGCTGGTGGGTTTTTTTTTATGGAAGAAAAGTGTTTCTATTTTCATGCTCTTATTTGAAGGAAGCTTCAGTAATGGGTAGTGCAGAAAGAACATTTAATTTTAAGGTAATGCTTTGTGATGGGTTATTAACCCACCATATGAAAGTTGGCTTTTTCCTTACTAAAGGTGGTGCAGTATTTCCTGTGTCTAACTGAAATCATCTAGTTTTTTTTAAACGTTTTTTCTTTCTTTATAAAACCATAAAGAACGGTTAATGTCCCAGACCCCAAAATTACCAAATTGCAAAAACCTGTCTTTAAATACCAGCTGCACTCCCTGGGAAGTTATAAAGTTAATCTCTTTTAGCATTGCTAGGAGTGTTTAAGTGTTCACAGAGGCATAGGGTCTGGGTGAGAGTAAGATCCTTCCCTCGGAGGTCTGAGTTCCTTAGAGTCTGACATTCAAGCAAACTTTTTGGTCTTGATTTGCTACCATCCTTACAGGGTATAAGTCCTGAGCCCCTTCCAAAGTGAACTCTGCTGGATTTGCACAGTTCAGCAGATTGTGAATGGGACATGGAGCCTTTCACCTGTAGTTCACAGGGTTCTAATCCAGTCTAGATGATTTAGGGGACTGCTGGCAGTTTCAGGTTTGTCTGCGCCAGATAAGATTGTCACATTTAATACTGCATCCTAAGTATTGTTCATTTCTGAATGTAATGCTGAGAGGGGCTCTGGGGCCGATAACTGAGATAGTCAACTTTAGTTTAAAGGCTGTGTAGGGATGGACTCAGCTTTGGATTCATAGAGAGACAGACAGAAATGTTAAACTTTTTACTAATTATTTGCATGTGATATCAAAGGCTCAAAGCTTTCCTCATGGGAACTGCAGAACTTGTATTCACTGTCCTGGTATTAACTGCTTTGTTGCTGTTCCTCAGTCCTGCTGCTGGGCAGCAGGAGGGATCTTTTGTTTGTTTATTTAGACCTCTATTGGAAAAATGTTTAGCTCTAGGCATGTTACATATCATTAACAACAGATAAATCCACAGAAAACCTTCATAATTTCACTTTAGCCTCCATTATGACTTCTCTTACAAAAGCCATCATGTTCTCAATAATCCATTGCGATAGAAATGATTATCGTTGAGACGATAATGGGGTTGCATTGTGTAATCAGCAGTTAAATGCTTTGTGTGTGTATGTGCAGATATATATTCGTTGAAGGGTTGAATGTTATTCACATTTGTATTTTGCATGTGCAACTCTCATGAAGGTGGCAGTGATGCAGGCCACATACTAGAGAGCAAAATTTCCTGTGTTTGATGTAAGTTATGACCCATATTTAACAGGACTTCCAAACATAGAAGGAAACCAACATATTGTCACTTCCTATATTTTTTTATCATCTCAATATTAGTCATGTGCTACTCAGGCTGTGAAAATGGGAATGTTTGCATTTTCTGTGACTTGCTTTGAATCACCCATTAAGCTTCTAGATTGGGAGGGAACTTCAAGCCTCATATTTAAAGCAGCGCTAATCTTGCTGATACAACAATCTCTTTGTGGGAAGGAGGAGGGACCCTTCTGAAAATCAGAGCGGATGGGCCTGAAGGCTTTGCTAGTAAGCTTACCAAAAGCGGCTGTGCTCTGGATTCCCAAAGCTGAGAGTAACCAGTATGGCCTCTTTAAGATTTTATATAATGCGTTGATGCTAGTCTATGTATCTGACCAGCCTTATCTCCCCTGCTGTCGAGACATGGGGAGCTCAGAACCTAGGCTTTGCAAAGCAGCCATCATCTGCCTTTACTGGTCTCTGCAGTTAAGAAAGCCAGAGCACACTGAACAAGCCGGTACTGGGTAACCTGGAGTCCCATTTAGCCATAGTTCAATAAATCAACCTACTCTACTGTGCTATGGATAGAAAGTTTGTGAAAAATCCATATCTCCAAGGACCGTGTTTCCCAAACTTGGGACGCCACTTGTGCAAGGAAAGCCCCTGGCGGGCCGGGCCGGTTTGTTTACCTGCCATGTCCGCGAGTTCGGCCGATCGCGGCTCCCAGTGGCCGCGGTTCGCTGCTCCAGGCCAATGGGAGCTGCTGGAAGCGGCAGCCAGTACGTCCCTCGGCCCATGCCGCTTCCAGCAGCTCCCATTGGCTTGGAGCCGCGGCCAGTGGGAGTCGCAATCGGCCGGACCTGCGGACGCGGCAAGTAAACAAACCGGCCCGGACCACCAGTGGCTTTCCCTACACAAGCGGCGTCACAAGTTTGGGAAACACTGTCCAAGGAGATTATTCACAGCTGATTGAATGAAACTGAAGAAGGCAGCTCAAACTAGTGAAGAGGAAAATAAGGAACAGAATTCTATCAGCCCACCCCGAAATAAAGGACCGTCTTTCTCCTTTAAAATACACTTATAAAAATTAGTTTTTACATTGGCCGTAAAAATTAACTTCACATTCAAATTCACATTGAAAGCTTGGCCTACACAAAACCTGTATTTTAGTTATGCTACAATCCGTTGGAAGTGCTGCAGAGATTGTGTTTTAGTGATGATCAGAACAAGGGCATATGTTTAAAGCCAAAGATGGGAAGAAACACAGATGCTTTGATGAGAAGAGACCTAATTTCTTGAGCTGCTGTACTTGTAAAATGCCTGTATAGAGAGAGGACACGGGAAATCTAGAGTGTTAATCCTTTTCTGCGAAGGCTGTGCATTTGCTTCCCTAGCTGAGATCTATGAATACATATGGCTATTGGTAAGGTGTGTGTGGATCAATGTACTCATAGCATGAGGGATTTGTCACTAGATTCTACAGGTCCTTTTTCCCTTTGCAGGAAAAAGAGAAAGATAAGGAGAAGACTAAAGAGAAGGACAAAGATTCCAAGGAGAAAGAAAAAGACAAGAAGATGTTAAATGGACACCTCTTCAGTGCAACCCCTACCGTGGGTCCAGTCAACTGTTACCACTGTATGAAACCTTTCAACAAAGATTCACACCTCTGTGCAAGTAAGTAGTTTTTTCTTTGTGTTCCGCTGTTGGTGGAAAGCCTGTCAGCCAGAATCAGGATGCTGGTCATGGAACTTTTGCTTTATTCCCCCTACAAGTTTGAGAATTCTGATCAGGGAGAAGGGAGAACCAGATCTGATTAATGCATCAGCCTTTCACGTCAGGTAGCAAGGGTTCAAATATGACTCTCAAGTGAAATGGAGGCTGATTTTCAATCTAGTTCATAGCTGATGTTTGGCCCAGTTTACAGGTATGATGCTGTTCAGTATTGTCATCTGTATCTGTTTAGAGGTAACAGATCAGGACTGTGGTGTATTACTAGTGCTAGGGACTGAGATAAATTATTAAAGCTTTTGGGGGTGATAAGGAAAGCTAGCTTGGATCATGACTGTTTAATTTTCCATTTTAACTTCGGGAAAAAAAAACTCTCTATCCTATCGCTAGCCTACCTCCTGCTTTAGCTCCAGCAAATACTGATTCAGTGTTCCAGTGAGTTCTCAGTGGCAGTAACACAACATTATGAAATTAGAATACACTCACACTTTTCCCCTCGCATATGTGCATGGTGATGATGATGTGTCTCAGATCAAAGGACTGCCATTTTTCTGTGCAAGCTTAGTCGACTGTAGCAGTTCTATTTAAACAGCTTTCAGACCTGAGTAAATCCTGTGCTTTAAAGGTTAAGAGTAGTTGTCCTACTCGTTGATACATGTTACCATGCATTCAGGTGCTTTTGGTAAGGGGAATTTCCAGGTCCCTGAGATGTGCTCACTTGTTGCTGATGAGTCAGGTACAAATCAGAAACAAAAACAAAAAACAGGTAGTTTATCTATTCTCTGCCTAGTAGTAGCTGTTGGCTTAGACCAGGGGTCAACAACCTTTCAGAAGTGGTGTGCTGAGTCTTCATTTATTCACTCTAATTTAAGGTTTCGCGTGCCAGTCATACATTTTAACGTTTTTAGAAGGACTCTTTCTATAAGTCTATAATATATAACTCAACTATTGTATGTAAAGTAAATAAGGTTTTTAAAATGTTTAAGAAGCTTCATTTAAAATTAAATTAAAATGCAGAGCCCCCGGACCGATGGCCAGGACCCGGACAGTATGAGTGCCACTGAAAATCAGCTCGCGTGCCGCCTTTGGCACGCATGCCATAGGTTGCCTACCCCTGGCTTAGACTAATGTAGTCTCAAAGGATATGTAGAATATAATGTTGAACAACAGCTATTTATTGATGCATGCATAGGGTGAGTATTAGAGGGAAAGGCGTATACGTATAAATGCATTAGTGTTGTGGAATATGTAATCAACACTCTCTAGGTATAATGTAGCTAGGCTTGGCCACATTCGATTTTAATCGATAACTGTCAGTAAATGTCAATTTCAGCTGCCACACTGAAATCAAAGGGAAAAAAATCTGTGGGTAACAGCATGCCTACAGGAAGCCCTCTGAGTGAGTGAGTGGGTCCGTGACAATAAAGCTCTCCTGCGCTGCCTCAGAGCCAATGACACATGATCCCTGCAGGCGCAAGGTGTGGTAGGGAGGCAAAGTAGATACCCCTGGCCAGGACTATGAGGACCCTGCTGTCTCTGCAGCTGGGGACCCATTCCTCCTCCTCCTCCTTTTTCCAGTCCTGGCTGGGGTTTTCTTTCTGCTGCACCGTGATGACCGCAGCATCCCCTGCACCTTGCCACCCCAATGTTTTGGGTCCCTTGGTTGCACAGGGACACCTCTCCAGCCCAACACCCAGCACTGCCCTTAGCCCAGCCCTACAGCTGTAAAAATAAAAGTAGTTAGAAAAAAATCTTAAAAATTGGGGAGGGAATCTTAAAACTAAAAATTGATAAAAATCGTCAAAATTAGAAAAAAATCGAATTGTGCCAAACCTAAATGGAGTATCGCCAGCACATTGGCCACTGGGAGATATGGGCTTCTCTTTAAACTCGTTTGATGTTCCTATTCTAGCCCCTAAGTAGAATGTTCTTCACATTACAATCCACCACGTGAATTCAGTAAGGTTGTCAGACTTAGTTCAGCAGAGACCAAAACAGTCACTCCTTCAGTTTACAGTTCAAAACTGCAGGATATTTAGAAAGCTGCCCTGTGCTGTTGATCACTTGCTATTGAATCAGTGATCATTTCTATCCTCGTGTTTAGAAACAATACAAAGTATTTATAAGTACCTCTCCTGGTCGGAAGCAGAGTCCACTGGCTCTCAATCTGGTGCTTGGCTGCTGATCTGAGAACTGTTCAGCATGTGCTGTCTTTCCATTGGGAGAGAGGCTCTGGCCCCAAACTACTGCAAAATAGGAAGCTGTGAATGGCCTGTTCTCCTAGAGGATGCAGACTGCAGCATTCACCCATTTGGCAGGCAGCACAAGGACACTCCACTGCGATAGATGACCAGCGTCTAAAAATGTTGGGGGGAGGGAAGGGAACAATAACTAGTTGTATCTCTAGATTCAGAGGCAACTTTGGAGTTTCCTGAAGGAGAAAAGACAGCAGCACAATTGTACGAAGACTGGTCCGTGTTAACCTGCCAGGAAGTGGAAAATTTTAACAGTTATGCTTGCATAAATCCATCCTCTGCCCTCCTGTGCTTATTTTTTAAATCCTCCCAATCCATTTAGGATACAAAACATTACCTGATTTAACTCGTTACATTCTGATGAGCTTAAAATTGCTCCAAAATGTAGCTGTTAATAAATTCCTGACTGTCTGTGGACCTGTGCAGATAGGGATACATGTTCCATGCCTATAAAATTAACATTGTCCTGGATGTACTTTTATGTGTTGCATTTCCTTTCAGTATACAGGTTTAAACTATGCAAGGTTTATTTTAAGTGAATATGCATGCACACAGCATAGGGTGTGGCGCACAATGAAAATTGCCTAGGGTCCTGTCCTCACAAAAAAGTAAGATGATTATCGCTATCAAACAAAGGTATTAAACATCTTTGCTACGCAATGACAGTAGCTGCTTCCCTGCAGTCAGTCAGTCATGGCATGCAGAGAGCAAGGGGAAGATTTTCAAAGATACAAATGGGTATCAGGTACCCAGCATCCATTTATTTGTCATGGGAGTTGGGTATCTAGCTGCTCTTTGTGCCTTTCAAAATCTCCTCCTACATATATACATGTGAACTCTCTCTCACCTAAGCATTGTGACTAAATATACATCTGGTGTCCTAGCCAAGAGTCATATAACCATAGGGTTAGAAGGGACCGCAAAGGTCATCTACTCCATTGTACGATGTCCAGAATAAAGAATGCTTTAGCTTGGGCATAAGTTTTGTGTGATTGTGGTTTTATTTTTTGCTTCGATGGGTGTAAGTAATCCAGCCCTACTTGACTTGGGGCTTGTCTGCACTGCCCAACAAGTTGGACTATGGGGTGCGAATAGCAGTGTGGGCCAAAGTGCTGCGTTGTTACTTCCTCGTGTGGACGCTGCATGCGTGAACTAAGATTCCTCGTTCGTGTTAACATAGTTCTCGTCAAACAGGACTTATAATTTATGCCCGCAGTATCCGCCCGGGGGTGTTGTAGTGCAGCATTAGAGGGCGTACAGCTGTTCACACCCACCATAGTCTGTACAGTGGCACACGGTGCACTGTAGCATACTGTCGATATAGCCTTAAGCTACATCTACACTGCACACTTTTTTGGCAGCATCTGGGGTACATCCCACATAACTCCCCAAGCACAGGTATAAATAAATAGCATTAAAGCTGGCAAAGCATGGCATAGGCAAGTAAAGACATGTCTGAAGGGTGTGGGTATGTATGCAAATATGTACTCTATATGCTCTCTACCCGCCAACCTCATGCCTCCTTGTCTACACTGCTAAAAAAGAGCAGTGTCCCACTTCTGGTGCCTTCCCTGCCGCAGGAATAGATTCCCTCAGCAAGGGAAGGCTCTGGCGGCAGTGGTAGTGGAGAAAAGCTTGGGTAGCTTCCTACTACAGAATGGGAAAGGCTCTGGCAGGGGGGAAAGACTCCACCAGCTCCCCACGGCAGGAGCATTCCCCTTGCACGCGGAAAGACTCTGGCAAGGGCTCACCCGTCCCCACTGCCTCTCCCCACCAAAACCTTTCACTGACGTGTGTAGTTACACCCCACAGTGTGGATGCAGCCTGTGTAGCTACATATACATAACATGCCGCCACTGGTAATGTGTAGTGTAGGTGTAGCCAACAGCTTCTGTCAAAATTAAAGTAACGTACAGTGTACGTTAGCTCGCTATAGAACACATGGAATATTCAGGAGGCCAGATGAAGCCTAAGAATCAAATATTCTTTCAGGGATTGTTGTGTCAGATTAAAGACACACGGGTTTCAGGGGCCTTGTTGGTTTGCTTCATTTTGCAACTTGCACAACTCTTTCCAAAGAGAGGAAGTGTATTGTTTTGGGAAATGGGATGCAGCACATCAGTGTGTGAAACTTTCAAGCCAAGCGGCAAAGTGTGTTTTTGTGAAATCAAAAGCAAGTTGTCATTATGGAGGTGCCAGTAGCAAGTTTATAGTTAAAGTTGTGTTGAGTTTTGCACATAAAGCAGAGCTTCAACTTCTTGATTATGTCACATATTTTCACTTCCATTTATTCTGTGTAAAACTGTTGCTGTCTGAATTTTTACTAGGATCATTTGGCTGTTTTTTGTGGCTTTCCTCCATCGTTTTGTTCCTCTTCTGTTAATGGAGCCCTTTGGTTTCTGCACAGAAGGAATACTAGATTCATATTTCAGTTGGGGATGATTGCCACGCATGTATTCCAGCCTGCGTTGTATCAGAGGACACCAGCCAGTTCCCATGTCTCACAAATTAAACCAATTCCTGATTGTGATGATGATAGTCTGCTGACTCCCTTTTAAAATGTCTAATATTCAACAGCAATGGTCCAGAGGTCTATTGTTCATATAGCACTCCTTGCTTCACATTCCACTACTTTTCTGCACTAATGGCCAGTATTTACTGTGGTAGTTCTTAAGAGAGTAGACTTTTAAAAAACATCTACAGAGCTTTGGCCTACTGTAAGCCAATGTACCTGTGAACTATTCAGATTATTTTTCCAGCTGACTGCTCCAAACATATTGGAAAAAATTAAATTTTTCTTAAAAAAAAAAAAAAATGGAGACATTATAGATGTTTCTAAAGGTCAATTTTTGAATAAGTCTGGCCTTTTTTTCCCCTTTCATTTCTTTTTTTAATGTAAAATACCAGCTTGGGCAAAGCAGAAATTTTCCCTTCTGTAATTATTAATGGTTTTGTAATTGGGGGGTGAGGGGAGATGAAGAATCTCTCTGCATGGCTGAAACTTGTTGCTGGTCTAGAATTTCCATATAAAAGCATCCAGTGACTTTTGCACCAGTTAAAGTGAATTAATAACTGCTGCTTGGCCAGCTCCCAGCTCCTATCTTGTCCTAAGTGGTTGGGTTTTTATTGTAGAGATCAGCTGAGGAAGTGACATTTGAGTCTGGATTTGGTTTAGGCTAGGGTTTGAAATACAGGTTCAAGGCCAAATCAGGACTTGAGTTTGAATTTGACGGCACTGAAATCTCACAAGCTGTTCTGACAGGATGTCTGTTCCAGGACAGCAGAAATCTTATGCTTATTATTATCTTATTAGAAATCTAATCATTTGAGAATTCTTGAGACTTTTCTGCCATCATATGTGGTGGGAAAATCACAGTATTATCTGTTTTTGAGAGATTTTTAGCTCCATCGGAGCTAGGCCCAGAATCAGAATTGGAGGGACAGGTTTGACTCAAGGGAATCCAATCTTGCCCCACCTTCAGAAATGCCAAGGGAATCAGATTTAGAGATTCTTCCCTCTCATAAGAGGTTTTTGTTGTTGTAACTTTTCTAAGCGCTTCATTTGTGAGATGTATACATTTGTGAGATGGAGGGGCCAAGGGGATTACCTAAAGTGGGGTGGGGCTATTAGTACTTTTAACTCAAATAATTGGACTATAATATTTCTAGCTTTTTACTTACTTGGGTCTCTCCTGCTTTGTCAGTCATGGAGACATGCTAGCCACTAAGGCAGAAGTGGGCAAACTACGGGCTGGATCGTCCTTCCCCGCCCTGAGCTCCCGGCTGGGGAGGCTAGCCCCCTGGCCCCTCCCCTGCTGTCTCCCCTCCCCCGCAGCCATGCCACCGCACGGGCAATGCTCTGGAACAGCGTGGCAGGCTCCGGCCGAGTGGCACGGCTGCCAGACATGCTGCTCTGAGCGGCATGGTAAGGGGGCCAGGGCGGGGGGGTTGGATAAGCGGCAGAGGGTCTCGGGGGGCAGTCAGAGGACAGGGAGCGAGGGGGTTGGATGGAGCCAAGGTTCAGGGGGGGCAGTCAGGGGATGGGGAACAGGGGGGTTGGATAAGCGTGGGAGTCCTGGGGGGCCTGTCAGGGGGCGGGGGTGTAGATGGGGTTGGAGCAGTCAGGGGACAGGGAACAGGGGGGGTTACATGGGGGTGGGGTCCCAGGGGAGCGGTTAGGGTCAGGAGGGGGCAGTCAGGGGACAAGGAGCAGGGGGGGTTAGATGGGTTGGGAGTTCTGAGGGGGACGGGCGGGGACCAGGCTGTTTGGGGAGGCATAGCCTTCCCTACTCGGCCCTCCATACAGTTTTGCAACCCCGATGTGGCCCTCGGGCCAAAAAGTTTGCCCACCGCTGGACTAAGGCGATGGCAACTCATTGTAAAAGCATTTTCTCACTAGACAGTATATAAAACAGAAGTGGCACTAGCTTTGTAAGAGACTTCCCAACCTCCTAACTAGAGTATGTACAGGAAACCTTACGTGTGTTCAACCTCAGACGAGTTCTGACTTTGCATATCCTGGTAGCCTAGCGGGATTGCTGTGATGGCAATGCTTACAGCCTGGGTCAGGCCAGGGCAAGTCTCAACTCCCCCAGGGGCATCACTTCACTCAATTCAAGAGCATCACTGAGCAGCAAGATTAGGGATTCTTGACCAGTTCTCCAGTGGCTGTGAGGATCATAGGATATGTTACTACAACCATGAGCAAGGAAAATGGGGTGTTGTATCAAACAGGAAGGAAAGAGTTTCTGAGGCAAGAAAAAGACAGAAAGTTTTCTAGGTCCGTTGCATTTTTTCCCTTGATCCGAGCTATGATAGTCTTAACCTGCCATGCTGTATAAAAACATTTTTGTCTTTCTCTTTCATATGTACAGGAAATTGTGGGAAGTTAACAAAAGAGCGTAAACCGTAACGCCCATTACCGCTCTCAGAGACGCATTCAACATTCATGCACATCCTTTCATTTAGCAGACACATATCTGTGAATTTAATGATGATTTGCGGATTTTTGTTTGTCCGTTCAGGGGTCTTGCTATTTTTGACTTTATTAGAAGCCTTTTAAATATATTTTGCAAACTAAATATTTAAAATGGATTTCCCTGAATAGACAAAAATGACCAGGTATATTTGCTGGATCTAGTTTATATTGAATTTCATATGAATGTTTTTAGGCTGGGGATTTTCAAGGAGTTAGTAACCAAAATCCCATTATAAATCAGTGTGTGATGGACCTGGAACTCCCTGCGCCCCCTTTTGTAGAGCCCAGCCTTAATGGACAGTTTATCTCCAGGATGATTAGGACAAAATCTGATGCACTGAATGACTGGCTGACTCAGGGAATTAGGACTGGAATGTGGAGCTTTTTCACCTCCAGGTCGCTGGGTCATGTGCAAGCCAAGTTGGTATTAAGTAGTGAGTTGAGAGTTGTTACCCTTGGAACGTATCAGTGGCCTATATGAAATAAACTGATGAGTTCAGTCTAGCTGGACAAGAGTCTAAATCTCAAATCCAGTATCCCGACTCTCATTCCTGTTACCTTCTTTGGCGTCTCTGCAGAGTGATGGAAGATATAAATATAAAGGAGTGATCCTTTCACACTTGTGCAATATATTTTTTCCCTGTTCCTTTCCTGCATCTGTTTTCCTGTCATTCTTGCTCTAATTAAGAAGATATTTGTGTTTAAGGAGAATCTTTTGCTGTTATAATCAACCCCTACTTCTGCCTGCCTGTGAAGTTATAAATCTTCAATCATGTCCCTAGTTGTTCAGTGGCTCCTGTTCACCCCCTTATTTTTCATCTAAAGAATAACAAGCATCTTTGTGTAATTTGAGGCATAGTATGCCATTGATTTTTAAGCAGAACTCCCAATCAATTGAAATCTGTGGGGAAATCTTGTTAATAATCATTATATGGCCTAATTATCATGGAAGGCAGCACATTTGGCAATATCTAGAGCTGCTCTTCTAGTTTGAGTGGAAGTGAAAATCCCTAATTACCCCACGGTCTCGCATAGAAATGTAAGAGGAAATCAAAAGGCAAACTTCTTCTGACCTGACTTTGTGTGTGTGTGTTTTCTCACTTTACAGACTGCAATGCAATTGTTCACAAAGGCTGTAAGGAGAGTCTCGCATCCTGTGCAAAAGTCAAAATGAAGGTGAGAGGTTTCATGTCGTCTGCCGAACATGACATTTATTTTGAAGTGTTTTAGCATACAGACATCTTTTGCAACATGTGCAGGAATGGAATTTCCAATCTGCTGGGCATAATGTCAGAATCCCATGTTATGGGGGATCATTTTCCTAAACTCTCCTGAAATGTACGATACTCGCCCAAATTTTGTAGATTAATTCTGCTTCCCTTGCCTGATGTGAATAGGAAAAAATCATATTCTAAGTTTTGTAAAATGCAGCTCTGTTTGTTTAGAGCCAGGGGAAGGCAGGGATGGGGACAAGTGGTGGAGGAAGGGGGAAACAAGGACTGGGACATGGAGCTGAGCACGGGGGAGGGGAAGGAGGTTGCTCATCTCCCTCTAGTGACTGTCCCATATAAAGGATGCCAACCTACTACTGCTGTCAGTTACCATGTGAGCCTAAGTGACAGGTCTGTGCTGTGGATCTAAAGACTCCAGCAGTGCTGCTGATTTTATATTTATATATATAATATATATAGTCAATATGGTTCCACAATATAGAATTTGTTTTCTAGGTGTGATTAAAAAAAAAACACTAGGATATTACATACAAAAAAAGCCTACTGTATGAGAACATTATGGTTGAAAAGTCAAGCAGTCAAAAGTTAGTAAATACCAGAATTAAGGTTTGCCCTCTGCAAACGCATAATGATACAGTCTTTACATGATCCACAGGACCCCTGCTTCATTCAGTGCAGAGACTACAGTGCTCAGGAAATGAATCAAACTTGTGTAGTTAGTGTGGCAGCTGTAGGTAGGACTCCTGCCTCATTTGTTGTAGAACTTGGAAGGTGTGTAGTGAATGAGGCTGTGGATTGCAGGAAGAAGAAGGATAGTCTTGTTGTTTAGTCATTCATATGCCACCCTGCCTCTGCCACAGAGTTCCTTTGTGATGCTAGACAAGTCACTTAAACCAAACTTTTCTAACATGACCCCTGTGTCCTTCCCTTTCTTGGTGCCTAACTTGAGGTCTTGAGGTCTGATTTGCAGAAGTACAACTGAAGTCAGTGAGAGCTCTGTTCTGAAGAGATATAGTGCTGTGTTCTCCGAAGAATCAGGCTACGGGCATCTCAAATCAGACACCCACAATTAATGGACACTTTGACATTACTGCTTCCGTGCCTTAGTTTCCCATCAGTAAAATGGTAAAAAAGAAGAAGAATTGAGTAAACTACTCTAACCTACACTCCATATTCCCCAAATCAGAAGAGTTTGCCCATATTTACCCTTGACTACTCTACTGGGAGTAACAATACCTTACCTCATGGGGTGTGTGAAGATCAACGAATTAACATTTGTGAAACACTCAGGTGCTACATTGAAAAGGCCATCAGGAGATTAATGCTTCTCTATACAGAGTAGGGTTTGAATAGCGTGCAGTAATCACAGCGTGGAGCCACGCATTGATCAATGAGGATAAAACAGATACTATAGCCGTTCGTTAATGGAGCGCCTCTTCTCCTGTGCATCTCCATGTGACCGGAGTGAGTATGTACCATCCCCACCGAGCAACTGAGCATGCTGCAGCCCAGGGCTGCACTGGATTTCCCCTGCTATTGCTCCTCCCGGTACCAGGGGCTGCTGTGGCCGTGGGCACAGGAACCCAGAGCAGGAAGATACTCTCTTCTGCACCCTCCACACTCCCCTGGCAGCAGGGAGAGGAGCTGGGCCTGGGTGCGGTGGGTACGGTGAGCAGGGAGATTGGGATGAGGTTGCAATGAAATATACACTAGCTCCCCAGTCTGTGAGCACCATCCATCCTGTGCACTGAATGAGGCATGGATCCTATAGAAAAAATAGCATCTGCTCCTGTAACTAGATTACAACATAATGCATGTGCACCATGGAGCCAAATTAAGGTCACATGGGCAACCTTAATTTTGGCATTTTTTTAACTTTTAAGTGCTAGACTTCGCAACTTTAATATTCTTTCAAGGCAGTATTTGTATGTTAATATAGATGAGCGCCTCTGATTGGAATTCATGGTTGTCCCATGTGCGGGGAGCCCCCTTCTCATCCTGGTTCGCCAAGCCACCATGCTCTTCCTGTTGGAGGCTTTCGCTCCTGTCTTTAAATCATAAGCTGTTTGAGGCAAGGACTGTGTTCACCATGCTGAGCACATTGCTACATTTAACAGCTAGCCACTACAATTATGTATACTGTTCCCTCAGTGAGCCTTTTGGCTTTAATATGCTTAGCTATCTAGCAATATTAGAACTATATCAGGATTATTGTCTCCCTATTTTACTTCTTATTGCAAATATTTCTCCATATTTGATTGCATACCTTGTGATGGCTTGGACTGTATCACCATGCTGGAGATGATGCTGCTTGTAGATACCCAGGGCACTGTATCTGGGATCTAAGCTCTTCTGAGGGAACTCGGAATGGTGTTACTGCGTGATTAAAATAAGGTGTCTGTGGATATACACAGCCCTTTATTCATGTTGGGCGGGAAAAATTAAACCTCTCTCTTTTTCTTTCAGATACAAAAAGGGATGCTTCAGGCACACGATACCTCTTCGTTACCCACAGTAATTATGAGAAACAAGAGTAAGAAGCCTTCCCTTCCCTCTTTTCTGGTGTAGCTCCCTAAAAGTTCCTATTTTTCATTGTATTCGGTATAATCTTTTACCATTGTGTTCAACTGTTATCCATTTCAGTAAGATGAAAGAGAAAACATTTTAGGTTGCAGAAATAAAGTGATTATATCCTGTGTGATAAGCAATGTTTAGGATTGCTCATGTTGTGCAAATGGTTGGCCCAGTTCTGTGGTACCCATATAAGCTTATGCAGATACAAGCTATGGAAGAAAGAGGCCATGTTTTCCGTATTGGAGACAGTATTTTTAGTGATCTAGTTCTTTTCTGTTGGTTACACAATCAATGGAGCTAGAATTTGGCTGTAGCTGGCCAGCTGAGAATTCTCCTGGAGGGAGTGAACTCTCAGCTGGAAAGAAGACATCAGAGGTGTTACCTGGGTTATTCATAAACTGGGAGAATGTTTAAAACAATATTGAACTGACTGTATTGTTCAATGGGGAAGGCCAAACTGGGCCATTTCAGTAAGTAGCTCTTGTCAGATGGACCAGCAGCACCACTGTGGGAAACAGGAAGGCCGACCAGGGAAAGGAAAAAGAGGGAGTGAGATGCAGGGGCTAGTGATGATGTGGAGAGATGACCAAGCCCTTCTACATAACTGGAGGGTCTTTCTCTCTGCATTGTGTGAACTGATGGATAGTCAGAAACTCAGCCCTAAGAGGGGTCAGGGCAAATCGAGGGTTGGAAGAGCTCGAAGGAGGTGATAAGAGCACCAAGACGAGTTGCTGTAAGTGACTGTTTCAGTCATTTTGTAATAAAGTTCTGTTCACCTTCCCATGAGAGTATTCCACCCAACCCTCTCTTCCAGCAGGCAGTACAGTGAGAGGTCAAAGGTCTTTCCTTCCCCCACTAGGAAAGCCCAGTGTTCCGTCTGGTGCTCTGCTCACCACTTCCCTGCACAGGAACACAAGCGAACCATTGATGATCATTTACCTTGTTCATTTTTTCCTATATTGCTGTAGAAGTTATTTATACATAAGAATATTGTCTCTTAAGAGTTTGGAACTGCCCAGATAGGTCAAACAAATATAAATTACGTTGTTCAGTGTGGGCTCCAGACTTACCTGGGGACTACTTCTGAAGTCTTACTCCGGCAGAACTACTCAAGTGCATGAAAATTATGTCCTGAGCAGGGATTTCAGGAATGGGCCCTGTGTTAACAAACCAGTAAAGACAGAGAATGAGGCTAGATTTCAATGGAGCTATAACAATTGATACCAGCTGAAGATCTGCCCCTGATTATTTCTAAGCAAAGAGGAAGTGGATTGTTAGAATCTTGCTTGGTCGAGTCGTCATAATGAGTTTAGCAAGGAGTTTGGATGGTGTTTCTTATCAGATATTTGGCATTTCTCTTCTAGCCTCACAACCTAAGGAGCGCCCTCGGTCTGCAATACTTGCCCCTGATGAAAACACAGTAACCTCAATATTCAATAACAGGAGATCACAGCAGACCACAACACTTTCAAAAAGCGTCTCAATACAGAACATTGCAGGGTAAGCCTGTGTGTGTACAGTAAGCAACCTACATTATTCCCCACATTTCATTAGGAATACATTTATGGGTGTGTCTCACATATATTCTATCACCACATATGCAGAAAGACAAATACTATATACTGTCTGAGGAAAGGGTCAAGATGCAGTTGCTGTGGAAACTATAACTTCAAATTTCCTGTGTGTTGGGAATTAAAATTTTCAACAGTTTGCATGTAATGCAGCCATTCAGAACTCAAGCTGGTAAAAGCTCCATACCATCACACATCATCATGCGTTTTGTCTTTATGTATAAAATAATTACATACACACGTGGAGTGCTGCTATACATAAAGAGTTTCCGTGATCATTAATTCTCTCTTCCATTTTCTCTATCACCAGTGATTTTAGAAAACCCTGTTGGATGTGTGTTTGCAGAGCTGTGAAGGGGAAAATTATCAAAAGGCTCGGTTTAGAAAAACATCCACAAGATTAACTGCTTATCCAAATGTTATATGAATTTCATTCAGCTAGAACTTTGCATGTACAGACCCTTGAGAGATTTCCAATATTCCTCAGCATTCGCTGAGCTGGAAAAACAGTACCTTGAAAATAAGGCATTGGAATGGCAATACAAAAATGAAAAGTAATTAAATTAAGTTTACCAAACTCTTTCAGACCTCAAATATTCACTTCAGGTTTTAGGGAAATGATTATTTCAGTTAGAAATGTAGATGATCCAGTTCGTTGAGCCCTAATTTGTAGTTATTAGCACTGTATATAAAGTATATAAATACATGCGCACACAACACATATACCTGTGCATAATCGGCAACATTTAGTGCAGCTTTCAGTTTTATTTAAAATTATATTTGTTTTATGTACTTTAAAAAGTGATTGATTTTAAGTTTTGGGGTCCTGAATGGGGTTCTGCATTTCCTTTTTTCTGCAGAGTTGGTAATGATGAAAGCATGATACAGACTTGGAAATTCCTGTCACAGTCAACAGACTCCTTACATAAAATCAGCCGAGTGAATGAATCCACGGAGTCGCTAACTGATGAGGGTAAGAGATCCCAGTGTATTTGTACAAACACAGATGCATCCCCAGCAAATGGATGGTCTCAACATTGATTTTTAGAAATACTAAATCCTTTAAAAGTGTTTTGATATCAGATTTGTTTTCTTTGCTGGAAGATTGAAGCTTATTTACATAAGAGAAAGTATAAAGAAAGACAAAAAAGCAAGGCCCCATATAGTAATTTCTTTATAGGCTAGAGCATTTTAGCATATTCTGAGTGGGGGGAAAATATATAAAGCATTTTATTTACATTTGAGTTATGTGGGCGGTGTTTATAGGTCAGAGGTACACCTTCTTCCCCATCTTTCATGCTTTGTCTGTTCTTCCAATCTATTTGTACATCTGCATATCCCAATATATTTTACTTTTTTCATATTGGCAGGTTCAAAATATATTTTAATTTTTTTTCAGTTAAATTTACGAATCCAATGTACATCAAACCAAAAAACGAAGTTATTTTTTAAGCAAGGAGTGCTCTAAGGTATAACTAGTCCTTAAATGTTTTATATCTTAGCCGACGCTGGCCTGAAAAGTACAATATGGTTTTAATTCATTAGGACAGGGGTCGGCAACGTTTGGCACGCGGCTCGCCAGGGTAAGCACCCTGGCGGGCCGGGCCAGTTTTATTTACCTGCTGACGCGGCAGGTTCGGCCGATTGCGGCCCCCACTGGCCACGATTAGTCGTCCCAGGCCAATGGGGGCATCGAGAAGCGGCGCAGGCGAGCGATGTGCTGTCCGCGGCTTCTTGCAGCCCCCATTGGCCCGGGACGGCGAACCGTGTGCTTACCTGGCGAGCCGCGTGCCAAACGTTGCCGATCCCTGCATTAGGAACTGAACAGAGGACATGATGACAGAGAAATTTCCCAATTGCCAGGAATTCTCACATGTTGTGTCCAGGCAACAAATGAACAATTTATTTCTAAAATGTACATAATCTTCAGTTCCGGGCACATCAATTATTGCTTTCTAAGCTTGAAAATACAGATTTCACAACGCACTCCTTAACAGTTCTGTTAATTTACTGAAGTAAACAAAGGAGGGTAAATTGCATATTAATTACCATGTAATTACATGGTAGATAACTGGTTCTTGCTTGTCTTGTAAACCAGAGTTCAGTATACATGATAATTGTGGACTTTAGCAAGTAACCTGTAAAAGTAGTTTGCGTTGTTTCGTACTTACCCAGTAAAATTTGACATAATTGTTTCCATGTCAGTAAAGGAGAGTGTATATGATGTTTGTGGCATTCAGAACAAAGCCTAAATCTGTAGACTAGGCAATGGGACTTTCAAATGGGACCAGATATCTGTTTATGCTGCTTTTATGCAGGTGCAGACATGAATGAAGGACAGCTCATGGGGGACTTTGAGATGGACTCCAAGCAGCTGGAGGCAGAATCCTGGAGTCAAGTAGTTGACAGCAAGTTTTTGCGGCAGCAAAAGAAAGATATCGTCAAACGGCAAGATGTCATATATGGTGAGATGTTTATTGGTTAAAGAGAAGTGATCCAATTTAGTTCATAGAAACCTCTAGGTTTGGATGGTCTGTTCATATTTTTTAGTTTGTGACTAATTTGGAAACTTTAATTAATTAATGGAGATATCCCATCTCCTAGAACTGGGAGGGACCTTGAAAGGTCATCGAGTCCAGCCCCCTGCCTTCACTAGCAGGACCAAGTACTGATTTTGCCCCAGATCCCCAAGTGGCCCCCTCAAGGATTGAACTCACAACCCTGGCTTTAGCAGGCCAACGCTCAAACCACTGAGCTATCCCTCTCCCCTTTAAGTCAAAGGGAGTTTGCCATTGACTTCACTGGGGCCAGAATTTCATTCTTGGTGTTTACTGGAAATAAAGACCTCCAATGCCATCTTAGTAAGCTTTGGAATTCTGGATTTCACTTACCTTGAACCATCCAAACAAATTGCAACTCTGGTTTGTCTGGTGATGACCTTTATACACAGTTACCCATGAGTACAGAGCAGTCAATTACTTGTATTAGCATCTTCTCCCCCTTGATATAAGAGTCCTCTTTTGCTATTGTTAGAAAAATAACTATATTGAGAGGAGCAACATGGTGTTTTGCTATTATCATCTGTCCTTCTGCAGTGTTCAAATTCCAGCATAACGGTCCCCAAACTTTTTACCTCCCCCCCGCCCCCCTTGTAGGGTGACCAGACAGCAAATGTGAAAAATCGGGACAGGGGGTGGGGGGTAATGGGAGCCTATGTAAGAAAAAGACCCAAAAATCAGGACTATCCCTATAAAATCAGGACATCTGGTCACCCTACCCCCTTGCCCTTTGCCCTACCCCCCAGCTGCGGTTGGGAGCCAGGTGCCGAGGCTGGGGCTAGGTCTGTGGCTGGGAGCAGAGCCGTAGCTGGGCTGGGACTGGGAGCAGAGCTGCAGCCGGTCCAGGGGCCAGGGCTGGGAGCTGGGGCCAGAGCAGGGTAGGGTTGCACTCCCTCCTCCCCTGTATGGGGCTGGCCCAGGCCCCATTTCATGCTCTACCCCTCCCGAGCGTTCCTCCGTGCCCTCCCTAGAGGGACAGGTCCCACAGTTTGGGGGCCGGTGTTCTAGCAGTAATGAAAGCGAGCACTTATTCATATAAATAGAGTATGGGGATGGCTGATCCACCCCCAAGCTATGCCCTACCATGCATTTTGAAAAGAAAAAATGTTTTCACATTGATAATCTAATTAGTAACTATTAAGAGGCAAGAAAAGAATGAAACTGGTATATACCAATGGTATTGGGAAGCCCAAAGTGTTGCATTTAATGTATTACAGGCTGTTTTCCCCTGAGTTCACATGTATAAATCCCAGTAATACTAGTGCAAGTAACACACACATCAGAATGGGGAATTATGTCCCCATAGCACTTCATTACATTGTTAGCTTCTGTGAGCCCTTCTAACCAGCTAGATCTGGTAAGCGCCTTTCCTTGGCTTAGCAATGCCAAGTACTCTGGGTTGATATAGCGCCTTGTCCTAGAAGATAGTAATAATGACTCATGTGCTTCCTGTGTTGGACCTGTCCTTGTCTCATGCAGAGCTGATGCAGACAGAGATGCATCACGTCCGCACTCTGAAGATCATGAGTGATGTGTACAGCAGGGGGATGATGCAGGAGTTGCAGTTTGAACAGCAAATGGTGGAAAAGGTCTTTCCTTGCCTGGATGACTTGCTGAACATCCACAACCAGTTCTTCCAGCGGATTCTGGAGAGGAAGAAAGAGTCCCTGGTGGAAAAAAGTGAAAAGAACTTTGTTATCAAGAGGATAGGAGACATCCTGGTGAATCAGGTGAGTGGTGAGACACCCCTGCATGCTCTAAGCACAAGACTGCAAGCCAGGAACTCCTGAATTACAATTCTCTCTCTTAGGGCAGGTCCACACTTAAAAGGCTGCGTTGGTGCAGCTGCTGTGCTTTAGCGCTTTAATGAGGTGCTCTACACTGACGGGAGAGCTCTCTGCTGTCAGTGTAGTTAATCCACCTGAGCAAGAGGCGGTAGCTACATCAGTCGGAGACGCCCTCCCATTGACGGAGCATTGACTACACCAGTGCTTAGGTCGGTACGGATTTTTCACACCCCTGAGCGACATACACCTCTACCCCGATATAACGCTGTCCTCGGGAGCCAAAAAATCTTAGTGTTATAGGTGAAACCGTGTTATATCAAACTTGCTTTGATCTACCAGAGTGCGCAGGAGCGCTGCTTTACTGTGTTATATCCAAATTTTTGTTATATCATAGAATATCAGGGTTGGAAGGGACCTCAGGAGGTCATCTAGTCCAACCCCCTGCTCAAAGCAGGACCAATCCCCAGGCAGATTTTTGCCCCAGATCCCTAAGTGTCCCCGTCAAGGATTGAACTCTCAGCCCTGGGTTTAGCAGGCCAATCGGGTCGTGTTATATCGGGGTAGAGGTGTAGTTATTTATACTGAAGTAGTTCTGTAGTATAGACCTGCCCTTATGCTGTCTTATTGGTGGCCTAAAGTGAGTCGCATCACCTCTGCGGGTATGTCTACCCAGCAAAGAAAAACCCGTGTCTGGCCCGTGCCAGCCGACTCTGGCTTGTGGGGCTCAGGCTGCGGGGCTGATTCATTGCTGTGTAAACTTCTGGGCTCCAGCCCAAGCCCAATGGGGTGGGAGGGCCTCAGAGCTCAGGTTCCAGCCCAAGCCTGGAAGTCAACACAGCAATGGAACAGCACCGCGAGTCAGAGTCGGCTGGCACAGGCCAGCCGTGGGTTTTTCTTTGCTGCATAGACATCTCCTTTGTGCCTCCGCTTCCCTACTTATACAATAGAGATGACAATAATTATGCATCTTTGTAAAGGGCTTTGAGCTTTTCAGGTGAAAGGCTTGATGTCAGGTTTGATGCCTGCTTTGTTTGTTTATGCCACATGGGCAGAAAAGCATCAGCGCTGGTTACAGTACGGTCTGTAGTTTATTGCACTAAGCTTGGAAGCAGGGGACCTGGATTCCATTTCCTAGGTCTGCTGCAGATTTGCTCTGTGACTCTGGGCAAGCCGCTTCACACCTCTGTGGTTCTTCTCTCCCTCCACCCCCCTTTTCTCCATCTTGTCTCTTTGGAGTGCCAGCTCTTTGTGATAGGGTCTCTCACTCTGGGTTTATACAGTGCCTAGTCTCCATTCTGAAAATTCCATAGATTCAGTTTTTTGAAAGCTACACTTCGGGCTAGATTTATACTGACAGCGTAGCCGTCCTTTTCATTGACAGACGGTGCATGATGCCAAGTGATTGATCCCAAGAACTCAGTGTGGGGGCTATAAGTTTGTTCATGTCTTGCAGTTTTCCGGTGAGAATGGGGAGAGAATGAAGAAAACTTACGGCAAATTCTGCGGGCACCACAACGAGGCTGTAAATTATTTCAAAGACCTGCAGTCAAAAGAGAAGCGGTTTCAGGCATTCATCAAGGTAGGAACTGGTGGGGGATTTGTTGCTGACCCCCGCAGCGTGTGCACACTGCACGTTGGCATGTCTTGGCGAACGCTCCATCGGCAGCGTTTTAATTTGTCTTGTCTTTTTAGAAAAAAATGAGCAGCACGGTGGTGAGACGCCTGGGGATTCCTGAGTGCATCTTACTAGTAACTCAAAGGATCACAAAGTATCCCGTGATATTACAAAGAATATTACAGTATACCAAAGGTAGAGCCTGTTTCTTTTCCTAAGCACGTTTGTTTCCTCTGTATCTTTTTCCAGGACCTTTCCCAGTAAAACTGCCCAACTCAAAATCAGCCAGCCAGCCCAGTGTTCAGTGCCCAGCACTGCTGTAATTAGAGACCTGGGTTTCATTTCCTCCATCAGGGTTTCAAACCTCAGGCTAGACAGGCCTGAGAGTGTTGCAAAGATACAGCACACAGCCTCTGTAGAAGTGAAGTGCCTTGGTATGCTCATCATTACAGCAATCTCTAGCTAATTATGGAGCAACATGCATAGACTCCTGTCTTGTCCACTTTGGATAGTGGCTGCGATACAGGGCCTTGGAGAAGGGGATGGCAAAATAAGGAAGAATAAGATTCTCAGGTCTCCAAGAGGATTGACACTCTCCCTTTGAACCTTTCTTCCATCCCAGGAGTCCTACATTACCATACTTTTAAATACTGTATTCAAAGAACTTGGCCTCGAATATGAGTCTTTATGGGTGATTTGTGATCAAGTGGTTACGGGTGATAAGTCCTTAATCAACTCTCTAGGGTATTTCTCTGTGTCACACATGCACCTTTCTGATTCCACATGATCAACCCATCAGGAGTGGCCACGGAATCTTAACACCTGAGATCAGGGGTTAGGATGGTAGAAACATGTGGGAGTAGTCTGCATAGCACATGCTTGCGATGTTCCTGGTTTCTCTCAGTCAGCAAAAAGGCTCAGTTTACAGTTTAATCTCACCTGCTATCTGGTAGTGCACTCTGTTTAATCTCTGTGGAAGCCTTTTATTAGGTGAGGATGAGGTGTGGTTTATCTGTGCCATTCCATTTAAGATGGAGTAAACTCCAGAAGTGTTTTTTGTATGATTTCACCCACAAAATCCTCTGGAGAGTGATGTATATGTAATGCTTTTTATCAGCGGGTGTGCATCCTACAGATACATTAGCTGACGTTGTAGATTAGCCAAGGAATGGCAGAGACTGACCACTGTGTCTTTATAATCATTAATGTTCTGTAATTCATACCTTTCAAAAGTTTTCAAATATTGTGTTTGTTTCTTATCAAATAAATTTATGTTCAGAAGGGACAATCTTGTTGGCCGTTATCCTCCTCATACATAGTCGTCTGTCCCATTGGCGTGGTTTATAGAAGTGTGAGTGAGGGTCTCTGGAATGTGAAACAATTTATTTCACAAATGTGTCACTTCCTCAAGACCCAAAGAGATGAGAATTTTGCCACTACGAGAGTGGACCATTAATCCAGACCCTTAAAACTTTTATTGCAACTTGACTGAGTGTTCCTAATAGAATCTGGTATTCAAAAATCGCTGCACCTGATTTGCTCGCATAAACAGCTGTATGCACATGCATAATGGATGCATGCACATTTTTATACATGCAGTCAGGTAGCCATGCACTTGGCAGAGGCTGAAAATGTGGTTCTTATTTACGTTGTCCTAGTTTGCCATAGCTCATGCAGAGTATATTTCCTATGGTTCCCCTTTACTGTATAGGTGTCTATTTAAGGTTTGTGACAAACTTTTCATTTCTTCTAAATGAAACTTGTCTTGGGAAGATGGTTAAAAATAGCGCATCCATGTGCTATAGCGTTTGATGACTCAGTGGTAAGGGAAAGGGGAGAAGTAAGAAGTTAGGTTCTGCATACTCACAATAAGGGTGAACTGAAACTGAAGTCTCTCTCTCATTCCTTAAGAAAACGAAGTGGAACATCAAGACTTGACCCAGTCACTAAACCTGGTTAAAGATGTGATTGCTGCGGTCAATAGCAAAGTCAGCAACTATGAAAAGAAAACACGCCTTACTGAGATCTACACCCGGACGGACAGCAAGTCCATCATGAGGATGAAGAGCGGCCAGATGTTTGCCAGGGAGGACTTGAGACGTAGGAAGCTCATCCGAGATGGGCCTGTTTCACTGAAGAACACAGCTGGGAGACTGAAAGGTGAGAAAATCCTACAGATCATGCACCCAAAGGATGTACCCTTCCTGTCTGCAGATGATGGCAGGGTTCATCCATCTTGCGACCTGCGACTTCATTCCCTTTCCTTTGGCTTGGTGGTTCCCCTGCCTTTTACATAGGGTTTCTTCTGAAATCGCTGGCCCATTTATTATTCACATTATTTTATTGATTTTTCTGTTTCTAGAAAGGTGCTGTCAAAGTAAAAACCATGAAAAATCCTTCCCAGTGCTCCTAGTAACACCCTAGATTACTGCCACAAATATTTCTGTTACTGCTCACCATTGATGCTGCTTATTTATTTACCTTCCAAGCTTTGCCCAGCAAGCTAAGTGATGGGTGTGATGGTGAATCCCATGTTTACACACTGCGGTTTTATACACATCCATTGGCTCTAGGAAATATGCACACTGAATGTGAAACGCAACCATTGCAGTTCCCAGTTTTGCTGCCCAGGAGCAGCACGACATTTCTATTACTCGAAAGTTCCCCGGAGCTGCTCAGCAGAACCGGCATTGCATTACCTGTTACACTGAAGTAAGTCTCCACATTGGGGGCCCGCACTATTTGACTCAGAAATTTCTGAGGCTGCTGCTCCAAACCATTACTGCTTTTCTGTTTCCCTAACGTCCCTGCAACTGTTGTATTCTCTATTACATGCACATTACAGACGAGGGGTAGCCAAATGTACTAGCCCTCCGAGCCACATACGATAATCTTCAGAAGTTCGAGAGCCAGACCTGCCTGCTGGGGCTCGGGGCTTCTGCCCTGTGGTGGGGTGGTGGTGCTAGGGGCTTCTGCCCAGCAGGCACCTCCCTTGGGACAGAAGTCCTGAGCCCCAGCAGGTGCATCCCAGGAACTGAAGCCCTGAGCCCCCACTCCCTGCAGGACAGAAGCCCCATAAAAGAGCCACATGCTGGTTGCTGGATCTCTTGAACTGATTTTCATTCACTAATGTAAATAAAAAAAAACGTTAAGGCAAATAGCCCCCAACTCATCAAAGCATTGGACTTAATTGCTTTGCTGAACTGGGGCCTGAAATCTTTCAAGTGAACTTTGAGATAGGAATCATGTTAGTCATTCTCTCACCCACAAGCAGAAGCTTGCGAGCTGCCTATGCTGTACTCCACCCCCTTCAGAAAGGTTGGGCTTGTTTTCGCTCTCCACCAATATCAGGCGTATAATCTTGGTACTTGGGGCTTCAGTGGAGTTTGGCCATCTCTCTCTGGTGTGTGTAGAACAGATATGATGCATGGAAAGTTACCATGTTATGTTTCCAAAGAATGTCTTGATTGCAGAGGTGGAAGTAGAAGGGTTTTTACCAGTGCATCCCTCCATATTCTGTGCCATCGGAGGATAATTTAGATTCCAAATATATGATATGATTTGTTCTGAGGGAAAGTTTAAAGATGGTTTCTAGGTTCCTAGTAGGGCTGTCAAGTGATTAAAAAAATTAATTGTATTTAATCGCGCTCTTAAACAACAGCGATTAAAAAAATTAATTGTGATTTATTGCGCTGTTAAACAACAATAGAATACCATTTATTTTAAATATTTTTGGATGTTTATTACATTTTCAAATATATTAATTTCAGTTACAACACAAAATACCAAGTGTATAGTGCTCATTTTATATTTATTTCTGATTACAAATAGTTGCACTGTAAAAAACAAAAAAATAGTATTTTTCAGTTCACTTCATACACGTCCTGTAGTGCAATCTCTTTATCATGAAAGTTGAATGTACAAATGTAGAATTATGTACAAAAAAACCTGCATTCAAAAATAAAACAATGCAAAACTTTAGAGCCTACAAGTCCACTCAGTCCTACCTCTTGGTCAGCCAGTCACTCAGACAAACAAGGTTGTTTACAATTTGCAGGAGATAATGCTGCCTGCTTCTTGTGTACAATGTCACCTGAAAGTGAGAACAGGAGTTCACATGGCACTATTGTATCTGGCGTTGTAAGATATTTACGTGCCAGATGCGCTAAAGATTCATATGTCCCTTCATGCTTCAACCACCATTCCAGAGGACATGCTTCCATGCAAATGACGGGTTCTGCTTGATAACGATCCAAAGCAAAGCGGACTGACGCATGTTCATTTTCATCATCTGACTCAGATGCCACCAGCAGAAGGTTGATTTTCTATTTTGGTGGTTTGGGTTCTGTAGTTTCTGCATCTGAGTGTTGCTCTTCTAAGACTTCTGAAAGCATGCTCCACACCTCATACCTCTCAGATTTTGGACTGCACTGAGAATAGCAAAATATAAATGACTCTTTCCTCATTATCACATTTAAATAAAAGTTGGGGAATCATACTGGTTGAGACAATTTAAACTAAAACAGTTTGGCTAAAATTAAACAGCATTCAGAATATACAGTTAAAAGAAACTAGTTTCCCCTACCATTTTCCTCTCTCTATAATTAACACTGCCAATGCGTCTCTGCTGGGTGAACAGTACTACCAAGAAGAACAGGAGTACTTGTGGCACCTTAGAGACT
The DNA here is from genome assembly GCF_013100865.1 of Trachemys scripta elegans. NCBI lineage: Eukaryota > Metazoa > Chordata > Testudines > Emydidae > Trachemys > Trachemys scripta. Next base: position 72,745,727 of record NC_048307.1, on the reverse strand, counting down.
AACAAATGTATTGGAGCATAAGCTTTCGTGGGCTAAAACCCACTTCATCGGATGCATGCAGTGGAAAATACAGTAGGAAGATGTATATACACAGAGAACATGAAAAAATGTACCACCAAGTTGCTGCAAAATGCTTCAGAGTTAGGGAAAACAGCCTGCTTTCTGCTCAGCTCAGCCTGTCCCAACCCACCGAATGCACATAGGGCAGCTGCTTTGCAAAAGGCTAACTACTTGCCCTCATGAAGTCTGAGTCCAGCAACAGGGAACCTATTGAGCATACCCCAAACTACCACACCCAATTCCAGAAACTTCTGAGTGTGGAAAGCTAATTGTGCATCTGTCTAGCAGCAGTGACCCAGACACAACTCCTTCCTACCCACCCACAATAGATTTCTTAAAAAGATATCTCCCTATTTGGCATGTGCGTTACACTTTATGAGATCTCTCAATTAGCATAGGTTATATTATGCATTTCCCATAGAAATAATGGCTCCCACTACCAGAGCCAATAGCTAGCCAGTAGAGATGAGTCAGAAGTTCCAGATGGGAAAGCATCCAAAAGTTTAGAACCTGCTTGTCCTAACTTCTGGGATTTGGAACTGGAGCCAGGAGAAACACAGGAATAGCTTTCCTTGAAGTATTTTGGTCTTTCCTCCTCTGCACCAAAAGCAGAAAGTGCAGCTGGAAATAAAAACAAACCAAAGTAAAACAAATCTTACCTGAACTTTTACAAGCCTCTAAAGACGTTTGGGTTTGGTTTGAGACTTCGGCAAAAGTTTGGTTCGTATTTGATCTGAAAGGGATCTTGTTCCTTCAAAAAGCCTGGAAGGAATTACGCAGGGGATGAGTTAGCTTTTGAGTTTACCTCATCTGTATATCACAAGGTCTCGTAGTGTATTACACAGAAACTCTTTGTGCGGTGGGGCTTGGGTGGGGCATCACACTCAATACTTACTATGTAATCTTGTGATGTATCATGAGGCAACTTGGAAGGTAGCATGTGTATTTTGGGGAAATATCCTTGCTCTGATTCAGAATTTTATATTCATCCTCTTTGCATTTCTTTCTTTTCTCCTTCTTGAGTCAGATTCTCCCCTCTGAGGCACACCCGTTTGGCTCCTCATGAATTCAGAGAGAGCCATATACATCTGTAGGCAGAGTCAACATTAGCTGCTGAAGTTAAAATGCCTGGGGAAGGAATTGCCGCTGACAAGTGTTGTTACAAGATAATTTGCACCACTCATGAGAGGAGAGCAATAAAACCAAACAGATATTTTGCTTGAGGATAAAAATATAGATTATCTAAATGGATAGGGTGTATATTCAGTGAACATCCCTTGCTTCCACTTCCCCAATCTTCCATGACTCTCAGAGGGCTTGTGGTTTGGAAAAGAACATCCCAGCAAAGACTGAGTAGATACGATTCCCTCTGACTCCTTTCAGTGGTGATTTTACATTGCCCAGAGGAGTCACTATAGAGGCCATTCTCTTTCCAGGGGCTGAGTATATTGCCTCTGCAATGTTTACAGTTCCTACTAACTAGGAAGCAAAACACACCAAACAGCAGACTAATCCACTTTCTTAGGGTAGCCCGAATTATCACTCTTATGCTAACCAGGAGCTCTAGAATGCACGGCATTGCTAAATAAAAGGTATTGATAGGCACTAGAACCAGTGATTAACATAGATAGATATTTGATGGTTAAACCTTGGTGTTTTTTCTCTGTTGTAGAGGTCCAGGCTGTCCTCCTCTCAGATATGCTGATATTCCTTCAGGAAAAGGACCAGAAGTATGTCTTTGCCTCATTGGTAAGGCTTTGGTGTTTTCTCTTCCTTTCTTTTACATAGATGATCCTTGGTATGAATTTAGCAATGAAAGCATGTCACTGCCTGCTACATTCCTTAGTTTTTATTGGACAGATCACTTTGCATGTAACAGTTTTGTTTCCTTAGCAGACTCACATGTTTTCAATAGAAAATAATGCTTAATTTCTCCCCCTCCCACTCGGTGATTTCTACAGTGATTTTGAACATTTGGTAATTGGCTCTGAAAATAAGCCTGTCATTGGATACATTTATTCTTCATCAGCCTGTGCAAATCCTGCTCACTTAGGAGGGAAGAACGTGAACTGTGTACAAATGAATCCCAGCTGAAAAGACAGACCTAATAAATCAATCTAAAAAGCACAGGAACAAAAGCCTACTGCTGCAATAAAGTTCGAGAAGCTCACAGGGCAGTATGCTATAGGAATATATTTGTCATGGACCAGTTCATGTAAACAAAAACAGGAGCTTTCGGAGAAAGTCCTAGATGAAAGAGACAGACATGCTGACCTGATGAAAAAAAGTGCCAGTGCCCCCAAACCAGTGAATAGCTACGGGTCTGGCAGGGATGCATCTTTCATGCATGCTTCAAAGAGGAGACTTTCTCTGTTCCTCTTGTTCTTCCCATTCACTGAGTCACATTTCCAAACCGCCTGCTGCCAGCGCAGAGCATTTCCTAGCTCTTCAGCTGGCTGTGGTGCACACAAAGGTCATGCTGGCAAACCTCTGCTAAAGCACACCCCCTCCCAAAAAAAAACAAACCCTGTGATTCTGTAAAGACCACAAATGAGCCCATTGGACTATGCATGCCACAGGTGGGAAGAGACAGGGCTGGCTCCAGGCACCAGCCCACCAGCATGTGCTTGGCGCGGCGCGGCACTCCGGCCCGAGAGTGGGGCCGCGACTGGGCTCGCTGCCCTCCCCGCGGCGCTCCGGCCGCTGGGGAGAGCGGAGCCGCAGCGGGCTCGCCGCCCTCCTCCCGGCACTCTGGCCGCCGGGGAGAGCGGAGCCCCAGCCGGGCTCTCCGCCCTCCCCCTGGCGCTCCGGCTGGTCGGGGAGAGCGGGCCCGCGGCCGGGCTCAGCGTCCTCCCCTGCTGCGCTCCCCGCGGCGGGTGGGCAGTGGGAGGCTTTTTTGCCTGGGGCAGCAAAAAAGCCAGAGCCGGCCCTGGAAGAGAAGCTTTCAATGCTAACAGAGAGATTACACAGAGATATTACAGTGACCCTAACAGCTCATTGCACATAATCTTCCATGGAATCCTTGATGCAACAGTCTCACAAAAACTTCCGTAGCGGGAGTCGGCTTTAAGCTACAGAGAACAGGAAGGATTTGGGTGAGATGTGAAGAGAGGATGTGATGCAAGGGTTCCGAGGGTGGGAGAGCAAAGCCAGTGACAGTGAAACAGGGACCAGCAAGCCATACCGAGAGTGGAGATGTGGGATAAAGAGTCCAGGAATAGAGAGCACAAACAGCAGGATGTGAGATCAAAGCAAGCTCTTGGAGAGTCTAGAAACCACAAAGGCAATTTTTAATTGTATCCAGGGACAGCTGACGGCAGTTCTTCCTGAATGGTCAGAGGAAGGTGACACCAGCATTCTGGGCTCAGTGAAATAAATTACTCTCAGAATATACATGTTGGGTGAGGCTAGCACTTCTTTTGGCATGTAGTTGCTAAAGGTGCTCATGAGTAGGAAGGAGGTGTGACTGCAGGTAGTAGGAGCTTTTGAGCACTTATTGTCAGCCTAAAGCTCTGGTGCTTTTTGTCTGTCTTCTCACCAATCTTCTCTCATCTGAAGGACCAGAGATCCACTGTAATCTCTCTGAAGAAACTGATTGTACGAGAAGTGGCCCATGAGGAAAAGGGTTTATTCCTAATTACCACCGTAGTGAAAGATCCAGAGATGGTCGAAGTCCATGGCAGCTCGAAGGTCCTTCGGATGAGAGAGATACAAATAATTCAGGACACAATTAACACTATGTAAGTTAACACGCTATTCGTGTGGTTTAGATGTTTCTCACATGCTTTGTCGTGGTAGTAATTGAGGTGTATCTCTCATGCAGGGATAAAGACGAAGATGAAGGAATCCCTAGTGAATCAGAACTGGAAAAGAGAGTGTTGGACACCAAAGCCAGAGAATTAAAAGGTAAGGCTGCTGGGGCTCAGAGAATCATCGGGTGAAGTTTTGCTAACCTAATGTTGAGTTTTGTGAAACTTTTCCATTCCTGATTTTAACCATGATTTTTCAGGGAAGATAGAAGCCTGCATTTTGCAAACAATTAAAATCCTTGTTTGAAAGTCAGTCTGTCGTGGGTTGTAAATCTGCCAGGGGCCAGTACCATGGAAAGCTCTGAATCTCCAAAGTTTCAAATTCTGGTCCAAATCTAGAACCCCCAGTTTTCAGTTGGGCTTGAAAGTTGACAGAATGAGTTCTCCCCTCCTCATTGGGACTAAAACAGAACTGCAGCTGAAGTGAAACAACAACAACATGTCCTTCAGTACAGGGAGATGACTTCCTATGGGGTGATGGCCTCCACTGGTGCCTTCAGAAAAGGTTCTTATAACTCTGATGCAGTACATGTGAGGCACGGGCAGATAGTTGATATGTCAGGTACTCTACTTCTCTTTTGCCTCTATTAGTCAATAGTTCTAGTTCTTTTCAGGTGCCAGCGGCTTTCAGCTGTGAAGAAAATGAATTTTGTGGCCTAGGCCAGCATGGTCTAGGAGTGGCAAGATATTTGGGTGAGGATTAGGGTTTGGGTCCCCGTCTCTCAGCCCCTAGATGTACAAAGAGAGCTGCTGTTGTAATCCCCACCAGCCAGGGCTTGGAGCTACATTCACTGGTTCTTCAGAGAGCCCTCCTCACTAGGGGGATTGACCCAACATTCAGAGTGTTTTGGTTGTGGAAGGAGGAGTAAAGAGTGAAGAAAGATACCTATTCAGTACTGTCTCCTCTGCTGCATCATGGGTCGAGCAGATAATATGTGGCTTTGTAACTGCACTAGGGATACTTGCTTTACTGCACTGTAAAAGCTAAGATGCCATTCAAGTGGGAGCATTGTCACAGGATAGCTGTTTCCTGCTAACAGATAACTACTGTCCCCAGGATGAGATGTGTCGTTTTGAAGCAGGCGCCTTCTGGGACAGAGCTCTGCTGTGCTGACTTTATTTCTGAGACACCAAATGGCCAATGTAGCTGCAGAAATTCTGTTTGCTGGCTGTAGTTGCAGCACAGGTGCAGGGGTGTGTATTTAAATGCAAAGTAAAAAAGCCAACAAGCAGGGCACAAGGGCGCCCGATCCTGGATTAATGCAAGTACTGCAGCATGGCTGGCAAGTTACTCTTGCCTATGAGTAGAGATGAGGCCAAAGAAATGAGTGCCTTGGTACCACAAAGAGGAGGACAGTGCCTACCTTTGTTTTCACCCTCAAGTAGCCTCCCCTCAGGTCTGAGATGTAAAAAAGGTCAAAAGCCAAGTGAATACAATCACCTGGGAAGTGCAGTGATCCTCTAGGACTGTTACCCTTCAGCGTTTGCACCATTGTGTGTATGAATTTCTATTGAAAACTGAGCATTGAGCAGCCTGCGTACTAGAAATGCGATATTGCTGAGAACCCTAGCTCTCTGGGGGTTCGGAAATGTTTCATTGTGGGCATTAGCCCAAAACCGTTTAGAATTTGTTATTTTTTTTACTGGTGATTGACTCTGGTATTTGCTGCTTAGAGTAAATATGGTCACACTGTGTCTAAACCTAGATGGTCTGAAATGAGGTTATGACCCCCCAACGTGTCTCAAATGCATCTGTGAGAGTGACACCGCATCGATCTGCGTTACTGTCATGCCTCCCAACTTCATTTGGAGAAACAAAGTTTGACTCCATGGGGACTGCTCCTTGTGAGAGCATATAGTTAGGCTTGGAAGGAGTCATTTTTTGTTGGTAAATGTTGGTAAATGTCAATTTCACTCTACACGCACCCAAAAAATTGTCCATCAGTAAAAATCTAAATCTGCAGCTAGGTGAAGTAAGAAAAGTGCTGCTTGAGAACTTAGTTTGATTTGAAGATATTTACTTTGTATATTTTCCACATGTGATGTTGACAATTTGTGTTTTAATGGTTATAAAGCGTCGACTCTTTGAATCTCATCATCTACAGTCATTAAATAATTCTCTGACACTCCCTATTGTCTGACACTGCTCCCCCCCCCGGTCCCCCAGTAACTTCCTGCAACAGTGAAAATTTAATCAATAAAAATGGGAAAAGCCCTAATTTCCTGCAACTGTATACATTTAAATAGATGAAAATTGAAAAAAAAATGTTTAAAAATAAATGTTGATATTATCCATCAAAATTATTAAAAAAAAATAAAAATAAAAGTCTGCCAAGCCTGCTTATACACTCCAGTATCTTGGGACCAACATGGCAGTGACAACACCGAAAGGCCTAAATGTAGCTATTCAGATTGTAAGCAGCACACAATTCCTGCTGTTCTTTGTTTTACCACATGATGGGGCCCATGTCACAGGGATTATTCGGTTTCCTTAGGGTCGCAATGTTTTCTGTTTTAAATTTGTTTTCCCCGGTTCACCCACAGAACAGCTTCAGCAGAAAGATCAGCAGATCCTAGCGCTGCTGGAGGAAAAGGAGAAGATTTTCCGGGATATCACTGACTGTAGCATGCAAGAGGATGGCTCGGTCTCCAGAGTGCTGTTCAGATCCAATACAGAGGAGGCACAAAAAGGGGAGACCATTATGAAAAGTGCAATAAACGAGGGTAAACAAACCAAACGGTCCCATTAATTACAGTGTCCAAAACAACAGTGTGGGGTTGAATCCGTGAGTGCTCAAATGCCACCTTCAGGAGAATGACCCTTCTCTGATAATGAATAAACAGTAATAATAATATTGAACATAAGTAAAGACAAAGTCCCATCCTCCGATAGTAAAGCATGAGAGACAGACAAGGCTCACAAATTCAGGAAAGGAAGGGGATGATAATCGGTGAGAAGAAAGCAGTAGAGGTACCTGGGAGTCTTCATTCTGCTAACCTAGCACGGGGAGCCAGCCCTACACAGAGTTTGAGCTGTGTCAGGGCAGTGCAAAAATGAACTTTCATCCCGTTGCCCACCACACACTGGTCTGTGTTCTGTGCAACTCAGTTACACCCCGGGATCTGGTCCTTTATTTGAAACATGGGCCAGGCTATCTTTGGTTACACTCCCCTCCTGCCACATAATGGAATATGACGGCTAGGCTAAACGGATTTCCATCCACAGCAAGGGTTTATGGGTCTGGTATCCACCAGAGGCACTTGAGTCTTTTGGGAAATCCACAAGTAGATGGTAGCCCACTTTCCCTTGGTAAATTACACAGCAGGCTGAAGTTAGAAATCCTGCCTTTGCGCAAGAATGTACCAAGAACATTTGCCAAGGGGGAAGAGGGTGATGGGAAGCACGTGCAAGACTCAGTGTGTTTGAGTTATGGCCTGACGCACCTCTCTTATTGCATCATGGTCTCCTATAAATCCATTAACTCTTTATACAAACAAGTGTGTACATTTTACTGACCTGACACCTCTAAGCCAGAAGAAAAAACACGTTAGTCAGTAAATACCGAGGATGTTTTTTAATGGACCTTTTTTTCCTATGGCTTTTTATCCTTTCAGTTGAATATTTGCAAAGCTTGATCAGTAGGAGTCTAGGGAGTGCACTTGGGGCTGCTGACCTGCTGCCAAACTCTGAGCAAGAAGGGGGAGTCGGCCCCATCTCCCTTCCTAGAAGAGCAGAAACTTTTGGAGGATTTGACAGTCATCAGATGAATGCATCCAAGTGTAAGTATTTCTGTGCATTGTGCATGCGTGTATGTATGTATTAATAATACCTTATACCTGGTTGGCAGCTACCTGACAAGGAACTCAAAACACTTATATATCTAAATGAATTTAGCTTCCCAACCCTCCCTGTCAGATTGGTAAATACCATTGTACCCATTTGACAGATGGGGAAGGTGCAGCATATAATCCTGGGATGACTTGGCCCAGGTTACTGAAAGTCTGTGACTGAGCGGGGAATAGATGCCAGCTCTCCTGACTTCTAGTCCTGTGCTTTCCCCTCAAACCATCCTTCCTTCTTTACACACAAAGTACTTGTACATTTTTGCCTTACTTATGTATTTGTTTATTTCACTTCCGCTTCAGTGCGTCTATATCTGCAGCCCTCTTCCTTTATCTCCAGTGGGCTACCACCTCCCAGCCTGAGAGCCAACTGAGGTCCTAGCTGCAGTCTGACACCACCTTTCCTTCTCCCTCCCTGCACTCTCTACACACATGTGAACCAAACACAATCGAGCATGTCAACCCCACGGTGAATTTAGTCTCCCACAGCCGAATGAATGAGTATTTAGTTTGGCAGCACAGTTCACTGCTTCCCAACTCGCTGTTTGTCTACAGCAGGCTCCAGGGATTTCCATACCCCCCCAGAACTCAGCCCTGTGTCCTCTGTCCTAGCCTCCCACCCCAACTGTGGTAAGCTGTGCTATGCTAGCATCGCTGTCTCAGCACCGGGCTCCCCCACCCCCTTTCCAGCCTTGCTGTTTCTGCACTACAGGGTAAGCTTAAGCGCCAAACAATCTGCTGTATGCCGTACGTAAGAGTTTCTTAGCGATTGGAAGGCCACAAAGTTCCCAGCAGGTCCTGTCCTACCAATGGAAAATGCATTGGCTCAGGGAACCTTAGGGATTTTGTTTAGATTGCACTTTCTTGCTTTTTAGTGCAGCAATAATTTGAAGTCTCTGGCTGGACTGGTGAGATTGTTCACTGCTTAGCTCACCCTTTACCTTGCCTGGGCTTCTGCAGAGATCTGCTCACATGAATTAGATAGTGAGAGATCTTGAAGAGGCTTTGGGAGGAGACTGTAGGGCCTACTGGATAAAGCGCATGGCTGGGTGTCAGGAAACCTGGGTTCTATTCCCAACTCTGCCACTCACTCCCTGTGTGACCTTGGGCAAGCCTCATAACCTTATTTCCCTATCTGTAAAATAGTAGTAAATGATCCTTTACCCATCTACATGGAGGAGAGTTGCAGTTTCTAGGACCCTCCAAAGGAATGAAAAGATTGCTGGGATAGATAGCATAGGCTGCAGTTTAGGGTTGGTTATTGTTTGTTTGAGTTACCAGTAAAGCCAGACTCCAGAAAGGGGCTACAGTTGGACTGCATGTGGTGTGCTGTAGGTTGTTCAAAGCAGGGTTGGATGCTTATACCATGTTGGTAAAGCACCTTGAAATCAATGGAAGAAAACTACTAGAGGGGTAGCATGGACACAGGTGGGTTTTTTCACATGATGTGTCTCAATTGGAAGCACTCTTGTGAGCTGTCCAGCTGGAAATTAAAGATCCCAGTGGATAAATCGAGTGTCCTGATCAAAATTCTAGGGTTCTAATATGCGAGGCTGTGGGTGAGCTGCTAGCATTAAATAACGTACCTGTTTGCACACGTACGCTGCACTGCTAGTGTCTGAGTCCTCCAAGTCCAGTTTGCATGGGTAGCATTGAAACATAGCTTGATGTAGTAAGATCTGACTTGATAGTTGTCACTCACACTACATGTTCTAAAACAACTTGTCTTGGAAACAGTTTATGGAATTGAGAGATTTCTAACAGATGACCCAGAAGTCAGCTTGCTAAATTTTCAGCATGCTATTTGAAACCAAAGCGGGTCCCTAACCTATGTTCTTCTCCACTCTCTGTCAGCAATGGCTGATATTTATTGGTACAAATAGGAAGCAAACATACATATGGGAAGAGCATGGCTCACCGGCGTGCATCCACTTTTCAAGTCCTTTTTTCCCATTTTACAATTGCTAATGACTGAGGATTTTATCTGGGGTTTGAAAAACTCAATGACCTGTGCCAACCTGATGTGTTTCTTTTAGGTGGAGAGAAAGATGAAGCTGATGATGCTCAGGATCTTCGGAGAACAGAATCAGACAGCATTTTGAAGAAGGTACTATTGTTGTGTTTGTGTCAAATGTCATCCATGGACCTTTGACACTTTTAACACTTGAATTGTAACTTTTTTTAAATCTGAAAAAAGCATATATTTATGGACATATTAGAACAAGTTAAAACTCACCCCACTGGGGAAAAAAACTGGGGGCACCATGCTCAAAACCAATTTTACGCTAACTAAAATTTCCTCTTTAAAACAATTTTACTGGGTAATAGACTCTTCCATAGCACTGGTTATCTGCCATCTGTCTGCAAATCAAGTAAAACATGTCTAATTATGCATCGTTATTGAAATACCAAGGCCAAACATAACCTCACACCCATTCTCGCTGTGGATGAATTTATCAAATCACTACAAAATGATCGCTAATTAACATTTGATTTTATGATTTTTCACTTACTACAAACTACATGAGTTCTGCCCTTCCAAAAAGGAAAACAGGAGTGTGTGTCTATGATTAATCGTACTTAGAAAGACACTTCCTGGGATTTGTCATTTGCCTTTTTATTAAATCTATGTGTTCTTTTTACAGGGGGGAAATGCTAATTTGATGTTCGTGTTGAAAAGAAACAACGAGGTAAGAACAATCTCCCTGGCTTACTTGTGTGGTGTTTTTTCCTCTTCAGTTTAGGTACCAAGTGTATGTGTTTCAATAGGTGAGGCTAAAATGTAACAAGACTCTTAAATGCAGTAAACTGAGAGTTAAACCCACTGTGTTGTGTGCGCTTAGGCTTGGATGCTCAGGCTAAGGATTTGCTGACTGGCATCTAATTGCCAGCCGTAGGATGCACGTTGATTATAGACATCAAGGTTTAATTACAATTAGAAAGCACGTGACTCTATTTACCATGCATCTGCGGATTGAATGAGTATAATTGTATGATGCAGGTGCAGTGAGTTGGGGCAATTAGGTTTCTATTCTCCCTTTGATACGCTTCGGTAACTCCCAATTAACTCTAATGGCAGCTAAGTATCACAGTGAGCAAAGGTTCCCTTAATAACATTTATTACACACGTATTGGAAATACTGCAGTTTTTGTCAATTGAATTTTTGTATTAAAGGTGTAATTACAATATGTTCAGCAGGATTGAAAGAAACACTTAGCCGGTGTTTTGAGATACGGGAAGTCACCCAAAGCATCAGACATTCTGTTGGCACTGTACCAGTATATGATATTGGAGCGCTTGCCTTTAAGGACTGTATTTTCAAATTGGCCTCCAATAATACTCATGCGGCATTTGTGTGCCCGTTATTTTGCAGTCTCTCCCTGCACCATACATGCAGGGGGTTGCATTTGTGAACAGACATGACAGGCGCACATTCTGGGCCATTTTATGATTTTTACCCCAACAGTTGTTTCCCTGCCAATTTGAAAATATGGTCAGTTCATTCCAGTTCCTTTCCCTCCCTGTATCATTCCCTTAGCATCATTAGCTCTTCAACCTGGTGATACAGCAGGAAATAGTTTAAAGCAGGGATCGGCAACCTTTGGCACGCGGCCCGTCAGGGAAAGCCGCTGACAGGACGAGACGGTTTGTTTACCTGCAGCGTCCGCAGGTTCGGCTGATCGCAGTTCCCACTGGCCGCAGTTCGCCGTCCCAGGCCAATGCGGGCTGCGGGAAGGGCAGCCAGCACATCCCTCGGCCCACGCCGCTTCTCGCAGCCCCCATTGGCCTGGGACAGTGAACCATGAGCAGTGGGAGCTGCGATCGGCCGAACCTGCGGATGCTGCAGGTAAAGAAACCGGCCCGGCCCGCCAGCGGATTTCCCTGACGGGCCGCGTGCCAAAGGTTGCCAATCCCTGGTTTAAAGAAACAACCTGCAAATTCCTGTGAGGTATCAACAATCCCATGGTTCTGTGCATGATTCACGCACCTTGTTGTGAGAGTATGTGCACGCCAGATGCCATGGTCAGGTTCTTTCAATGACTCGTCGCTGCACTGATCGCTGAGGAAGGCCAGGGTGAGATTATCTTAGATGTCTCTGAGATGCCAGAGAGAAATGGATGGCTAAATAGATACCTGTGACTAGTACGTGTGTTTGGGATAAATACGTACAGGGAAGAGTCAGGGGAAGTAGAAGGATGTCTGTATGGCTTTAAATAAAACGGCATGGCTTTGTAAGCCTCATTGCTAAGGCTATGATTTAATCAGGGGTATTTTTTGTAAAAGTCATGGACAAGTCACCGGCAAGAAACAAAAAATCACCGCCCGTGACCTGTCCATGACTTATACCATAAATATCCCTGATTAACTCTTTGGGTCGGCGAGCACCACTGGGGTGGGGGGAGGGAGCCTGTGGCACCAGCTGTCAGGAGGGTGGAGGGAGTCCTGTGGGGCCCGCTGCCAGGTAGAGAGAACCCCAGGGGACCAGCAGCTGCTCCAGACACCCTGGGACCGCTGCTCAGGTGGTCCCCTGGGCCAGCCGCATCTGCCACTGCTTGGGCGGCCCTTGGGGCCAGCTGGACAGGGCCGCCAGAGCAGTGGCTGGCCCTGGGGCCACTCCAGCAGCAGCTGGCTCCAGAGTCGCTCCAGCATCGGCTGCTGTGGCTGTCCCCGGGGCTGCCTGAGTAGCTGAGCACAGGGCCAGTTGCTTGGGTGGCCCTGGGGTCAGCCACACTGGCCACTGCAGAAGTCCTGGAGGTCACAGGAAGTAATGGAATCCGTGACTTCCGCTACCTCCATGACAAACACAGAGCCCTCCTCATTGGTCGCTAGAATGTAAAAGACAAGGGCTTTGCCTGTGGTCAGACAGGAAGGTGAGTTATAACAGCAACACTCTTGTGCTTTTGTTTCCTTGCAGCATGTTCTCCAAAGCATTACCTACCTCCACAACCTGCTCAGCACTCTGCAGGTAGGTCAGCCATAAACGTAGTACCCTGCTTTGACGGGCTTCTTTCCCAAACAGCCGGTCTCCTCTGCGGTGAGGTCAGCATTTCACCCCCGCCCTTTGCATTGCCTGTCCAGACTGAGACCGAAGGGTCCAGTCCAGTGTCCTAGTGACTCTGTACTGGCATGTGGGAGTACTGTCTCCTGGTCTCTTGCTGCCCAGGCCAGCAGGGGCTACAAGTGCTCTGCAGGTCAGGCCAACCCTGTGTCTTACAAATAAGTACCTCAAATAAACTAGCCCTACTGGACCCTCTAGGTTAACAATGATTAATGAACCCTCCCCCACGCCATACTACAATTGCAAGGTGCCTCATGATGTTAGAGTTACTGCATGTCTGTGCAGTCCATGAAGGGAGGCATGACACTGACTTTGTCCTTGCCTCTCCCCTCAGGGAGTCGTGTTGCAGCAGGATACTTATATTGAGGATCAGAAGCTGGTTCTCAGTGAGAGAGCGCTGACACGGAGCTCCTCCCGGCCAAACTCCTTGATCGAGCAGGAGAAACAGCGTAGCCTGGAGAAGCAGCGCCAGGAGCTGGCCAACTTGCAGAAGCAGCAGGCCCAGCACCAGGAGGAGAAGCGGAGGAGAGAGAAGGAGTGGGAGGTCCGGGAGAAGGAGCTGAGCGAGCGGGAAGTGCAGCTCGCCCAGCGAGAGGAGCAGGCACAGAAGGGTTACCGGGATCTGGAAAGGGAGAGGGAAGAGCTGAAGCTGAAGAAAGAAGCCTACCAGCTGGATCTGGAGCGGCTGCGAGCAGCACAGAAACAACTGGAGAGGGAGAAAGAGCAGCTCAAGAGAGATGTGGAGCGATTACCCCCAGTGCAGACAGAGCCTGACCTCAGACAGGTAATCACTCTGCTCCCAGTTGAGTTCTCAGCCAGCACACGTGGCTGGGGTGACAAGATGTCTCCTAAAAGAGGAGATCTAGTTGAGTCACAATTGATGGGCTCGGTACTGGAATTACCAGGGGAGGTTCTGTGGCCCATATGATGCAGGAGGTCAGACTAGGTGTGAAATCTAGAAGCTGTGGCGCTGATATGTGGAGCCTGATTTTTACCAGTGGCATCTCTTTTTGCACCTGATGTTTGGGGCTATGTTTTGCCTGTTATATCTCAGAAGGCTGCAGGGAGAGACATCTAGCAAAAGACGTTCCTCAAAGTGTTGTGGAATCAAGATTACCAGCAGGTCCTGCTGGGTATGTGAAATCATAGTGTGTCTTTTGTCTTTCTAGTGGGGCTCATCTGTGAATGTATCTGTGTTTAGCCAGCTTGTTTTGAGACGTTCCTCACTGGTCTGATAGCAAATGGCAGGGAAGAGCATATACAGGGATGCTGAGGGGGAAATCACTGGTGCGTTTCACTTCGGCCTTTTCACACCGTTTTTGTTCACCTGTGAGGAACGTACAGGCAAGCACAGATTGGTTCCATATGCAGTCAGTCCATTAGTCTGATACACACTGTTGGGCTGACTCCACCCCTCCGCATTCACAGAAGCAGCTTGGTGGTGACAAGTTTGGTGCTGATCAGCTCCCCCAGTATAAGCCTTGCGACTACATTGCTAGGCCTTAGTATTTATATAGGTGAACTAGCACCCAGAAGGGTGGTTCCCCTATACCTCCCTTGTGGTCAGTTATTTACCCAGTGTTGCCAACCAGCTAGCTGGACGTGTCCTTGCTCTCAAGACTCACGGTCTAGCATAGAGACGCGACAGAGCAAGCGGGGGTGGGAACAGAGCAGAGGGGCTTGGGATAGAGTTGTACAGAGTTACAGCTCCTTGCAGGGACCGCGTACACTTCTTAATGAGCTGAGGTTTATTTTCTGTTTTGAAGCTGTAGTTGCTTCTGCTGCAAAGAAGAGAACTAAATCTTCAGAAGGGGTCTGGATGAGGGAAAGATTGCCTAGTTCATACAGATATGTGCAGAACTCTGATTTCAGGCCTGGAGCAGATCTTTAATTAAGACACAGAATTAATTCTATAACAAAATGTAATTTGTTTTGGGCTGAAGCAGAAGTGGTGACATGCATTCAGGGAGTGGAAACAGCACCATGTGACTTAATAGACCAATCATTTATCTCCAACAGTAAATTCTGAATAGCAGGGAATCAGAGGAATACCTCCAGTTTCCTGAGCAGCCCAGGGGCTGACATTTCTCCATGCAATTTTGAATAATGAACAAGGCCCTATGAATTGTGATCTATTTGAGAGCAGATAAACATGCCACGTTCTGCAAATAAGTTGTATGCATTATTACGTAGATCTTACTTACTTGCAGGAAGCTCAGATAATCTGGCCAAGGGTGCTATAGGAACACCTGAGAGAAAACACTGCTGAAGACCAGTAAGATGCCAGGGTCATCAAAAGGAAGCAACTTCTTGGAGGCACGCATCATCCACCACATGTCAAAGCTATTAATAGGGACGTTTGATGGAGCATGTAGGGATAGGAATTCATGTCTTAACTCCCCACCCCCCGCTTTAAATACATTGGGTTCAGTTATGTTGCTGGAGGACACATTAGAAAAGCAGTACAATATTTTGCCTTGTCTTTTATACTTAGGAAGATTCCACTTGTCGTCATGCATCAGTACATCCTACAACATTCTCTTCCCTAAGAAGCTCCCATGGCTTCTACCACCATCTGCATCTGGGAGGGAGGAAGGAGGCTGGGTTTCTTAGATTTTTAAAGAGGACTCGTCCATAGGTGGTTGTGCCACCATCTGTATCTGGAAAGGAGTGGAAGGGTTCATCTTTAAAATCTTGGTCTCTTACCCCTTGGACAGAGAGGGCTGCCTCTGGGTGTTTGGCTTTTGTTAGGAGAAAATGTCCATTTGACTGGGAGATGACTTTTGGGTGGTGATTATAGGTGGCGTGCAGGGCAACAGACTGTCCCTGGCAGCGGTCATGGTCATATTACCCTCCCCATGATTTTGAGCCGCGCCTACTTCTGCCAGTAAAACACTTCTGTTCTCTTCTTTGCAGGTTTCAAACCCCCATGATAAAACGGTGAGGATCCCCTCCCAGCCCACCGCTGAGGACTCCAAGCAGCACAGTTCTTCCCTTCCCAAACAGGGGCACTTTGATGCAGGACTGTCTGTGTCGCCCAAAAGGAACAGTCTCTCAAGGACACACAAAGAGAAAGGCACTTTCCACTTGCTTAGCGCAACGAACCAGACTAACAAGGCAGCCGAGGTGCAGCAGCCCACCCGCCTCTTCGGTTTATCCAAGCCAAAGGACAAGAAGGACAAGAAGAAAAAGGGCAAAGGACACCGCTCCCAACCTGCTGGTGAGTGTCAGATGGGGCCCGAGGAGATCTTTAGGGGTTAGCGAGCTTGCAGCTTGTCTGTGGCTGTTTAATTTCATGGAGCCCAAAGGGGTGGGTTATAACTGAGCGAGGGGTGGAAAAAAACGGAGGTTGTGAGCGGATTTTCCAGCAGAAGGTGAGTTTGGGAGGGAGAGGCATTGTTGCTGCTCTCCAGGGCTTCAATATGGGAGCACCTTTTCTGCAGCCATGGGAGTTACGCTGACGCCCAGCCTGATGGGTTGCATCCTGTCAGCAGATGGCCAGGGGGCGCTCAATGCTCCCTTCTCCCTCCTTTCTCCCAACCTAACCCAGGTGGCTTCATAGCTTGGGCTCTCCTTATATTTTTCTATTTCTTTTGTGCAATATCCATGTTTATGCAGGGGAGGTGCTGATAAACACTGCCTGGAGCCAGGACTAGGTCTTAGGAAAACTTTTGAAACTTGTGCTTATGTCCATGAAATCTTCTCTTGCAATGCCCCCTGCCGTTCGAGTCCCTTCCTCCCTTTTCTGTCAGTGCACCTCATTCCTGACCTGTAGCACCCCTTGCCAGTCCGGTTGCCTCTCCTCCGCCTCTGAGCTTATGCACATCAATCCTGACCTGCCAGTGTAAAGTGATACAGTCGTTTCCACATGTGGATTTATATTAGCCGGAGACTAGCTTGTGAGCCTCAAACCTATCATACTTATGACCCAGGGCAAATTGGAACCCAGCACCTCAGGGATGAGAGGCTGCTAGTAGATTACAGGAATTTTCCTGCAGGCCAGTCACACAATCCTGGGACTGGTGGGTCTAGCAACTAAAAGGTGTATTTTAAATGCCAACCACCCAGAAAGGCTGTCATGTGCTTGGGAACGGGACAGTGGGTGGTAGGCAGTGTTTGTTTTAACATAGACCCTTTCCTTCCCTGTTCCTTCTGGTGATGATTCATGGCTGACTTTCCTTTCCCAGATGCTCATTCATCAGAAGCACCACCAGATGGCGAGGAGATCTTCTGCTGAATGTCTGCTCCTAGTTCTGCAGGGATGAGCCTCCCTCTCCACTGTACTGTGTTAGAAGCTGTACATGCATCTGATGGGGCCAAAGCATGAGCAGCTGTCCCTCTGCACATCAATCATTCTCAGCCTTTGTACAGTGGAAACCTCCCCGCCCACATTTTGCAGCACACGTTTGGCTCCTGCGCCCCACCAGCTCTCTCCGTGTTAAATAAAACATTCGTAAAGGCTGCACGTGGTGGGAAAGGGGCTCTGTCCTGCGGTTTTTTTATGAATTCTGGCTGCAGAGGCTGACCACTCGGGTGCAAATCTCGGTTGAAAGTAGGAATAGATGTTCCCAGTCTCCTCTTACTGCTAAAGGATGAAAGACTATGGCCCAAAGGGTCTGTGCCTCCAAATTCTCCTTTTCTGGGGAATACAACCAAAACCAAGCATTTAGCAAAAGGCCAGGACTTTGAAAATGGTGCGTACACACTGGCATATAGATATACTGGATATATATATGTAAGTGTCTATGTATTCACTGGGATTTACAGTCTGTACAGACAAACTGGGTTAGCTTAGCTCGGCCCAACGATACCTGATGACTTTCAGGGAGCATGTAGATATTAAATATCTTAGCCTTAATGCTCAGAGTGTATCTTTATTGGCCCTCATGCCCCTTCCAAGCACATTGTATGTTACATGCTTCATTTCAGAAAGGTACCAAACACTAGGCAGCAGCAACAGTGTAAAAAAAAAAATACAATCAGAAGTTACTCCCAAAGGATTTCTTTGGGACAGAGGAATTAAAATTTAATCCGATTGGAGCACCAAACAAAATGTCTTTGGATGTGTTAAAAACACGATCCAGAAAGGAAAAAGGATGCTGTACTTGTGAAGTAATCCCAGGAAGCCAGAACAGACTGTGTTCAAGTGACAACTGCTTTTTAATGTGTGTGAGTTACAGTCCATTCCCTCCTCTTCCTGAGCAAGGCTTTCTTTGTCAGATTACGTTTCTCCGGCAAGATGTCATTTGGGATCAACACTGTCTTGTTACAAATTCACTGTCCCATCATAAAAACCCAAGAGAACCTTCCATTCGGGAATCACTTTTTTTAACCTACTGCCTGTGATTTTCTTCCCCTGGCGTTTCTTAGTGATGCCATCTGTATGATCACTGGGCTTCTGTTTCTCCAGATTCCGTCAGCTCGTATAGCTCATTTCTAACCCAAAGCAACTTCATAGCAATTTCCAGAGCACTCAAACAAGATGGCAGAGGTTGTAACCTGAGGTGGGGAATAACTTGTGTGAGCAGATGAACAGGAAGGAACATAAAGCCTAGTATTTATGCACGTACAGTCCTGTGTGCTTACATACACTTACTAGGGAGACAGTGTCCCCTAATGGGCCGAACGTTCAGGAGGCCAGAGTCCTGCTCCCAGTACCATCATTGACTCACTGTGTGCAAGTCTCCTAGCCGCTCTTTGCCTCAGTTTCTCCATCTGCAAAATTGGGATCGTAATCATTCCCTGTGAGAATTAGCAGATGTGCCCCCAATGCATTCACGATGCAAGGTGTTATACGAATGCTAAGTACGGTGGTAATGTGTGAAGACCAAGGGAGATACATGCACCAAGCTGAATTTTTGTTTCTAAATTCTGTTCTTTCCACACACCTCAGGAGATTTGCCTAAGCAGATTTGTAAATGTCATGAGACTCTATCCGCTTTGATCCCTTGAGCAGTTTGAAGCTGTTGTGGTCATTTCTTTTCCCACAGATTCTCCTTTTTTAAAAAAAATTTGCACTATGTTTTGATTCTTATTTGCTTTAGATCTCCTCACATGCTAGTTACATGCAGTAGATTTCAGAATTCTGTGCTAGCCTTTGTAATAACGAGCAACAGCAACATGGGTGCTTAGATTGGTCTGTTCGGATCAGTGGATTCCTGAATAGCCTGCTTGCTTTTGAAGCTCTCTGAACAATTTGTACTCAAAAAACAAAACAAAAGAAGTAAGATGTTTTCTGAGGTTATATTTTTGTTTTGTTTTTTTAAATATTATTTGGTGCTTGTTCTTAATTGCAAGCTGGGCTTGCAAAAATATTTATCTTTCTGTTTATTTGAAAGAGTTCTGGTTTAGAAAAAAGTTTATTTTGTTTTATTTTTTTATTTTTCTTTTGTTTTTTTAAAGATGAGCTCTATCAACCCAATGGTTTTATTTTGTCATTGCACAGTACAAAACCAGGGTATGTTCAGTGCTGCATAGCAGCCCGTGTCCTGCCTGAAGAGCGGTTAGGTACAAGTGATTCCGGCTGGAGAGCTGCTTTCAAGGCGAAGTATCTCCAGGCCAGATACAAATTTGGGAAGAGAGGCAGTGGTTTTTGTATGGAACCTTGCTGGTCCTCCGTTTTCTTGTTTAAACAGGTTTGTGTTATATATTCCCATACCTCTTTGAGGCGAGGTAAAAAGCCAAATATTGCTCTTGTTGGAAGGGCCTGATTCGCTGCCGTTGGAAACCAATGGGTGTCTTTCCATTGGCTTCAGCGGGCATTGGTTCATGCCCTAAGGCTGGAGTGTGAGTTTTAGAAATAGGAGAAAACAACAGCCACCGCTAATTTAAAGAACCTCTGCCTTAATATTCGCCTGCTTGTGAAAGTGAATGTGCTAAAAGGAAATGTGGGAACCCAATCCAGTGTATGGCATGGTTACCAATTTGTACACACAACTTGTCTGGCTGGTATTTTTGAAGGATCCCATTTAGTTTGTAGGAGCGTTTGCCCGTGTGAGTGCTTTCTTCTGCCCCAGTGATGCATCTCCTCTCCACAAAGCCAGCACTTCTTGACCTTACAAAACAGCACACCTAAATAGAGGCACCTCCCCCAAGGGCAGTGGGGATGCATTGCCTCTCTCTCCAGTCCTATTGTAAATAGAATGGCATTCAATGCACTGTGTAAGCTCAGTCTGGATTTCACCAAGTGGATGGCTGCCCATGTTGTTAAAGTTATTTGTGTTTGTATTGTGGTGAACAGAAACCCTTTGTCATTGGAGGATACAAATTGTTGCGTGATTTGAGTATATTCGATTAAAGACTGTAGTCCCGCCCTCCTCTTTTCTCCATTTTCTTTCATTTTTAGGGAACTGAAGGTTGGGTTTTTTTATCCATTTTGCTCAAGTTTTCCTTGAAAAGTTGGAACTGGTCCATGGAGATGGATTCCCACTCTGATCCCTGCAGATTATCCAGCATTACCCAGATAGTGCATGAGTGCATGGTCCCAGGTGTAGTGTTAAGTGGGTCAGTTTTAGCAGCACCAATGTTTTATTTTTTTTCCTTTCCTGACCTTCATTAATGAATTATGTTGTTCCACTTCCATGCTTGGCATCTAACTCATGTTTGTTGAGTGCACTTTATTTCCCACTGGGCTTCTAAGGCATGAGTCCTCTCAGAAGTCACCTGCTATGTGTTGTGCTGCTGCACAGTTCAGAAGTGGCTGCACGAATTCCTTACTGGAAAAGAGTCATTTGCAAGGAGCTGCAGTTTGAGCTCCCTTTGCTAGTTTGTCATTGATGGGAGCGTCGGATCTCCCTTAGGCTTGTGGCAAGGCTTGGCATGGTAACTGTTACTACACAGTAGAAGGAGCTTCAGAGAATAGCAGAGTGAAGGATGCAATTTCAGCATAAAATATATCAGGTGGTCACTATTAGGGAACTTCTGGTCACACCAGCAATCTGTGATCAGACTGCAGCTGTAGCAAACGGTCCCTAGAATCGAAGGGATTGCCTGGGATTTGATGTCCGCATCTTTTACATGAAGTTATCATCTCAATATATAATTTTCGCTTTAAATGGAGTCTGTCTTGTCACTTCCTTCGTTGCTTTTTGGTTATATTGAGACAATCAGGCAAATTCCTTCCCCTCCCCATCCCTAATACAGTCTGGGAAGGAGGTTAGAAGTTACAAAATATTTAAGTGTGAAGTCTGCATAATTTCGGCTTTGAAGAGATGTAGGAGCCGTGGTGGGAAAGAAGCTTTCCGTGTTATTTTGTTTAGCCCAAAGTTCAGAATGTGTGAATTTTACCACTGTCCCCTTCCAGATGTAGTGAGCTGAGAACCCTCTCTTTCCTTGTGGGATTCATCTATTCCTCAGCCTTTTGGTTAATCCCTTCGGAAACCTAGCCCAACTCCCCGGCTTGGACGTGACGCTGGAGGAAAATCAAGAGCAGCAATGCTGCCAGCGGGTTGAGGCAGGGGTTGGAGGGATTGGCTTCCTCCCGGGTAAAGCAGAGACATGGCATTGGCATCAATATCACCTCCCTAGCAAGGGTGGAGAATGCTGTGTAAAGAGCAACACTTCCATTGAGGTCTTACTAGAGAAAGAGGAGATAGAAAGTAAGAAACTCGGAGTAAGGCATGTAGCCAATGAGTGAAGTGCAATGAGGCTGTTTGCGTGTACTAAACTCTTTATTATACAGTACCTCCGGGGACCTCATAGGCTGTGTCTCTGGGATGGGAGCACTTGCTTTCAGTTGAGATGGCTGGAGCTTTTCACTACAGATAGCTCTTGAAGTCTGACCACAGGTCTAAATTTAGATTGGTCTGATTTATATTTTCTTTCACAGGTATTTGTAGAGTCTGGTAATCTTCACACCTTCTTTGGGTTCCTAAAACACCCTGAAGCTTTCACTGATCCAGTCCACTATGCCAGAGAGCCTTGAAGACAGGCTAGGGAGAGTGTAGTGGGTGCCAATCTCATGGGAGTTGTCTGGGATAGCCGGATAGCTAGGCAAGGGAAGACTGGTCAGAGGTGGCAACAAAGGATTTGATTGCCCCTTTAAACTTACCATAACATTCCTTGTTAACCCGAACTCTGGAAACTATTCTGCCTGCTGGCCAGGTTTGTAAACTTAAAATAATTTAAGTTAACCTATGAAATAAATCCTCCCCAAGTACTCGTAATCCTTACTTCATTTGTCAGAAGGGGCAGCGATCCATGATTAGTTCTCTCTCCAATGGTCTAGCTAAGTTTTAAAGATAGGCAAGCTGAACTGGCTTAGGCTTGGACCTCTCACGCTCTTGAGTAATCGGAAGACCACTATCAATATCTCTTTTAGGATCTCATGGCCTTTTCCCTGCACACGCACTTCACTGACATTGAAGTTCTGCCCTAAAATATTCTGCTTCCGTTGCCTGGAGGGACGAAAGGATGTAGTTCGCTGCTTTGCATACAGCAGTAACCTTTGTATGTATTTTTAAAAGTCTATAAATATTGATCACATTCACACTCTTATGTATTTTTAACTCTATTCTTGATTAATAATGAACACTGACTATGTCCAGTTCAGTTTGCCTGTGGTTAAAGTTTAGCCTCGTGTTTATTTTGTACTAATATGGAATGCACTAGAGCAATCCACAGACTGTTGAGGATGCGCATTATAATAACACTCTATACCTCTGCATCCAGTTCTTGGGTTTTTTTATGCTTTGCATTTTTTTTCATGTTGAATCTGTAAAATAAATAAAAATAAAAAAGTTAAAACGTTGCAAAAATAAAATTTAAAAAAGAGGGTAAAACAATAATTGCTGTATGTTAATTTGTAATTATGTAAAAAGTGAGCAGGTTATTGTCTGTAAAATTCTTCAGTTTTTCTGTAATTTGCCAGAACCCATCAGGTTTTGTAACAAGCTTTTATTTATCTTCCTTTCTAGTTAGCAGCAACCTCTTGTAAAGTCATTTTTTTCCCTCTAAATAAATTTGATTTTAAGTCTGAGCACTGTGTCCGATTTACTGCCATCCCTGTAGTTTTCCTTTTATTGATGGGATTTACTGCGATGAAAGAGAATGAATGGGGAGGAAAGAGAATTGACCTTACCAGTAACAGATATTCCCAGCTTTAACTTAAAAATCCCTACATGTATGTTTGAGGATGCTTAAAATATGTGAACATTTATTTCCCCCTCTGTAAAGTTTAAATTTTCGGGAGAAAAGGGAATTGTCTTGATTTGGGATGAGACATAATGTGGGAGGCAGATTATTCCACATCTGCCCACTTCAAGGTTTCTTGCACCTTCCTCTGTAGCATCTGGTGCTGGCCACTATCAGAGACAGGATATGGGATGAGATGGACCCCTGGCCTGATCCAGTCTGGCAATTGCTGTGTTCCTGTGTCTACCCTACCCTTCAGGGATCATCAGCACTGAAAATAGGTCTGATCGTATCCCTGAAGAATACAAGCAGGGCCATAAAGCTGTACGTGTCTTCGTAACAATTCTGCGGCCATGCTGGTCATGAGGAACAGAATCGAGATATGGTGGACAGGGAGGCAGGAGAGTTGGATTCTGTTCCTAGCTCAGCCAATCAGTAGCTGTGTGATTGAGAGTAAGTTGCATTTCCCTCTGTATGCCTCAACTTCGCCATCTGGAAGATGGGTATAATGATATTTGACTCTGTTTGATACAGCTTTTTGTCCATAGATCTCGGCTCTTTACAAGGAGGGTAAGTACCATTACCATAGCACCTTCAACTCCAGAAACACAGACTTCTATTGTTACACTCAGATACATGCTGTTAGCTGGGGTAGGCTGTGCTATGGCTTATAACAGGGATCGGCAACCTTTGGCCCACTTTCCCGCGAGGGAAAGCCGCTGGCAGGCTGGAACGGTTTGTTTAACTGCAAAGTCTGCAGGTTCGGCCGATCGCAGCTCCCACTGGCTGCGGTTTGCTGTCCCAGGCCAATGGGAGCTGTGAGAAGCGGCGCGGGCTGAGGCATGTGCTGGCCGCCGCTTCCAGCAAGGTTATTGCTTGCTCCAATCCTTTGTTTGCTCCACAAACTGAACTTCAACATAGATTCTCCCCAAGTGTAAGGACAACAGAGCCTGCACCACCTGTCCTTTTACTGTTTGTGGATGCAGATTAATTGGTTTTACTCAATATATGTTATTTTACCTGTCTTCACATGGGAGCTATGGAGTCTTTGATCAATATACTCAATGCTCGCTAAGTGCCTCTCTCTCTAACCTCAGCTGGAATGCTTGTTAGTGGCTTCTGAGAGCCACATTGAATCCCAACATGTCTTCCTGTGCCACCTAAACCAATAGTGCACAGCAGGAACTACTTGTTCTCTCCTCTCTCTATCTCTCAGGGTGGATATACAGTATTTTCCCCAAAGGCCATGTCGAGTTAGGGCACTAGCCTTTTCCGAACTGATCCCATTGTGGTGAAGTGCTTATACCAGTGTTTCCCAAACTTGGGACGCCGCTTGTGTAGCGGTGCGGGACAAGGGATTTGCTGGTCGCCACTTCCCGCAGCCCACATTGGCCTGGAGCAGCGAACCGCGGCCAGTGGGAGCTGCGATCGGCCGAACTTGCGGACGCGGCAGGTAAACAAACCAGGGGCTTTCCCTACACAAGTGGCGTCCCAAGTTTGGGAAACACTGGCTTATACAAAATTAGATTTCCCCAAAATCCCGCCCAGTGGTCAACTAGTTACATGCGGTGTAGCCAATTTAGTCCTTGGTTGGAAATGTGAATTGAAATTGAAACATGAATACACACTTCAAAAGCATATGCAGTATATGATAAAATACTTGTACCTGAAAAAGCATAGGTTTGAAAAGTATGAACAAAGACTAGCTTCCTCACACAGCTGTTGTTTTTTCTGACAACGCTGATGCATTCATTTTGGTGATGTTGGCCAACCTAATAATTTCAAATTATGATTTGTAAGCAAGGTTTGAATGAGCTCTCCCTGGACAGCTAGTGATGCACTGAGGGGAGGGAAAGTCTTCAGGACCAGTCTGCAGAAGAGACTTGCCCACTCTGCCCTAGCATTGAGGTTCCCCCACTGAGAGCTAAAATCACTGAGAACTGGTGGAATCTCAAGAGACCAACTCACAGAGGTCACAGTAGCAGGGGGCAGCAGAAGGTGACGGCGCAGGGCCATTGGTAATGGAGCAGTGGAGTGAACGGTGGGTGGCATGATGAACAACAGTGGCCAGGGTGAATGGCAAGCAGCAAGCAGCTGGAGGAATGAGCAAGGTGCCTTCTCCCCGCAACCCCATGAGAAAGCACCTCTGAACTCTGGGTCTCCATTGACCAAGGATAACAACTCTGAGTGCAGTGTCATGCAGGGAGAAGGGAGGAGCACGTTAAAGGAACATTTGTTTGTTGGACTATGTTTTAGTGACTTTGCTCCAGAATTAGGGTGACCAGACAGCAAATGTGAAAAATCGGGACGGGGTGGGAGGTAATAGGAGCCTATATAAGAAAAAGACCCTATAAAATCGGGACATCTGGTCACCCTATCCAGAATGCTAGATTTGTGACTGGGAAACTGAGTAAAATATACATTTCCTAGTAGGCCAAGATTTTTAAAATGTATTATTTGCCAAGGTTGTTATCTCACATTGTTGCCATCTTGGGGAGTTTCTGTACTAAACATTTTTATTATATTATAATTACTTTTTACATAAGAACAGCCATCTTGGTCAGACCAGTGGTCCATCTAGCCCAGTATCCTGTCTTCCAACAGTGGCCAATGCCAGGTGCTTCAAAGGGAATGAACAGAACAGAGCAATTATCGAGTGATCCATCCCCTGTCGTATACTCCCAGCTTCTGGTGAACAGAGGCAAGGGAAACTCAGAGCATGGTGTCGCATCCCTGCCCGTCCTGGCTGATAGCCATTGATAAACCAGTCCTCCATTAACTTATCTAGTTCTTATTGGATCCCTATTAAATTTTTGGCCTTCACAACATCCCCTGGCAAAAAGTTCCACAGGTTGACTGTGCATTGTGTGAAAAAAATACTTCCTTTTGTTTGTTTTAAACCTGCTGCCTATTAATGTCATTGGGTGGCCTCTAGTTCTTGTGTTATGAGAAGGAGTAAATAACGCTTCTTTATTCACTTTCTCCACATCAGTCAAGATTTTATAGACCTCTATCATATCCCCTCTTAGTCGTCTCTTTTCCAAGCTGAAAAGTCCCAGTCTTATTAATCTCTCCTCATTTCAGAAGCTGTTCCATACCCCTAATCATTTTAGTTGCCCTTCTCTGTACCTTTTCCAACTCCAATACATCTTTTTTGAGATGGGGTGACAAGAACTGCATGCAGTATTCAAGATGTGAGCATACCATGGATTTATATAGTAAAAGCGGAGGAGCTTGGTTTGCCAAACTGATCAGCAAACGAATGCTGACAATCTTTGTGAAAAGTAGAGTTACCATATTTTAATTTTTAAAAAGGAGGACACTCCATGGGGCCCCGGCCCCGCCCCAACTCCGCCCCTTCCCTGCCCCCAGCCCTGCCGCAACTCTGCCCCCTCCCCTGAACGCTCCGCCCCCTGCTCCTCCCCCTCCCCTGCTTCCCGCGAATCAAATGTTCGTGGGAAGCCTGAAACAGGGAGGCAGCAGGTAGGCTGGGGCGGGGTGCGGCGCGGCTCAGTCCAGCCCTCCTGGCTGAGCGGCTCCCTTCGGCGGCCGGCCCAGGCCAAGAGGCTCTGGCCCTGGCATCTCCCGCCCAGCTTGGGCCCTGGGGCCCCGGCCCGGGCTCCGGCCGAGCACCGCGCTGGCCCTGGACCTCGGCCAAGTGCCTGCGTCCCTGGCCCCCAGCCAAGTGCCCGTGCCCCTGGCCCCAGCCGAGCACCGCGCCGACCCCGGCCCTGGCCAAGTGGCCGAGCACCGCGCCGGCCCCGGCCCCCAGCCAAGTGCCCGCGCCCCTGGCCCAGCACCGCGCCGGCCCCCGGCCCTGGCCCCAGCCCCTGCCGAGCACCGCGCCGGCCCCACACCGCCAGGCCCTCCCACCCTATTTTCCCGGACATGTCCGGCTTTTGGGGATTTCCCCCCGGACGGGGATTTGAGGCTCAAAAAGCCAGACACGTCCGGAAAAATTCGGACCTATGGTAACCCTAGTGAAAAGGCTGCAAAACACCAAGCCTCTGGACTGACCTCCCTGCACCATGCTCTAGTGCCCCCATGGGGGCCCACAAATATGTTTGGGGCTGGGCCCACAAAAGGTTAATCTGGCTTTGGCTCCTAGGCGTGCGTGGGGTGGTACTGGCGGCGGTGAAGGCAGCCGGGCGGGCACGTCCCTTTCTAGAGGGCCCATTAACTTCTGCCCCGGGGCCCGGAATTGCTGTCGGTAGGCCTGACAATATGTTTGAGAATATGGCTAAACGTCTAGGAACAAAGAATGTATAGGCCATACTTACAGGATGGGGGACACTATCCTAGAAAAAAGTCTTGGGGGTTGTGGTAGAGAATCAGCTGAACATGTGAGCATGACTGGATCACATTTATAGCGTGTCCAAAAGAGCTAATGTGATGCTGAGATGCATAAATAGGCGATTCGCAAGCAGGACTAGAGAGGTTATTTTACTTTTCTATATTTGGCATTAGTGCGACCATTGCTGGAATCCTACATCCAGTTCTGGTGCCCAGAGTTCAAGAGGAATGTTGATAAATTGGAGAAGGGTCAGAGAAGATCCATAGACGGGAATAATTAAAGGATTAGGAAACATGCCTTATAGGGAAAGATTCAAGGAGCTCAATCTATTTAGCTTAACAAAGAGAAGGTTAAGGGATGACAATCTACAGCAGGGGTCGGCAACGTTCAGCACGCGGCTCGCCAGGGTAAGCACCCTGGCGGGCCGGGCCAGTTTTATTTACCTGCTGACGCGGCAGGTTCGGCTGATCGTGGCCCCCACTGGCCGCGGTTCACCGTCCCGGGCCAATGGGGGCGGCGAGAAGCCGCGGCCAGCACATCGCTCGCCCGTGCCGCTTCTCGCCGCCCCCATTGGCCCGGGATCGGCTGAACCTGCTGCGTCAGCAGGTAAATAAAACTGGCCCGGCCCGCCAGGGTGCTTACCCTGGCGAGCTGCGTGCCGAACATTGCCGACCCCTGAGCTACAGGCATCTACAGGGAGAATAAAAAATCAAATAATAGGCCATCCAACTAGCAAATAAGGAATAACCGGAGACCATGGCTGGAAGTTGAATCTAGACAAATTCAGACTGGAAATAAGGTGTAAAATTTTCAACAGTGAGCGCAATTAACCAGTGGAACAATTGTGTCAATCACTGACAAATTTTAAATCAAGATTGGATGTTTTTCTAAAAGATCTGCTCTAGGAATT
This sequence comes from Trachemys scripta elegans, assembly GCF_013100865.1. NCBI lineage: Eukaryota > Metazoa > Chordata > Testudines > Emydidae > Trachemys > Trachemys scripta. The sequence continues at coordinate 72,717,620 of NC_048307.1, read as the reverse complement.
ATTTTGGGGAAGTTCTATGGCCGGTGCTATGAACTGGCCAAAGGGAACAAGCTCGTCTTGTCCCCCTAGGGAAAATCTTCACAGCTGCAAATCTATGAATCCTGGCAACTTCATGCAAAAGCACCCGCGCAGTAGCTAGCCTGGAGCGGGCTGATACTAGAAGCCTCTGTTCACTCAGCTGTGCTTTTGGGATCCCCTTTCACAGCAGCAGATGCAGCAGGGCTGGGGATTTTTCCAAGTCCTTGCATTGTGGTCCAAAAACAATGGAATCCTCTGCCTCGGGGAACATGAGCAGTTGCTGACAAGGGGGAAAACAAAAGTATACACAGGCCTGACGGAGCTGATTTACTGAGGGTGCTGCTGCAAAACAAGCCGCATCAGCAGAGTGGTGGTGTGTGAGACTGTTTGATTACATTTTCATATGGTAGTAAACAGAATTCTCCGTGAATACAGCGTGGGCTGGGAGGGGAAGCCTCAGGGGGGAGCCTAGTTCTGGAGCAGCTCTGACTGCGCCCACGCTGCAGCGTTGCAGCCTTTAGCGTCCAAACCAAATCACACCTGCCTCTGCAAGAAGGGAGTCTGTGTTTGTTTTCCCGGGGGCTTAGTGTGACATAAGGGGTTACCCCTGCAGAGCAGAAAACACCCAGGAAAGGTGGCATCCTCCAGGTCCAGGCCTGTACGACGTGGTGGGTATATGTGAGAGGGGTTGACTGACCAAAATGAACCCATTCGTTTACAGCGCATGGTCTCTCGGGAGGTAACGCGTGAAATGGCTGCACTGGGGGCTGGAACAGCCGCTTCTACACTCCAATAAGTCCATTTTGCTTCAGGTTTCCTCTGGGACGGGGCGAGGTGTTTCATGCGTTAACTGTGGTTGAGTTTGTGGCTCACCGGCTTTCCCTGCAGCCCTGGAAGGAATGGAGGGTGCAGCAAAACCACCATGTGATCCCAGCATGGCCCTAATGGAGAGACGTTTGCTAAAGTCACAGGCCTACCATTCCCCGCGGTCCTAAGTGCTTTTATGGCCCCGAGCACCATAGTACCCAGATGCCACTTAAAAAAAATCTACAAACAATTTCCTGCCCTTCATTTCATACACCTGCCTTCCCCCTCCTACGTTCCCAGCTGCTGCATTGCCCCTGGGTGCTGCTGTAGGCTTATCCGCGGCCTCATCCCACGCCACTTGCACAGCCACGGCCCTTGTCCTTTTTGCATTGGGGGGCGCCTGCCTCCTTTCATAGGGTAATGGCTTGTTCAGTGGGCCTGGACATAGAAACTCGTCTTCACTGGCGGCTGAGGCGTCAGCCCGGCGCCTCAGACAGATGCTCCCTAAAGAGGACAAATCCAGGGATTGTTCCCTGATGGCAGAGAGGCTCCCTGGAGAGGATTCTTTCTTTCTTTCTTTCCTCAGACTGAAGCGCCGGCTATTCCCTGACCTCTGGCTGTAGCCTGGCGTCTCTTGCTAGAGGGTTCAACAGCTCCAGACGCTTCCACCCAGCCCCCCCTTTCTCCAGGAGCTGGTTCGTACTGGTCACATTTTTGCAGCCAGGCTGTTGAGTCCAATTAGCTGCGAGTCCCTGACTGCAGCGTGAAAGCTGTGAGGCGGGAGCGGGGCCGCGGGGGCAGCCAGGGAGCTGTAGTGGAAAGCCTTAGCCCAGTGTGCGGAATGGTACTGTCCTCACAGCTGCACCATCACTCAGGAAGACAGGAGAGCAACAGTGAATGCTGAGAAGGGCTGATGTGGGTGAAGCCAAAGCAAGGATTATATGGGGTGTCAGAGAGCTGTGTCATTTGGGCCTGCACAGAGGGGGCCCCTCTCCCTGCCTAGGGAAACGCTGCTGTCTAGCAGCTGCACTGAGAAACCCTGGTAGGGAAGCATCAGCCTGTTAATGTGGTTAATTCTCCCAGACAATGACCCCTAACAAAGTAATAGTTTTGTGCACTGAGCTCACCCCCTGCATCTGCCCGTAAGAGCCGAGCAGGGACACTCCAAGAGCCACATTGACTCTCTGAAGTTCATTCCGCCAAGCTGCACCTGGCCAGGCAGCAGGGTGGTGTGATGAACGCAATGCTTCACTGGCATGACCCCCAAACCAGCACGCTAAGGATTAAAGGGCCTTGCAATGGCTCGTTGCATCGTGCCAGGCCCAGGGAGCAAGCAAACCTGAGCAGGAGTCAATCGGAGGGCTCCCGCACAGCATGGTGCCTGCCTGAGCCTTTGGCAAGGTGCAGGAGGTGCTGACCCCCTGTCACCTATGTCGGACAGGGGAGTACAAGAGGGGTGGGCACTGGGTGCCTGGGCAGCACAGAGTTGGTGGAGGTAGAGTGGCATCCAGCCCAATGGAGCCCAGCCAGGGCTCACTCACTCACCAGTGCACTGTAGCCCCGTCTGGGGTGGCCAGTGGCCGTAATAATGCCCAGTAATTTTAGGAGAGGAAAAAAATGGATGTTTTTTTCAGCCACAACAGCTAGAGTGTCGTTAGGTGGTCGAATGTAGTGACCTAATAATGGGCATCTCTGCAAGCTGTGTTAGTGCCTGTGGCCTGGCTAAATTGCTGAAGGATTTTTAATGAACACAAGCGATCAGGACCCACTGTTGCAGCTCATCTAAAGGCCACCAGGCCCAGCAGCACGCTGGCCCCTAGTACCACACCGTGGCATTCATTCGAAACTGCCGCCAAATGACAAGCCACTGTGTTTGACCTGGGTCACTACAAGGGTGAGAGATGCCAGATTCTTCTTAGAATGTGACTAGATCAAAAGTTAAAGTGGGAAAAGCGCAGGTCTGGCCCAATGCATTCACCCCTAGAGAGCTGTTCCTCCAGCCCCAGGTGTGAAGGGCTCAGCCTGATGCAGGACTGCTCCAGCCAGCCAGAATTTTAAACTACAGCAATTTGATTGCTGAGATTAATGATCCAAAGAGGACGTCAGAGCTGTCAGGAGCAGTTGTAATGGCAGGAAGCCAATACAAGCGTGACTGCACCTCCCCAAGGAACATCTCCTTCCCCGTCAACAAGTTCCTGGGGAAATCTCAAGCTACGCTCCTTAGCCATGATGTTGGGGAAAATCAAATAGCTGGCGCTGTTGCATGCACCAGGGGAAGGAAGTGAGGCGTCCGTGTGTCGAGTGAACGAAAGCCAAGCTTTCTTCCATCTAATCAGGTTTGTTATTCAGCTGACAAACTCCAAATGGATTTGCTGGGCTCCGATCTTGTGATTTTAATTAGGAAGTCAGCAAGAAATGATTAAGTAGGTCACCCTTTGCTGGGCTAGGGTAACGCACAACAGCGGATGACGTTAAATTAAGAAGTGGTGAAGTAGAAAGAAAGAGAGATTGTCAGGAGAGAAGGAAAATAAGCAGAGCCCATGATGCAATGCACTACTTCAGAAGCCTGCCTTCCAATCTTGTTCCCTCCTGACTCAGCCCCGGTGCGTTCCCATACAGCCTCTCCAATCCCTCCCAAAAAAAGCCAGTGTGGACTGGGGGTAAAAGGGATTTGAGGCCCCACTCAACCATTCCGCTGGCAGTTGTGTGATGTTGGCCCCAATTCCTCGCACTCCTACCTGACAAAAAGAGAGTGTAGTTCTGTCTAATCCAGGGATTGGCAACATTTGGCTGCAGCCCGCCAGGGAAAGCCGCTGGCGGGCCGGTTTGTTTACCTGCAGCGTCCGCAGGTTCGCCGATCGCGCTCTCACTGGCTGCAGTTTGCTGTCCCAGGCCGAGGGACGTGCTGGCCGCTGCTTCCAGCAGCTCCCATTGGCCTGGAATGGCGAAACCTGCTCTAATCAATGGCACGAGTCTCTTCTGGCTGCAGTTGCTATCACTGCGGCCTAGGATGTTGGTCCTTGTACTCCGATACAAAAATGAGAGTTGGCACGGAAACGCCCTGGGAATGCCAGTCAGTGGGGAGCAGGAGGAGAGGATCATTTTTGGAGTCTGAAAATGGTCGCCCCAGTCGTTTGGTGAGCGAGAGATGAAAGGCGCTTTACAACAAGCACTTCCATGCTCCTTCCCCTCCCCAATTTCAGCGTCATTGTAGCATTAGCTATTGTTTTCTAAAGGGTTCACCACTACCACCACCCCTATTTTACTTACTGGGCTGCTTTTAACTAAGAATCTTTTGTGGCTAGCATCACACTTCATCCCCTAGCAACAGGTTGCAGCTGTCACAGCCACTGGAGCTCACGTTTGAATTGCCTTTCATGCCAGAGCAAGAGTAAAGACAAAGGGGAACTTCTTTTGTTCTGCGTTGATCAAAATGATCAACTCTCGAATCCCCCCCACCCTTCTTTTTAAAGTGCCAGCGACACGGGTAACATTCGAGTTCACAAAAATGAATGGGGATTTCTACTCTATAGTTTAATGGGAATTTTGTAGCCTTAATGCTGAATACAGTGACCTGGACTTCCATGGGGCTCTTTTGTTAGCTAGCTCTATGGGCTCCTGCACCCCAGTAGCTTAGCATCTCTCAAGTATTCATCCTCACAATCCCCTAAGATGTAGGGCAGTGCTATTATTCCCATTTTACCAATGGGAAACTGAGGCACAGAGACACTTAGGCCCAGCTCCTCAAAGGTATTTAGGCACCTAACTCCTGCAGAGTTGGCCAGCGTCACACACAGACTCTGTAGCTGAGCCAGGACTTGAACTCAAAGTGCTTTAACCACCCTTCTTCCCTATCTAGCAGTGGTAGCACAGCATCTGTACACACAATGCTGCATTGTCAGGTGCTCCAGTCATGGAGAACAACTCACAAAATTCCTCAACTACAGTGACCGCCTCACCGCACTCCTCCCCCTGGGGTGTGTGAGGCGCGAAAGGAGATGGCCATACTCTGGTCATGAGGGCCGGCTAAGAACCTACAGAGAAAAGCAGGCAAGCGATTCCAGGGTAGCACCATTAACCTTTCCCTATGACAGTCTAGAGCGGGGGGGGGGGGGGGGGGG
>NC_048307.1:72675725-72692720 GCF_013100865.1 Trachemys scripta elegans | reverse complement strand
CAGTGGGAGCCGCGATTGGCCGAACCTGCGGACGGGGCAGGTAAACAAACCGGCCTGGCCCGCCAGGGGCTTTCCCTACACAAGCGGCGGCCCAGTTTGAGAAACACTGGAACTAAACTATCCAAGGCTGCATTTTCAGTCAGTCTGCATTTTTCCACCTACATCCAATGCACAGGCACAACTATGCAAATGATCCCATTCTGAAAGTGTAAATCGGGTAATCGGTAGGCTGACTGATTGATTTGTATGTTGTAAACATACGAAAACCAGAGGCTTAGACTGGAAAATGTAGTCCATAATTCACAAAGGAAATGCCAAAGGCACATCCATCAGCGTTGCTGGAAAATAACATGTTTGAGAGAGAAATTGCAAGTCACTAAAAGCCAGTCTGTCAGTTGCAAAGAATATAAGAAGAGCTAAAGAATACAGCTTAGAGAGACAGACAGACAAGTCTGCAGCCGCACAGATGCAGCTTCAGTCTGACAAACCACACCCCCCTTTACTTCATTGAGCAACCAGCTCACGGGTCAAAGCCCCAAAACAAAACCCCACAACTGCCACCCTTTTGTCATCCCATTACAAACATCCTGTTGCTACAGCACCCCCCCCCCGCATCCCCAGTGTCTGATATTAAGGGCTTGTAACAAACATTAAGAGGTGACACTGTCTTACCAAAAGTCAAGCATTGTTTTATTTCATTTTGCCAAAAAACAAAACACACACACAGCTAGAGTCTGGGTTTAGGGAGTAGGCAGATAAGTCCAAACATGATAGATAGAAATGGGGCCAAGTTGCAAAGGTCAGATGCAGATCTGGGTTCACACTGCTCCAAAGTACAGGGATATTTGCTCTTTAAATGCATATCCACAGGCTACGTCTGATAGTGGTTTCCAGACAGTTGGTAAGGGATCTAAAGGCTGCACGCAGTGCAAATAGATTGCTCTTCTTCAATTAGATTTTGCTGGGAGTGAAGACAGAAACAAACTGGGCAAGTATCAGGATCTTGGGAAGGCAGACCTAATTCAGAAGCAAACTTGTTAACTTTAAAGTAGTGTCCAACTATGACCCCCGCCCCACCTCCATACCAGAGCTGCTCTTCCCTTTTTCACCTCTTCCGCCCTAAAAACCTCTCTCTGTAATTATTGTTCTGCTTTTTTAGCTAGGGACAAGGTTACACCATAAGTCAGGCCCCCAAATCATGAAACCATAAAACAATGTTGGTTTAAAAGAATGATTTGGGGAGCTTTTTATTTGCCTTCTAGTTGTATGAGCCTTGAGCAGGCACTCAGCTCACATTGTCAAGCTTTTCTCTGTAATCACAAAGGTTAGAAACTTAGCTTTCCTGGGGGGAGAGGGAGGAAAGAGTGAGATTCTCATGACACCCCTCGATTCCGGCAGTTGGGACGTTAAGAAAAAGCACCAAGTATCGAAAGGGTTGGAAAAACACTGAATGAATAAAATCCTCTGTTCATCATGAAGCCAACAGGTCCCTGCCCTTGCAAGTCAGCTAGATCAGAGTACGGTCTCAACACTGCTAATGGAGCTCACGGTTCCGAGTCAGCTGCTAGGCTCTGAGACATCCAACCCAGGGGAGACAGTCAAATCCGCAGCTCGTGTCGGAATAGTCAACAAACCCTGGATGACAAGTGGGTCGTGTACTCATGTTTTGCTGGCTTCATGAGAGGGAGACTGCATAGCACACCCTGTGATTTACAGGGCAGGAGTCAAGCAAGGAATTCTGAATAACCCACTGTGGGTGAGAGGCGGTGACCTCTCCGAGGCCAATGGCAGGTTAGCAGCCCCACAGGACACAAAGCTGAGACACTGACCTCCCAGAAACTCTGAAGCAGTTCAACACTCCCATGCTTCACAGGGCCTGGCTGCAGATAAGCCAGACACAGGCTTAACCACAAGCTGCTCAGACACTTTCCAATGCCTCAAACAGAATTATTCCTATTGATTAGGATTTATTTATGTTTTGAGTTGTGTGTTTTCTGCCTCTCCCCTCCTCCCTTACAGCATTCTGCAGGGCTAGGGTGACCAGATGTCCCAATTTTATAGGAACCGTCCCGATTTTTGGGTCTTTTTCTTATATAGGCTCCTATTACCTCCCACCCCCTGTCCCGATTTTTCACACTTGCTGTCTGGTCACCCTATGCAGGGCAGACGTAAATGGGCCAAGTTATAGGCCCTGAGGAAGTCTCCCTAGACTTCCCAGTCCCCAAACAGTACAACATAAATAACGCCGAGTCGCTGCGGCTGTGGGATCTTTGACCCAAATCATGCCGCTATTGATTATATTTTTATTCAGCATTCTCAGATTCCTAGCAAATATCCCCGTGGTCCCAGGCTGAGGCCGCAATACTCATTTGACTTGTGAGCAGAGGCAATTTTCAATGCAGAGCTCCAGAACTGGGCAGGAAATCACATTATTAAGTGGTTGAGCTGAGCTGCAAGGGGAAATGTTCTAGCATCATCAGGATGCTTATGCTACACCCACCTCAGGGCTAGTACAAATTTCTAAGGGTTAATGTGGATTCTGGTGACACAATTTTACAGCACCAAACTCAGAGATGCTGAAACTAGCAGTGCTGGTAGCGGATTCCATTATATACCGGGTTTACAGTTTGGTTCAACGGCTCTCAGCACCCCCACAATACAAATTGTTCCAGCGCCCCTAGCCAAACTGAGGAATACAAATGAAACATTTATGAGTCTGCTAAAAGCTATTGATTCCAGCTCCCATTCCTCCACCCTCAGAAAACACCCTCCCAATCTAGTGCTTCCTTTGAAGACCAGACCTGAGCAGTGAGTGGATGTGTTAATTTTCCGCAGATAATCAAACCAAATGTTAAGCAATTCACACAGAACAGCCATAGAAACAAAGAGAAGAGCCCAGAAGGGGAAAGGGACAAGGATAACTTTTCCAGAGCCTTATATAGGATCCTATTACCTCCCCACCCCGTGTCCCGAGTTTTCACATTTGCTGTCTGGTCATCCTAAGCATATGCTTACTATTAAGCACATCCTTAAGTGCTTTGCTGAAGCAGAAACTTATAGAGCGGCATTTGGCTCTAGGTTATGACGGAACCAGTGGGGGCCACGATCGGCCGAACCTGCCACGTCAGAACGTAAATAAACTGGCCCAGCCCGCCAGGGTGCTTACCCTGGCGAGCCGCGTGCCGAACGTTGCCGACCCCTGATCTAGAGCTACCAAAGTAAGATGGGACACTCCAGATTAGGAATATTCTGCACACAGAAATCTGCCAGTGTCCCTTTCCAACCCCCCACCTGCTACGCAAAGCTCAAAGGGCTATCTGAGAGCATAGCAGCCAGCGCCCTCAGGGTAGGACAGGGGCAGTCATTAGAATGGAAGCTACAGCTTAAATAGCAGGGGACCTGACCTGAGCAAAGTGGGCCTGGGATGCACTCATATGTTGCAGTCATTTTGTTCTTTTAAAGGGAGTTATAAAAAATAAATAATGATGGCACTGTCTTCACAGGATCTCAGGGCAGGCGGAGGCAGACGGAGGCCCTTCTTCCATATAGATGAGGGCCTGGGAACATCAGCCTTTTTGTCAGATAGCCAAGGCTGTCTGCTGGCTAGAATATTTCCCTGGCTCTGGTCAGTCTCAGCCTAGTAGATCTAGGAGAGACAGAGTTCTTATGACACAGCAGCACGGGGAGGGGGCTTTGGACAGCCTTTCACACACCCGTTCAGCGAGGAAAGCACCCATGGCAGCAACCCAAGACAAAGATGAAAGTTAACTGAGTCACGGGGAGGGCAGGCCCCCCTGATTCCAGAGCACAAATAAAAGTATCTCAAGAGTCCCTGGAGACGACAAAAGCCAGACTAGAGAACCAGGGAGAAAGGTGAGACCTAGAACTCTGATTCTCTCACCCGCTGTGGCTACTTAAAGCCGCTATGGTGGCATCAAGAAAGTGGAACTGTTGTGTAAAGGGGCTTCCCTGGTGCTGCTAGGATAATGGAGCATCCCTACATCCCACCTTGCAACCCGATCGATACTAGAGGTGACTTGGGGGTGGAGGGCATGGCTGAAGCTCCCTGAATTCCAGGTATTCCAGGCTGGCCGTGTAGCCTGTAGGTATCTGAGGGAGGCTGCTATAATTTAGAGCCTCTCCTGATTGTGCTCTAAGTTGGGCTGGGAAGCTCTTGGTGGGGCCAAGAAACCAGGAGGCACAAAGGGACCTTAGAGCAGTGGTTCACAAAGCCGGTCCGCCACTTATTCAGGGAAAGCCCCTGGCGGGCCAGGCTGGTTTGTTTACCTGCCGCGTCTGCAGGTTCAGCCGATCACGGCTCTCACTGGCCACGATTCGCCACTCCAGGCCAATGGGAGCTGCAGGAAGCGGCGGCCAGTATGTCCCTCAGCCCGCGCAGCTTCCCGCAGCCCCCATTGGCCTGGAGCAGCGAACCGCGGCCAGTGGGAACCGCGATCGGCCGAACCTGCGGACGCGGCAGGTAAACAAACCAGCCTGGCCCACCAGGGTCTCTCCCTGAACAAGCGGCGGACCGGCTTTGAGAACCACTGCCTTAGAGTTACCTTTGCTCTCTATCCCTATGTGAGCTCTGCATTCTGAAGGGCCAACTCAGAAGCAGGGCCAATGCTTGTAGTAAATGTAGCTTTTTTTGTTTTAAGCCACCAGGTTGTCCATGAACCTCCCAACACTTCCAGTATCCGTAAGAATTTACCAAGCGGTTTGAACAAATCGCTTTACAGCCTGAGAGCTGTTCACAAACAGTTTGATTGCACAGTTTGTGGTGCGTGGTTGGTCTAATAAATCACACGGTATCGTTTCTACTCCTTAACTGGGCAATCGAGTTTGATTATTTGGTATTCTCCTGTAAAATAAAACACCAAGTAACAAGATCCCTGCTATGAATTTCTGGTCCAACAATTGCTAAAAAGTGTGAAACGTTGTCATTCAGAAATGTTGTTGCCAAACCCTGCCTGGTAGTTAGCTGAACATGCATGGGAAACCCTGACCCTGTGAACCAAACCCTGTGCTTATAGTCCCAATACAGGGCTTGGGGGAGTCGTTTAAGGGTTGCTTTCTATTCGACCATCGTTACTAAAAACTACCTACAGCATTAAGAGTCACTGAGGTCTGATATTCACACGGTTCACAACTCCTGGGAGAAAACTCCCATGCAACCTTGGAGGCTGGAAAACCAGGGTTCTCATTGCAGGGTTCTGCTCCTCCTGGCTTCAGGAGGGGCTTTCATTAGCATTTAAATGCTAACCAGGCAGCTTTCGGATCAAAGGCATTGGCTTAGAAGATCTCAATTTCCCCTTTAATTTATTCTATTTGGTTTTTGCTGCCTCTGCTGTTCTTGTCACCATCTTTGTCTCTTTTCACATGGGCTGTGGCAGTGCTCTGACTTTAAAACCTTCAGAGAAACAAGGACAGGGTCACCGGCACACATATTTCTGGGCAAGGCAGCAATGGAAGCAGCAGCGCAAACTGGAAGGAAACCGCTGATCTGTAAAAGCAGGGCACTGGGGCACCGGTAGTATAATACCACTGGTACTCCTGGGAAATCTTCGGGGAAACCCATGAGTTACTGGGTCAGGCCACAGCAGTATCCTACATGGTGTTTTACTCTCATCTCTGCACCAATAACCACAAATCATCCCACTTCTCACAAACCTGGGGGAAGCCTTAAGGAGGGATAGGGAAATTCAGCCACCAGTGTATAAATACAAATGTGCAGATCAATGGTAAATGAATATAGCCACATGGGCCAGGGCAGTAAATAGCCCTAAAGAAAATGCCAGAAGCATCTGGCCTCGGGCACCACAGTTTCAGATCTATTACTGGGTACAATGCTCTTCTCGGCTACACCCGTACATCTGTAGTGTAATCAAGGCAGTCACACCAGTAGACCTGCAAGGAGACGTAGACCTTCCATATCCACTGGGCTGTCCTGGAGTAGCACTGGCACCCAGGGCAAGCAGGAGAGCAGAGTGTCAGCATCCAGGCGATAGTGACACAAGGCTCACCCACGTAGTACCAAAACCTGCTCCCACGGAAGTCAACCACACTCCTACTGCTTTGTCTTGGACCAGGATACGCCCAGGAGCCTTTCTTTCCACATCGGAACTGGCCTGCCTGAAGGGCCAGCACTGGATACTTCAGAGGAAGGCATAAAACACCGGATAATCACCCACATTTTGCAATACAACCCTTAGGGGAAATTTCTTCCTGACCTCAGCCGAAGATCAGCTTCTCTTTTGCACCCTTCTTTTCCGCTCTCCCATCCCCAGTGTTAGGTTCCTAGGCTGTTATTCTCTGAGTCTAGGACATTAACATTCACCCGCAGTTTCATCTGGATAGTGTGTTCTTCACTTCCTGTCCTGAACAGTTGCACTGTTAAAAGAGTTGTCCACTGCACACCAGACATGGCTGCATTTCCACATTAGGGAAACTGATCCTCCTGTGTACGCTCACACACACACACACACACACACACACACTGTAAAATGGGTTAGGATGATGTGCGCCCTTTAAATGTGAGTTCCAATTATTCACATAGTCCATTACTCAAGAAGACCTGGATCAAACATTTGGACAGGAATCAAAAATAGCAGACACAATGGGGAAAACAAATCTTGCTGAGAAAGACAGAAGGGAGATGGCAAATAGACAAGATAGGGGAATAAATCCTCCCTTTTGGAGATGTCAGCAGCAGCTCTAATGGGAGTTTTAAAGATTTGGTGCATATATGCCACTTTCACGTCACTTCAGATAAACAGCTCAACATCTCTGGAATAAATACTCCACCTTGCAGGCTCCGAACCTGCAATCGCACTAGTGCTGTTCAGTAGACACTGGTCTGTCCCTGCACATACTAGGGGATCTGCCTTCGATACTAAACTTTCACAGCTCCCTGTGTTCTGGCTGCAGCAATGCACTCCTGTCCCCTCAGGCTGGCCCCAAACAGACACACTTGTTACTAATTACATCTTCCAGTAAATAGTACTTGAGATGAGAGGCGTAAAAATAGCAACCCACACTTAGTGCAATACAGAACACGTTGACAGTGAAACCTGGCCAGCTGCCAGATAGAATGGAAAGAAGTGTCCTGCCAGGTTAAAGAGACACCACACCTGCTTCCAGCCATGGACCTTCTATTAAGGTGTCAGTTCACAATCACTGAGTTATTGGATGCTGCCAATATGTCCCTCAGCCCGCGCTGATTCCAGCAGCTCCCATTGGCCTGGAGCAGCGAACCGCGGCCAGTGGGAGCCGCGATCAGCCGAACCTGCGGACGCGGCAGGTAAACAAATGGGCCCGGCCCGCCATGGGCTTTCCCAACACAAGCAGCATCCCAAGTTTGGGAAACGCTGCACTAAGTTGACGCTGCTGCATTGATTGCAGTGGTGCCGGTTTAGCCGGTAGTGCAGACAAGCCTTTAGGATTCACACCTGTGTAACAGAACAGAAACTGGCTCACTGGCACGGTACAGTACCTTTCTTTTATAAACATATCTCATTCAGAAATAGGCACCTAAAGCAAGGAAGGCCAACCGGCCCAAAAAATTGAAGCTCTGAGTCAACCCAAATCTTTGCCATCTGAAAGATTGCCATTGACAATTTTTTCCTCCTTCTTATTTCATGTTTTCATGGCAGCCCTGCACTTCCTGGATGGGAGGCAGAAATACAATGCAAAATGCTGTTCCATTTGTACCGATTCGACTCAAACAGCAACCACGCGGTTTTCCAAGCCCAAATCTGCAGGGATCATCTGGAGAAGGTCTGGGCAAGCATCTGAACTTCTGCGTGCTTATCCACATGGATCTGAACTCAGAAATGTGCTCTGGTCATCACTATTCCATATTCCAGCCTGTCCAGGAACATGCTCCATCATGTTGTACCAACCTGCCCTCATGTCCTGCAGAGACTCCAGTTCCAAGGCTATCACAAAGGCTTATTAAATGCCTGTGTCCCAAAAACCACGAGCTATGTTTCACACGGTACTGAGCAGAAAGCAGAATTCTTATTGCATCTGGCAGGGGCGGAGGAAAAGGGGATTCTGGTGCCGCCTATAAAAATGGATTATGCTAAACCAAAATAAGCCCCCCCCCAGACCAAAATAAGAGTGTCTGTAGACAAACTTGGTTTAAGAACACACCTTCAGTTAAATTGGTGCAAGCTTGTGTGTAGACCAACCCGCTCCCCACCCTCCACAGTGAATGCTCTGTAAACCTTCTTATTAAGCCACCTCCAGAGGCAATAAAGGTGGGTTAGTCTATGCTCATTATTAAACCCTCTGGCTTTGTAGTCCTGGGGATACCCCTCCCCCCATCCTTTTGCCATTATCCAACCAGGAGAAATCATGTTTTGAGCAACAGTTAAGGCTGTGGACAAAAGCTTTTTAATGTCTCAGCCCAGCAGATCTTTTCAAAGCCCGGAATTCATTTCAGGAGCTGCTGTGAGCTTCCCCCCGCCCCGAAACCTGCCTTCCAGCTCAATGAGTGAATGAATTCCATTCAGCTAGATCCATCACAATCGATTTGTGAAATGAGGCAGAGTTGCAGATGAAGCTACAGCCTGTCTCCATCCCCCCTGCCCGCCTCCCAAATTAAGCTCACAGGGGCCCGGAATGGAAATGTCCCATTTGATCACAGTGTCCATCTCCACGACAGAGTCCCCTGAAAGAGAGCCTAGCTGCTACACACTTGGAAGAAGAGGTGTCTACTTCAAATGCCCGAACCACGCAGCTCCCAGTGGATGTGCACTGGGCGAGAGGTGGTCCATTGAGGTGATGGCAGAGTGACTGTTGAAGATGCTGCAACTTTAGGGGGCAGGCAGATCTTCCCGCCCTCTGCTCACAGGCCATCCCCTGACTACGAGCACAAACAAATTTGTTGGCAAAGTAGGGGGCTTGGCTCATGGGGTCAACCAGAGCCTCTACCATGTATTTTCTTATCAACAAGGCCCGGTTCTCCTCACAGCTTTCAATCCAGAATTTAAATTCAGTTCCCAGTCAGATAACCTGATGCTCTGTATTGCTCTGCCAGGAGATCTTGTGTACAATTTCCAGACACTGGAAGGGGTTCAGCACCCCACGCAAGTCCGTGAAGATGGGAGGACCTTGTGTCTCCATAGATGATTACTCACTGGTGTTGATGGGCACTGGAGGGAATTCAGCGCTGGCCAGCAAAAATGCCAACCCCTGAAGAAGATTAAAGACTTTAAGGAGAGCAAGAAGGAACCCTCCCTCCCGCCCCCCAGCCAGAAGGGAAGATTTAGAAATTAAAAAACATTCTTAGCAAGGATTAAAGGAGGTGGGAGTGTTACTCTGAGAGATAAAGGGCTCCGAACTAACTTTTCAGGGCTACATGTGCATCAACCCACATGACTCAACCCCTGAATTACTGGGTCAGCAGTATCACAGCTGCTCATGTTACCTTACATGATGTTTTACACTCACCTCTGCACCAATCAACAATACATCAAAGGGATTTCCAATGGGCTGCAGTATGAAGCTTGCCTGGCCTGGGGCTCATAGGCTATCAGATAAAACTGGCTGTCTCTCCTGAGTCTAAGCGTTTGCAAGCAGGCAAGCTGGGATGGCTCAGTCAGAGTATTCTAGGACAAGGGAAGCAATGTACCCAGTGGAAGGGATGATGAAGCAGCCCTTGCTCACTGGACTGGTGCTAACAGCCACCATGGGGATGTAAAACTTGATGAGCAAAGATACATTGATGTGATGGTGGTTAAAGGTCCCGCCAGGGGGGCTGGCGCAGCTTGTTACTGCTAAATACATCCTAGCAGGCATTCTAGCAGCCACAGTTTAAACAATGTTGACTACATTTGCCTGAATTCAATTACGATCTATAAAGAATGAGAATAAATCTGGCTCTTGGTAATAAGCTCTGACATTTGTATTTCTAACCTGACCCTTTCAGCAACCCATCTGTCCAGTGAGCAATTCCAACACCACAGACCCACCAGGCCAGGTCTGCCCCTCCTGGTCCACTTACACATACATGTGGCCAGAACCTGCCTGACCTGTACCCTTGTGTCCTATTCCCATCTCCCTCCACATCTGACCAGGTTCTGCCTGTGCTGTTCCACCCCCACAGACAAGTTGCCACCAAATAATGTCTCTCCTGTTCCATCCCATCACTCAATAAACATTTCCTAAAAAGATTACTGGCCATCAGGGAAGATTACTTTGAGTCCCAATGAGTTTGTACAGGAGGCAATTTCCCCTGCAGGGGTAGTAATACAATCATCACTCAACAACAATAAGTTATACTCTTTCTTGGCCTTGACACTACATGGCAAGGTCATGGTCCTCCCTCCAGCACCACGAAACCATATAGCACACACAGTGTACACACAACACACAGAGTAAATTTGCCCCGAGCCATCTCTCTCATACACTTAACTACCCTGCTCCTTCACTGGTATGATATTAAATTGGCCTCCTCTCTTCTTTTCTACACATGCAGTGAAGGTTTCTCAGGAACGTGGTGCAAACCCCACCATGTGAGCCACAGGCTGAACACAGCACGAGAGATTCTACCACAGGGAACAATTTAGCACAGACTGAGGGTGAGAGGGGGTTTGGCTATTAGGACTAATAGCTTTTTTCTTCTCTATCCTATATCAAACCAATAGAAGGGCAGAAAGAGCTAGTTTCTTGGTGGCGCTGCTTCAAGTCGTGTACGTTTACACTACGGTTTGGATGTTAGCCTTTTGGAGTGAATTTGGTGCTGGGTTTGGACACAAGAATCTTGTTTCTTTGGGGGCAAGGACCTGTCTTTTTGTTCTGTGTTTGTACGGCTCCCAGTGCAATGGAGTCCCGGTTCATGACTGGGAGTCCTCAGCACTCCAATAATATAAATAACGAGACAATGAGACTACTTTAAAGAGGAACGCTGCAAGCCGTCGTTACCCCAGGCACCTTCATTGCGCACAGCAAACCTTATCCCAACACACCTCATCAACAGAGATCAATGGTAGCAAATGGCAAGAGAAATTAAAGAGGGGAAAGACACGATTTGTTTTTGGATAAGATTCGATTTGAACCAGCAAACAGAGGAGGGGAAAGGATAATGGGAGCCTCTTCCAGAGCTGCAAAAAAAAGGTTCCTACACCAACAGCAGCCAGATTCTGGGGAGAGGAGACCCGGGATGGGCTAACAGGAGTAGGAAGGGGAAAACGAGAGAGCGGCAGGTAAAATAGGCAGCACAAGTTTCTCCCCCTCCCCCCTGCATGCTTTATGCCTACACTGAAGGGACCACCAGTAGGACAGCAATCACTAGCAGCACTTGTGGTGGCTATGTGTTAATATTTATACAGCACTGTACCTGATGCTTTACAGACGAACGAGGAGTTTCTCTTCCTGTGTCTTGTGATGTTCGGTAAGGGGCTGGGGTGAGGAAAAGAAGGGAGGTTTAGACAGTAAAAGTGAAGTCACTTGTTTTTTCTGGGACCATGTGTCTGTGCTGGAGTGAGAGAAGTGCATTTGGAGGAGGGATTTGAAGAACAGCGAATGGGGTTGCAAGGTATACAGGATTGGGGAGGTGACTCCAGGTATATGGTCACAAGAGGAGGAATCACCCAGGCACTCATAGGAGGAGGAGAGAGGTTGAACAGACACCCTATGGAGAGGTGTCCCTAATGGACAGATGTCTCCTCCTGAAAGGAGTGATTGTACTGAGCTCAGAGTTTGTTTTCTTTGGAGTAAAGAAGACTGAAATCAAACAGTGTTAATGGGCTTATGAAAAAAACAGCTGTAACTTTTGAAGTACATGAGGGCCCCAGGGAAGGCCAGGGTGACATGGCAGATGCTGTCCTAACAGAACAGGGAGCTGTAACACTCAGCCAGTTTGAATCAGCCATTTACACACAATTGCAAACTTTCAGAATTGTTGCTGCTGCTATTTCTGCAGCTCATTATTTTATCGGGAGGATCACTAGAGCAGGGTCCATTGATCCGTAAGCAGTTTTACAGAGATAGAGTTAGAGTCAAACAAAAAATGAATCAACATTGCAGTATTCGTAGGTTAGGTGTAAATGACAGCTTTTTGTTTTAAAAAGCCAAATGCCTCAAGCATTTGTTAAATATTTCACTGCTAACGTTCTAAATGTATACAACCTGTATGGCGCTCCAGGATGACAAGAAAGCAATACATCCAAGTATCCGCAGACAGCATGCTGAGTTCACGCTGTCACCGAATAGTCTGACACCGTATTGTTGGGTCTTTCCACGCCCCAGTGGCACATTTTAATAAAGGTAAATGTAGACCTATTAAGAGAGGATTGTGAAGCTATCCATTGAAGATTTGGGCTTGGCAGACAAAACCTGAACATTCAGGTGCTCAGACACAAATATGTGTAGTAAACTGGGTGGCTGTTGTAGCAAATTCCGTACTACAGGGTCAGTCGGAGAGAAAAAAAGGATTTTCTTCTAAACCTCCCCTCAGCCTTAAACCCCAATCTGTAAAATTAATCTCCACCCAGGCTTAATAAAAAGAACAACAAAAACCACCCTAGGAAGTGTTCTTCCAAGATTATCCAAACACTCCTGAAAGAGGGGAAAGACATCAACTAATCTCTCTCTGGCTCTCATCATTAACTGCAGCTACTTCTTTCTCAGAGCCTCTTGGAATGATTTACTGACGGGAACTAAATAGGAGAAAAACCTGGGAAAACATCCTGCCCTCACCTCCAGTGTCTCTTCGCGATCAAAGCTCTCTCTACCACGCACTGCCCCTTTCTCTCCCCGCCTCCCGAGCGGAGATCTGCCTCCCAGATCCCCCCTCTTCAAAGCACTTTGCCAATGACATGTTTGCAACCGCACAGACAAGAGTTTGTTGCCCCCTCTCCTGCGCTATCCCAGGCGCTGGGAACCAGCTCTCACAGCCGGGAGTCTCTCTCCACACTTCGGGCTGCCTCCCCCCACTAGGGCAGGGCTGGGGATGGAGATGAATGTACACGGATACTCACAGGCCAGCGATCTGCCCCAGGGGTCAGAGCGTGTCCCCAGGTCACTGTAGATCCCCCGGCGGGCGGGTGCCCATGCTGCCCCCCCAGGGAACTCCCACTGACTGGCTACACTGTAACACCGGGGGCTTGACACTAACTAGTTTCCAAGCTGGAGGAGGAGGAGACCCCCCCCAGCAGGGCCAGGGCAACCAATCAGAGCTGCGGCATTGTGACTGATAGGGGGTGACAGCCAGAAGTCAGGCTCGTGGAAGGGAGAGGGCGGTGCAATAGCGGATACAGCCAATCGGATGAGAGGAAGCTGCTGCTGGGCGGAGTCAAGATCGGAGTCTATAGGGCTGGGCTGAAGCAGCTGGATCCCCTCCCCGCCCCCCCGTGACTCTTAAAGGTAGAGGAGCCTTTGAATCAGGCCGAGGGGTAAAGGCAGCGGAGCAGAACCGCTGGGGTTTCACAGGACGGGGCACCCGAGGGAGCTTTCACACACAGTGAAGCATGGCTGGATTTCAATCCTAGCCTGCACCTAACCCTCATTCCAGGCGTGTCTCCCCCAATGCACCTCCATCCTTCCCCTCCCTCCTGCTGGGCTCCCCTGGCAAAGCATTTCTGTCCTGCTCTGCAGCGTCCCCTGCTATTGCACGGGTGAAGCCCCATATAGCACTGGTATAATGCCTCTTAATCCCCACCCTGCACCAGGGCCTGCGTCTCCCACACCACCTTGCCAATGCACTTCAGCCCTGGTGTGCAGCCCGTGCTACTCTGGTCCTGGGCTTCCCACATTGTGCTGTGGAGCCACCTCAGTCCCGACCTACAGAGCCCTGCTGCTCTCCTCCTAGGTGTAAAAAATGTGCTGGGGAGGGAGCGCCACCAAACCTCTCCAGTTCAGTGCAGGTAAAATTATTGAACCTAATACGCCCCTCACTGGCCTCCACATAATGAAGGAGAAACAGCATATTGTGCTCTCCTGGTGCCCAGCACAGCCACCTCCGGTCCAGCACAGTAATCACAAAGACAAGGTCAGGGTGGTAAAAGTAGGGTGACCAGATAGCAAGGGTGAAAAATTGGGACGGGGGGAGGGGGGGTTATTGGCACCTATATAAGACAAAGCTCCAAATATCGGGACTGTCCCTATAAAATCGGGACATCTGGTCACCCTAAGTAAAAGCCTCAGCCAAAGTCAATGCTGATTTCTTAAATCGCCCACGTTTGCACTGAGATTTCTCAGCTACTTTAACGTATGGGACATTTAATGTAAAACAAAACTTTAAAGGGCCACATCTGCTTCAAAAATATGCATAGCACGCTGGAATGGGACGCTGGGTTCTATTCCTGTCCCTGCCACTGGCTGGTTGAGTGACCTTTGGAAAGTTGCTTCATCATTCTGTGCCTCAGTTTTTCTATCTGAAAGATGGGGATAATAATAGTTACCTCATTTGTAAAGTGCTTTGAGATCTCAGGATGAAAAGCACTTACACTGTATAAGACCATTAGTTGATCATTAGTAGAAGTAGTGGTAGCATGCCAGATTTGGGCTAGAGTCTTTTGAAAAACTGGCATTTGAAATTTGCTCCACAGCCTCGATTTTCTTTTCTCTTGAAAAATAATTTAATGTACTCTAATTCTAAACAAAGTGCATCTCAGCTGAAAATATGTGTGTCTACAGCACAGGGGGAGGACTTCCCCTCTCTTCTCCCATCACCTCCTGCG
Source organism: Trachemys scripta elegans (assembly GCF_013100865.1). Lineage (NCBI taxonomy): Eukaryota > Metazoa > Chordata > Testudines > Emydidae > Trachemys > Trachemys scripta. The sequence goes on along the minus strand of NC_048307.1, from coordinate 72,678,033 downwards.
CTTCCCTAGGCTTATACCCTTCTGCTTTCAGTAGGTAGCTTACAATAATGGTCAATATTACAGTGAAGAACTAGCAACTTTATTGCGCACATCCAGCTGGGATAGTGACCCAGTGAAAATATCCTGTCTCCAAAGTGTGGGGGCCCTTTGCTCTAACCCAGAAAAGTTTTCTGTGAGTTTCCTACCATAGTTACTTATGCCTCTGCTTGTCCCTGTTTCATGCTGTTGACTCACAAGGTGGCACTGCCTGCAGGGCCCATTCTGCAGAGTGTGGGGAGAGGAGGAGATGGGGATTGATTGAAGCAACAACCCCAATAAAAAGCTGCATGATAAAATACAGTCCCATACTTCCTCCAGAGTAGAAATGGGATAACATCTTGTCACTATAGTTAACAGGGACTATATGCACTAAATAATAGCTATGGTACATCAAACTATTTTAAATCCTTGCTCCTTACATAAGAACAGCCACACTGGGTCAGACCAAAGGACCATCCAGTCCAGTATCCTATCTACTGACAGTGGCCAATGCCAGGTACCCCAGAGGGAATGAACCTAACAGGTAATCATAGAATATTGGGGTTGGAAGAGATCTCAGAAGGTCATCTAGTCCAACCCCCTGCTCAAAGCAGGACTAATCCCCAGACAGATTTTTGCCCCAGATCCCTAAATGGCCTCCTTAAGGACTGAACTCATAACCCTGGGTTTAACAGTCCTATGCTCAAACCACTGAGCTATCTGCCATCCATCTCCATCCTCTGATAAACAGAGGCTAGGGACACCATTCCTTACCCATCCTGCCTAATGGACTTAATATCCATGAATTTATCTAGTTCTCTTTTAAACCCTGTTATAGTCCTAGCCTTCACAACCTCCTCAGGCAAGGACTTCCACAGGTTGACTGTGTGCTGTGTGAAGAACTTCCTTTTATTTAGACTCATAGACTTTAAGGTTAGAAGGGACCGTTATGATAATCTAGTCTGACCTCCTGCACAATGCAGGCCACAGAATCTCACCCACCCACTCCTGTAACAAACCCCTAACCTATGTCTGAGTTATTGAAGTCCTCAAATCGTGGTTTAAAGACCTCAAGGTGCAGAGAATCCTCCAGCAAGTCACCCGTGCCCCACGCTGCAGAGGAAGGCGAAAAACCTCCAGGGCTTCTGCCAATCTGCCCTGGAGGAAAATTCCTTCCTGCCCCCAAATATGGCGATCAGTTAAACGCTGAGCATGTGGGCAAGACTTACCAGCCAGCACCCAGGAAAGAATTCTCTGTAGTAACTCAGATCCCACCCCATCTAACATCCCATCACAGACCATTGGGCATATTTACCTGCTAATATTTTATTTGTTTTAAACCTGCTGCCTATTAATTTCATTTGGTGGCCCCTGGTTCTTATATTATGGGAACAAGTAAATAACTGTAAAAAGCAACAGAGGGTCCTGTGGCACCTTTGAGACTAACAGAAGTACTAACTTCTGTTAGTCTCAAAGGTGCCACAGGACCCTCTGTTGCTTTTTATATAGGAATATGTTACTTCTAAGCAATTACATGGTATTATGTCATAGGGTAGTTAGGTACCTTGAAAAGAAAGTATTTAAATGCCATATACTTTAAATATAGTTGTTAAAGATAATTAGGATAAGTTGTTAATTTGTATTGTGGACAAATGCAAACTGATATGTTGAATAGCCTCCTTTTATACTATTAAAAACCTTTCAATCCCCTTTTATATTCTGGGTCCTAAGTTTAGAAAGCCAAAAAACCCAACATATTACTTTATCCTCCTATTTAAAATTCATACATGTTATTTTTACTGTGAATGCTAAGCACATTGTCACAACACTACAATAAATCTTGACTTACGTGCAAGTTGCAAGATCTTAAACCCTTTATCCCAATAAAGACTTTCTGTGCATTTTTAGCAACTCTAATCCCTTAGTCATTAATTTTCCATGCTACCAATCTGGATGTAATTAAAAACAAAGTATTACTGAACATGTGGTGAAGAAAATGACATGGTGATGTGATTGATTACATTTATTTAAACTGGAGATGTTTGACACTTTCCAGTGATAATTCATTCAAATATTAAGTAATGACTTTTCTTTAAAACTAGATAAGCTTTTAATCTCCCTTCTTGTGACTCACATGAAGAAAACTTTGAAAGAAGCATACAGATAACAGAAGAAGCCATATATAAAAAGACTTGTTTGGTTTTGGAGTTTGCTGTGACATATTTCAATTGAAAATAACACTGGAATTGTTTTGGTATTTCCACATACTATAACTATTGATCTAAGCTTT
>NC_048307.1:72636338-72666562 GCF_013100865.1 Trachemys scripta elegans | reverse complement strand
CTTCCAGCAGCTCCCATTGGCCCGGAGCAGCGATCTGCAGCCAGTGGGAGCCGCGATCGGCCGGACCTGTGGATGGGGTAGGTAAACAAACCGGCCCGGCCCGCCAGGGGCTTTCCCTACACAACCGGTGACCCCTGTTTGAGAAACCCTGATTTAGTTAAAGAACATAGGTCAGTCAAGCTCTCAAAGCCGCATTCTAGTGGGCTTATGTGAAATACAGGTAATTGGGGTGGCTTGGCCAACCCAATGCAGGTCATTGGCGAGAGCTGGTGCACCCGGGGCTCTGAGTGCTAAGAAGACAATGCTTTCTGTCTGGAGCTGGTGGAAATGGCTTGACTTTTGACAAAATTTCTAATTTTGAAAAAAAGAACAGAAAAAAAATTGCAACATTTACACACACACCCCCATTTTTTTGTCCATCCAGCTTTATTTCTGTCTCCAGAGTCTTTCAACCAGTACAAGGACATGGCCTCACGCAGCCAGAGACCATACAAAGCATAGAGGGAAAGGAAGCTCACAGAAATTTGAACAGACACATGTCAGGGAAAGTCTAGTTCCTGGATTGGTTCTAACTTTCAGAGGAAGTAACATCTTCCATCTCCTCTGTGGTATAGGCCACTTTCCCCTCGCTAATGAGACCATTGGGTCCAGCTGAACTTAGCCCCATTCTCTTCAGGCCTGGTGGCCTAGCAGTGAAGATGGACACCTCCTTGAATGCTTCTGCTGAGAGCTTGGGCTTTAACCCTATCCCTGCTAAACACTATGCAAGATGTGGATAAACTCTGAACATCATTGTTGATTAAACTGACTTGGGACGTGTTTATTGCAAATATAAACTGGCCTGCCAGCCCTGCATCAATCCTGACTGGCTGCATCAATGTATATTTCTTGCCCGTGTCCAAATCAGTGATGATCAATAATAGTAATAATGACTTCATAAAACTGAAGTTATAGAGATTGTTATTTCTGCTATGGAACTGAGCCCCTGGAGTTTGCTCCTTTGGCTAATAACTGTGGTTACTGCATCTCATAGGAGGATTTCAAAGCACTTTCAAAGTGCCTTTCTATGAGAGAATTGATAAATTTACCCTCACAAGGGCCCTGAGAAGCAGAGATTATTACAGCTGGTCAGGAAATGATTTCCCCCCCCCCCATTGGAAAATTTTGACACCGCTGAATTTGTTTTAATTTTTTGGAATGTTTTGGGTGGGGTTTTGTTGAAAAATGCAAATTTTCCAGTTTTTGGCAAGCAATTTTAAACAAAAATATTTGTTTTGATTCCCTGTCACTGAAAACCAACATATTTTGGGCGTGGGTTTTTCAGTGTCCTGCACCCCTCCCCCCGCCCCATGAAGATTTTTGACAATAACTCATTTCCATCAGGAAAATGGTTTTGATGGAAAAGTTTTGGCCAGCTCTAGTTATTATTTCCTTTTTACAGATGCAGGGCTCATGTTTGGAGAGGGAAGGCACTGGAGCCCAGATCCTCTAAGGTACTTAGGTGTTTAAGAGTTACGCCCCTAAATACCTTTGAGAATCTGGCCCTCAGATACTATGGTGATAGGTGTGAGCTAGAATAGAATAGAATCCCTGAGGTCACATAGGAAGTCCCGCACAGAGCCTAGACTGAGGCCACATCTACACTTATAAGCTTACAGCAGCATAGCTGTACCTATACAGCTGTGCCGCTGTAAAAGCGTCTGAGTAGCTGTGTTATGCCGACGGGAGAGAGCTCTTCCATTGACATCATAAAACCAGCTCCATGAGTGGCGGAAGCTGTGTTGGAGGGAGAGCATCTCTCTCTGACATAGCGCAGGGCGCACGAGCGATAATGCCAGCAAAACTTATGTCGCTCGGGGGGTGGGTTTTTTTCACACCCCTGAGCACCAAAAGTTTTGCCGACATAAGAGTTAGTGTAGACATGGCCTAAAACTCAGATCTTGACTCCCGTTGAGACCCCCGCTTCCTACACAGTAAGCTGCGCTAGTTCCAACACATCCCAAACACAAGAGAAAATCATATTTTTAAAAGCACTGAAGAGTGGAGGCAAAACAGTGGTTGGTATCACTTCCAGTTCCTGGCTTCTCACATCTTGTTCTTACAAGACCTAAGAAAGAGACTGTTTCCAGGGGGATGTGAACCAAAGAGATTCCCCTTTGCAAGGCGGAGAAAGACAATGCTGCTCTTTGTCTTTCTTATATTTTCTTTTTGAAGGTGTCAACTAAGGTGGTTGTGAAATGCATGTCCTTTGGAGCAAGTCCCAGCAAGGCCTTCCCTCGTGGGAGCATGGTAGAGCTGCTGCTTTCACTTCCTGCCTTCTATGAGTAGCACAGTTCCCCGCTTAAACATTTTGCCCTGGGTTATAACAGTTTTTTGACCCTCTTCTTCCTGGCCCAGCCCCCTGATGAGACATAAAGGAAAAATACAGCAGAACTCCCACTCATCCCTCCCCTCACTAGACATTAACTGTTGGGGATAAGTTTTTAAGTCAGTAACCGGTCATGGTTACTGACCTTAGTGCAGCCTGGTGATATCTGCAAACCTAGCACACACAGGGCTGCTCAGAGCCAGTTATCATGGTGTGTCTGACTTAAGACAAGGTTGGCATAGCACCTGCTTTCCACTTTGCAGAGCTGCAACTTACCATTCCCCTTTTGCATCATCATGCTTTAAATGGCCTTCCTGCATGTCTGACTTGAATACCTTTAAGGCCCCTAGGATTGGACAGTCAGTCACCTTATACATCACTGAAAAGAGAATTTCCCCAGCCAGGCAATACATTCTCAGATGTGACCTCAAAGCTTCATGCCATGAGGGATTAATGATCTCTGTGCTTTTGCTCTGAGATCCCTTGAGCTCCCACTTCAGGAGGGTTTGTGGGAGGGTGGTGTACAGAGCTTAACACCTATTTAGTCTTAAACCTGTCTATGGCACTCCTAGGTTATGGTGATGGGCACTGAATTAGGGACCCACCCCATAGCCCTTTGTCCTGCAAGGGGTTTCATTGACTCCTAAGGGAGTTTGGGTTGGGATGCTCTGCCCCACCCCCCAGTTAAACCAATAGAAGAGGACTTGGGTTCAGGGTGGAAATTGGAAGGCTCCCCTCTGGAGTCCTCCCTGATCAGTCTGCCAGGGGAATGGGGTTTTCTCTTTGTGGAATGGTGTACAGGGCCATCCCCAAAGCCTTGCTGATCACCGGAGATGTGGATAAGGGCAGGGACTGCCCATAAACTCCTCTGTTTGTGCAATGCCTGGCACAATGGAGCTCTGCTCTCGCTTGATCCTTCTCCACTGCCGTAATAGACATGACCCGTCATGAGGCCAAGCCTGACAAGGATGAAATGCTATAGCTCAGAGCAAGCACTGTGCCACCAGGCCCTCGCCCCTCACAGCACCCGTTCCAATGGAATTGCTCTACCAGGGACTACCCGGGGCTGCAGTTGCCATGGGGAAACCCCCTTAAAAAGGAAACTCCTATCATGGAATGGGCTCTGGAGTTACCTTTCTCAGGTAAGCTTTGCAAGGCTGGAGGGAGGATGACGGGCGTTCACCCAGCCCCACCTAGTGCAGGCCATCACTCCCTGTCTCCACCCTCTGCACAGATCCCAGTGCCATGAAGACACCACCATGAGCTCACAGACAGTGGGGACGGTGCTACAGAGGAAGCTTCCATCCCCCACTTCCATGAAGGAGGGATGAGATCCAGATGCAGACAGCACCCTCGCTATGTGCACTGTGAGAGTGGGGAGGGCATGGCATGGCATGGCATGGCCTTGATTTGGCCCTTATACGGTGCCATATTTACTGTATTATATGTTGACTCATAAAATATTTCCATTACTTGTGTCAAGTAATTTTCGGGAATATCAGTGGCCAGTAGTTCCTGGGGATCACAGAGCGGTGACATGCTATTGTTATAGGGCTGAAGCCTCTATCTTACCAAGGTGTGTGATCTCTGTGATTTATTCTTACTTACTCTGTAATCAGTGTGAGGGTATTTGTGTCTGTTCCCCTCTATTGGGCCCTTTTCAGGGAGAGAGAGAGAGGACACAGTGTTAGGATCTCCAGGTGCCATGGGGGAGGGAATGTTGTATAGTGGACAGGGAAAGGAACAAAGGCCCAGATTCTCAAAGGTATTTAGGCACCAAATTCCTATTGAAATCAATGGCGGTGCCTAAATAGCTTTGAGAATCTGGGCCTAAGAGCCAGGGCACTGTTTGCATTGAAATCCTGTTCTCACGGTTTGGATTGGATTGTTTGCCCGATGGCCCCAGACAAACACTGAGGGCAGATTTATCCCCGCTCTGGAGCAGGCGCAGTGCAGGGACAGAGGGAAGGTCACTTGTGCCTCCCATATTCAGGGGCTTGAGGGGCCTGGTAGGGCCCTAAATCACACCCCTGCTTCACTGCCCCCTATGAGACTTTGCAAGGGTGTAAAACAGCTGCGGCACAAATCTGACCAGGCCACACTTCCTCTTACCCCCCAACTTCTCCCCTTCTTTCACCTGGCCCACACTCTGCCCCCAGCCCATCCCAGATACCCCCTGCATTGAGATTGTTCCCCAAGTGGGGGTTATGGCAGGCCTACATCCCCTTTGCAAAGAGGGGCCTTAGGGCTATGATGAATTGGGCCCAGGATGTTCATTATTAATTGTTTCAATCATAATCAATCAGAGGTGTGTATCTATCTATCTATCTATCTATCTATCTATCTATCTATCTATCTATNGAGGTGTGTATCTATCTATCTATCTATCTATCTATCTATCTATCTATCTATCTATCTATCATCGTCATTCCCAGTCTTAACACTTTTCTTTGGGGATATCTAGGCTCAGTACACTGAACAGTTATCACATTACACCTTTTTCTCAAAGCTCTAATTTATCTCCATGGCTTATGATTAATTAGGAGGCACATCCCCCCTCCCTATCTCGCTGTCCACACAGCACAGCAGCCGAGGGCAGGAAGATAATGAGCCCTCAGTAGTCTTGATTTACATGTTTACACATTAGCTCTTTGCAGGCACACTGGGTCCTTTATTATGCCACTGTTATTAAACACAAAAGGAGGTGTTAGAAGTAACAGAGCCATTAGCAATGCTGATACTGACAGGGCTGCCTCATCTCAGAGCTAAGAGATGTTCTGGTCACAGCCAGTATTTGTGGGTAGGGAATAGGAGGAGTTTGGGGGAAAGGGTCCCACAGTTACATTAGCAGAGTTTGGGGAGTTTGTTTTCCCAAATGTCTCCAGTTTCGCTGTCCAGCGTTTTGTGATGGGAGAAGCAAATATTTCCTGCAGCTCTATCCCATGGTAGGCAGCCCTTACTGCTGAGATGCATTCTCCCTGGTGGTATATGCTGTTGAGGTTCTACATAGTGTGAATGGGTTTCCAAAACTCCTGCTGACTTCAACTGAGTTGTGAGTGATCAGCACTTCTGAAAAAAATTCAGCACAGGTGAAAATGGAGGCTACTCCATTGAGTTCATGGAATGCCACAACGATGGCTTTTTGATCCAGTGACTTGTTACAACTAGGATGTTGCCATCTTTTCATTTTTTAATCTTACTTTAAAATGATTTATTTAGCTTCCTGGGGGTTTGTTGTTTTCATTCAAATTCACATCATGTGCGGCTGGTAAAAATAAATAAATAAATACATTTTTTTAAAAAGGAGAAATTTCACAGTTTTAGTTGGAAATTTGACTCCTTTCTTAAAATTTGAAAATTCAACATTTCAAAATGGAATACAGTTTGATCTGCAGAAAAAAAGGGGGGAATAGTTGTGATAACATTGTAGGAACGCTTCCTGGTTTTATTTTTCAAAATTTCAAAACACAAAAAGTTTCGACCAGCAATAATATCATGTGTTCGATACATTGGCGATGGAACCTGTTTCATATCATCGGTCGGAACAAAAATTGTGGGACATATGTGATTCATACAAATTGTGGAACTCACTCAGACAAATTAGTACTATATTTTTAATATGAAACAGGGTTAGCACTTTGCACATACCTAGCACCAGACCTCTGTGGATCCCTAATTGCTTTACAAATATTAATCATTTATGCCTTATGATGAACAAGCAAGGTTAGCCAGGGTTGTTATCCCTATTTTACAGGCTGTAATCTTGCGAGAACAGCTCAACAGGTTTTTGGCATCATCGACTTAGAACCTGGACTGTAACCGTGAGTCCACCTCAAACCCTAGCACTGAACCAGACTTGAAATGGGGGCTATTGGAGGGATCTATACGTCCAGGGCTGGGCAGGGATGTAGACAAATCAATGAGTCAGAAAGACAATTTTGAAAGAGCTCTGTGCTTCTCTCTCTCTCACCAACAGAAGTCAGTCCAATAAAAGATATTACCTCACCCACCTTGCCTCTCTAATTTTGGGGATTTTTTTTCAGATGGACTAAAAGGGAGTGAGGGGAATATCCAAAAAACCAGAAGGAAGAGGTTGCCGTCATTAAGGTGGGAGATGATTGAATCACATACTGAAATACTGGGCGTGATCCTAACCTCCACCTACACCAGGTTTAGGTTGGAACTCAACTGACTCCCATAACATTATTCCTGATTTGCAGAGGTGTAAACAAAACCAAAATCAGCTTTATCACATAATGTGTGCCATGCAGTTTATGTATCCGGTCTGGGCCAAATTCTGTCCTTTGATGCATGCCTGTGACTCCTTTGAAGTTGGTAGGAGCCCCACACTCACTGTTGAAGGCAGAATTAGGCTGTGTGCTGCACAAGAAAAATATAAGCTTTTTACAGTCTGGGCTCTGCAACATTTATTGCCAGAAAAAAATCAGGTTGAGAGTGAGCATTCCCTTAGGAACACAAGATATACTGTCTGTGCCCTCTAGGTGTCACTGCTGACCTACATTTGGGGGAGCCAGAATCTAACGGTTCCTATGGCAACGAGTTTATTGATGAAGGCAGAGGCTTTGTTTTTATTTTCTCCCTTCTTTCATGAGTCAGTGAGGGTCTGCTCCCTGCAACCAGATCCGTTGAGATACAGCGGTCAAAGAGAGAGAGTGAGCGAATCACCCAGACACGATCACACTGTGTGCTAGGAAATAAGAAACCTCAAACACCAGAAATTGCAGCTTCTCACACAGTGACAAGCACCACGATTACATGATAAGTGATACTCCGACTGCTAAGTAGTCAGAGTACTCTAACTAGTGTGTTTCCAGGAGGCAATGGGATGCAAATCCCACTGATGTTCTATGTGGAAATCAGGTGCTGTATGGAGTGAAAAGGAGAAGGAGGAGGGCACCATGATTATTTTGGTATCTGGTGTGATAATCAAAGATATTCTGAGCCTAATTCTCCCAGAGACAAGGGTGGACTGGAGATCAGGATTGAATCAGTCCGAATGGAGAACAGGCTCTTAAAGCAAACAGAGATAGAAGCCTAGATTCTGATCTCATAATTGCTATAAACTGGGAAATATTAGGAGATCATTAGGGACATTCAAGGGATGCTGAATTATACACACAACCTCCTTCACCCATTCTCAGATGTATTTGCTGCACTGTTGATCAGACAGTAACTATCTCAGATTCCTCAGGCCTCTGTTTCTTTTTATTAGCTACAGTGTACTTTATGCTTAATTAAAAGCAGAGGCGTCTATTCCCCTCACAATGCATGCACGTAACTCCCTTGTTCCAAGCTCATCAGAGACTGGAGGAGCCCTATTGCTGTCTCAATGCTGACTTTTATTTCTTTTTAATTGCCAGTAGGAAATTTTGCCAGCACTGCACTTGGGGTTAAATTAATTAGAAGCTGCTGGGGAGGCAGCGTGCTCAGTCCTAAAGTAAGGAGTGCTGGGGGAGAGGGAGGCCCTCCTGGCAGTACAGACTAAGGGACTATTCTCCCGAGTAAGGGTGTGCCGGATCAGGCCCATAGGTAGATATCTATAGGCATTTTTCTTTTCAACTTTAACTAAGGCATTTGCCACCAAGAGATTGCTGTAATATTAATAAATTATACACATCCACACCATATATACAGAGGTGATACTCACATGATATCTTGTGGAGCCATGTGATAAACTGCAGAGATACGTGATAACATTTCATTAATCATCTACCTTTGACAAATGTCACCTGCACTCTGCCCACTAATCTACCTCCTCCAGATTTATTGTAACATTCCACCCACCTGCGCAGCTTGGACAGGCCCCAGTTCTTTTATCAATCAACCTGCCAAGAAGATGTTTCCTCCTTCTCCCCTCCAAATGGGGAATGCACTCCACCTCCAGGTAGCTTTGCCCGAGCCCCAGGAGGGGCGAGATTTAGCCCTGCACCAGTACCAGACTGTACATAAACAGGTCATGACTTTAAAGTCTGTTGTCTCCCATCCCTGCTGGGCTTGAAACTGGAGCTCCCCCGCCCCCTTGCCACCCACTCTCCCTACATTATTATGTATAGGAAAGCTATTTTAGGTCATTTTTAGATGTTTTCAAAATGTGCTGTATTTTCCCCCTCTCTCTGAGTCCAGCAGAGTGGAACTCATGGTAACTAAGGCACCTGGTTTTGCAGGCAGGGGGATAAAAAATAATTCCAATACAATTTAAAAAAAAAAAAAACAACCTCTCTCTAAAGTAGCTTTTCTGGAACAGGTCTGGCATCTACAGATTCTATGACAGTCTGGGTTGAGATACAGGCTTTGATGGCTCATTTGGGATGAGCTGCATAACCCAGTAGTACCTTTGTCACTCGAGCAACAATGAAATCATCCAAAATTCATCCTGATGAAATCTGCCTACCATACCATTATGCACAGTATTCATATATGGAGATTTTCAAAGGAGATTAGGGGTTTAGACCATTACTTTGAATAGATAATATGTGTCTAAATCCTGTAGCCTGTTTTGAAAATCTCAACATGTGGGTGTGTACCTAACTGAGATCAGGGCCCCATTATGCTAGGCCATGTACATATACATAGAGACAGTCCTGCTCTGAAGAGTTCACCATCTAAGCAGATATAACAGACAAAGGGTGGGAGAAAGGGATATTATTGTACATATTTTATAGCTGGTACAGTATATGTCTAATTTCAATGGGGCTACACAAGGGTTTTCAGGAATACGCTCCATTTATCTGATGGCTTGGGGGCAGGGCTGGCTCTGGCTTTTTTGCCACCCTAGGCAAAAAAGCCACCTCCCGATTCCCCCCAGTGCGGCAGGGGAGGGCGCCGAGCCAGGCCGCGGGCCCGCAATCCCTGACCGGCCGGAGTGCTGCGGGGAGGGCGGCGAGCCCGGCTGGGGCTCTCCACTCTCCCCGGTGGCCAGAGCGCCGGGGGGAGGGCCGTGAGCCTGTCCCGGGCCCCACTCTCCCCAACCGGCCAGAGTGCTGGGGGAGAGCAGCGAGCCCGCTGCGGCTCCACTCTCCCCGGCGGCCGGAGCACCGCGGGGAGGGCGGTGAGCCCAGTCGTGGCCCCGCTCTCCGGCTGGAGCGCCCCGCTGCGCCACCCCCCTCCAGGCGCTGCCCCAAGCACATGCTTGGTGGGCTGGTGCCTGGAGCCGGCCCTGCTTGGGAGGGGCAGTAAATTTCAGAAGAACAGCTGACCTCCTAAGATTTCCACTATGTTGGCCAAAGTCCAAACCCCAGGGATGTCCTGGGCTCAGCCCAAAACTCAAAGCCCAAATCCTTACCTAAACTTAATCCAAATCTATCATTCAGATGAGCCTTGTCCTGATTAGATACCAACAGAGGGAGATATCTGACTGACTGATATAGTTAACATTGTGATTATCAGGAGATAAACACATCTTATAGTCAGACTGTCTATCTATCTTTTATCTCTCCCTGTACAATCTGGACACTGCTCAGCCATGTCACCTGCTTATCAATCAAGGAAGAGAAGATTCATGGACTGATAAACTCGGCAAGTGCCTCCTGAGTTCTAACTGGCAGAGGTGATCCACAATCATTGTATTAATAACTCCACAAGGTGTCCACTGATGTTATCACATCATGTCTGCTCCCTTCATTCATCTCCCCGCACCCGCCACCACTGAAATTTTCCACTGTGACAAGCCTAGCGTCGAGATTTTCATTGACATGAAAAAATGCCTGCCTTGTTAATAGTGTAAACGGACTAGGAGCTTTGCCTTCAGACTTAATTCAAGAGCACTGTAGGCATGAGTGGGTTACAAAAGCTCTTTCTCAAGATAAAAGACAGCTCCCTGCCAGAAGCAACTCAAACATCTTTATGACATCCCAGCACAAAAAAACAATTGAAAAGGATCGTCATAAAGGGAACCGTGTCAGTTGTGAACTTTACTGAATTGAGCCTAATGCAAAATTCATGCTGAGGTGTCACCAGCGAAAGGCAGTTTATTAATTCAACTTATCTGGAGCTGGGAGGCAGTAGTCATGGTACATTACCAGCATATGAATATTCCTCGGGCTCATTTGTGTTTCCACGCATGCTCCCTCTGCTAGGTTATACAAAGGGGCTAAGAGGGGTCTTTTGACCAATAGAGCAGCATTCTCTCCTTTTCTCCTCCATGCACCTCTTCATATTTGTCACATGCCAAGTGCAGAAAGCCTAAGTAAAGCATGATATCTCTGCTGTCTGACTGATCAGAAGACAACACCAAGATAACTGTGTGTCATCCTTTTTTATTCCAGTCAGGCATTAGGAAGCATTCTACTCCTCCATTATATTTTGTACATTCTCAGGCCAACTTTCCTTATTGTGGAAGGACACAGGGAATTTAAAAGTCTCCCTTTTTTATGAAATCTCACCTTTACCTAGTGACTTTGTCCCTTGAGAGTTCCCAAACTGCTGTCCAGACTGTAAGAATAGAGGAATCATTGAAATGAACCCCTGTGCCTACAGAAACCACCAATGCACCTACAGAAAGCCCATCCGGTTCTTCATAGGGAGAGCTGTGAGTGCAGCAAGTTTTCCCCGGAGACAATCGCACATCTCCTGAAGAAGCTGCCTGTGTGGGAATGAGGTCTTTCTAAAGAAGAAGAAATTGGAATGACTTGAATTATAAGTGGTGCAGGAACATAATCTGTCCCCATTGTCTCTCTGCACAGCAGGACAGAAATTGGATGAGACTATAATAATATATGGAGATATACCTATCTCATAGAGTTGGAAGGGACCCTGAAAGGTCATTGAGTCCAGACCGCTGCCTTCACTAGCAGGACCAAGTACTGATTTTGCCCCAGATTCCTAAGTAGTCCCCTCAAAGACTGAACTCATAACATTGGGTTTAGCAGCCCAATGATCAAACCACTGAGCTATCCCTCTGCCTCACTTATAGATATGTAAGCGGATCATAGCAACCCTGACAATCTACATCCATGACCTAAGGACATGTCAAATTCAATGGGTTGGATCCTGCCCCTTTGAAGTCAATGGAAGTTTTGCTATTGACTTCAATGGGGCCAGGATTTCACCCAATGTGTATGGAAGGCGGGAAGGACCTGTCGGTCAATATTATGTAGTAGATCACAGGTCAAATTCAGCCCTGATGTAAACAGGCTCCACTCTATTGAAGATGATGGATTTTTGCCTAGCTTAAGGTAAGGTTGAATTTGTCCATAAGTGAATGAAAATGGGAGAGGAGCCAAAGAGCCCACAGAAAGATGACAGGGGAGATGCTCAAGATGATTGTGTGATTGGGAAGTTGGATACAGCAAGATGGCAGCTGTAACATTCAGATATAGAGAGTGAATCAACTTACAAAGGCCTTTTGAAAAGGAAGCAATATTTCAGTTCTTCGAGACCAAATCGGAGAGGATCCTCCCAGAAAACCTGAGTCCTATGGAGATAACATCCTGGTGCAGATCTTTTTAGTAGAAGACTTGAACACACATTTTAAAAACCCTTTAATGTTGAAAATTTTTGTCATATTGATGTATGTTATCCAGAGTGGCTTTTATCAGGGGTGCATTTGGCTTGGAACTGAAGGGTAATTGCAGCTAAACAGTCTATAAAAAGAGACACACAAATGCTGTAGTGATTTAGCTGGCCAAAAACTGTCTTCACTTACATCCATGTAAACCCATTGGCTTTAATGAAGTTGCATGAATATCATTGATAGCAAAATTTGGTCTGGAGTATTAAGGAGAATAGAAGGGAATGTATCGCATGATTATGGAAAGGGTCTGGGAGTCAAGATTGGTGGGTATCCACTTTGCCACTGACTCATTGCATAACTTTGGCTACATCACTTAATATCTGTGAGTCTCAGTTTACCTATTGGTGCTTACTCATACTTACTAGCTCACAGGGGTATCATAAGAATTAATTAATGCTTGCAAAGATTCTTGGGCATGGTATATATGTAAAGCATTGATAATAACCAGTAGGAACAAGTGAAAATTTGCAAACCAGTCAATGTGGGAAACATAAAATACCACTACATTACTTAATTCAGCTCCACTCAGTGAAAATGCTGAAAGATAGGGGAAATTCTGTCGTGTTACAGAAAGCAAAAGAAAAATACCTGGCATGTTAGTTTTTTTTGGCCCCAATCCTGCAAAGACTTACTCATATGCTTAATGTTACGCACTGCGAGAAGTCTCATGGACTTCAACGGGACTCCTCGCAGTGCATAATGCGTAAGGTTTTGCAGGATGGGGAGCATTGATTGTAAATGCTGAGTGGAAGAGACTCTGTCTTTAAATGTGTTTGAACAGCACCTGACACACTGAGGGCCTGATACTGATTGAGGTCTCAAGGGTGCAATGGTAATCAGTCATCATCTTCGTCTCATTGGCACTGACATTAGAATCCAAAGTGAACAAATTAAACTCACATGTTCTGTTCTCTCAGCCAATCCATCAATAGTATGGAATGAGATACAACTGGTCAGATCCCCGGAACAGACCATTTGACAACCCGTGCAGCCCAGGCTGGAATGCTGCAAAGGTGACTTACTGCCATCCTTCTTGCTCTTTGATCTTTGGGCCGCTGGGCCTCAAAGAGTGTGAGAATCGTGCAACTTCAGGATGCTCTATGTTGTACTGCATCTATGCCCCCAAAGGACAGTTCTGAAAGCTAGGGATCACTAAAGTGCAAAGGTATACAACATTTTCCTCAGCCACACCCCCTCTGCTGGGTGTGGGATGCTGTGAAGGGCCCTAGAATGAATCGGCTAAGCCAGTTTTCCTCCACTTGAGAATTTCTCTGCACTAAAGGAATTCTCAGCAGTCCGTTTATGTCCACTTTGCACCATCAGAGCAGCACAAAGCCGGCTTAACAGGGCTGAGGAAATGGCCCATAGTTATATTGCTTTCCTTTCTCATGCTGTTGAATAGTTTTAGTTACATTTATGTAGCTATCTGTTTTGATCTGCCACTAGATGGCAGTAGCTGCTAATGCATCAGTCATCTTGGTATCTGGTTGTTTACTACGGTTGAGTTCAATCACAGATGTGCCCAAACTGATTAGCTGGCATTTAGGTTCATTTGACTAATAGACACCAAGAAGCTCCAAAGGCTGTCTTGGACTTAGAGTTCAAACTTCATCCCTCAGGTATCTCCCCAATTGGATCTTTCTAAGTGGCCAAACTGGGACAGGAGAGACTACAGCCCCCCAGAATCTGATAGAACTTCTACCCCTCTGGTTTTCTCTGGTGACAGCTCTCTCCACATGAAAGCATGCTATAGCCAACACATTAAAATCTCTGTGTTAAATTCAACCTGATGTACATGGGAAGTTACTAGAAGCTGTCCCTGCTTACACCATCTATGAATTTGTCCCCTTCTTGCAATTGTGTCCATCATATGAGTTCAGTAGATTGAAGCTGTAGTGGTCATTGCAGCTTGGGAAGTCTCCTTTGACTGAAATGCAACTGTCAAATTGCCAAAGGAAAGGATCTCTTGGCGGTAGAATGGTCTATTGGCTGTAGCATTGGATGGGAAGCCATGCCTTCTAGTTTCCTCCACAGACCATAATTTGGGAACCACTGCTCTAGTAAATGAATAGACCACACAGCCCAGAAAAACACAAGCTAGCTCCCTGGCTTTCATTACATTATTCTCTCCGACCCTGTCAAGTGTAAACTCCAGTGGAATCTGAAATGAAACCAGGGCTTGAACCCTGAAGAGGTTTCTCGATCACTAAAAATACAAATAGTTGCCTTCCTTAAAGAAAGATTTGTAAATTGCCTCTAATGCACAGGAAACTGGCTTAGTTCTTTTGGTGTTTTAAGGAACACATCAGAAGCTACTGGGCTCAGAAGACTCACTAAGGGCTGAAAGCAGCAGTCACCTGCAGCAGCAATATCTCCAAACCCTCCAAGTGAACATATGCGACATAACGTTGCTACAGTCTCTCCAGAGGACCATCAAGAAATGACTTGATGAAATGAGATATCCTACACTATTATACTCATAATCTGATATTGCAACATTAGATCTCAAAGTTACATGTGTATGTGCAACTCAGTTGCTATTCATGCCTGTAGGACTTCTCCTCTCTTTGCTATAAAATACTCACTTCAAAAGAGAAAAAAGATCAGGATGAATTTGGTTTGTGGCGCAGTACTGTGGGGAGTGGATGTCTCAGGAGATCAGTGTTGGAATATGGGACATAATGGCAGTGCAAAGACTTCATGATCCTTATTCTCCTCTCATGTTAATGTAAATCAGGAGAAACTTCATAGAAACTACTACCCCTAAACTGGTATGAAACTGGAGTCAGAGAAGAGTGAGGCCTCCTTTATCTGTGATCAAGTTGGAAGCATCCAGGATCCTTTGAATTGCTGTTTGGTAGCCTATGTGAAAGAGCTTGGGGCTCCAGTCCAGTTTCTACTTGACAGTTTCCATGCCCCCAAAACACATCATTTGAATTTGCACCATTGACATTTCTCAACTAATAGGGCAAGGACCAAGTGGATACAGAGGCCAAACTCTGCTCTCATCCTAGAACTGATTTCTTTATACTGAAGTCCCTTCAGGACAATTTATACTCTCACTGTCCTGATCTGGGGCAAACAGAAGTCTTTGACCCCATTTGATATCCAACACCTTTCACCATTGGTCCTTGCTCATGTAAGTTGTCCCATTGAAATCAATAAGACTCCTTGTATCAGAGCTACTCATATGAGTGAGGGTTTGTGTAGTCCAGGGGTCGGCAACTTTCGGCATGCGGCTTGCCAGGGTAAGCACCCTGGCGGGCCGGGCCAGTTTTATTTACCTGCTGATGCGGCAGGTTCGGCCGATCGCGGCCCCCACTGGCAGCGGTTCGCCGTCCCGGGCCAATTGGGGCGGCGAGAAGCCGCGGCCAGCACATCGCTCGCCCGCGCCGCTTCTCGCCGCCCCCATTGGCCTGGGACGGCGAACTGCGGCCAGTGGGGGCCACGATCGGCCAAACCTGCCACGTCAGCAGGTAAATAAAACTGGCCCGGCCTGCCAGGGTGCTTACCCTGGCGAGCCACGTGCCGAACGTTGCCGACCCCTGGTGTAGTCTCTTCTTGATAGCACTAGTCTGAGAGCTTGTGTAAACAGGGGCACTCAGGAAAATTAATCCAAATGAACTTTTAAAGTGGATTTGTTAAACCTCATTGAATCCCTATGTGAATGCTATTATTCAGAATTAAAGTAGCCTTAATTCAGTTGAATTTAATTCACTTTGGAAGTGAATAAAGCTAAACTGAATTAAGGCTACTTTAATTCTGATAAGGTTGTTCACACAGGGGTTTAATGTGATTTAACTAGCCCACTTCATATCACACCATTAGTTAATTTGGATTAACTTTCTTGCATGTCCCCAAATAGAAAAGCCCTGAATGATTAGCCATACTGCATTGTCTTTCCCTCCTCACTCAGTCCGAAAAAGGGTTAGGGTAAGGGGGGAACCTGAACTCTTCCTACGAGAGATATTTAAAGAGCTGGAGAACTTTTCCCACATTTTTCCCCTCTTTCAGATTTTAGCTCAATTCCTGGTTGTGTGCAGTTTCCAAGGACAACTCAGTTTTGATCGAGTTGTGTTAAGTTTGAAAAGCTGACTGACTCTATCTTAAAATGGATACACTTAAAGGTGGATGAAAGGTCTTTTTTATCGGTGTTGAGTGAAGTAGTTCAAAAGCAGAGACAGCTTCTTTCTGAAGACAAAAGAATCCCTTTCTCACTCTTCTCCTGCCACGAATGGGATCCTTTGTGAGAGTAATGTTGTGCATCAGAGAAGAATCAAATACACTGGAGGTGAAGTAGGAGCATATCAAGGACTTTATTGCCAGCCGTATAATATATGGCATTTAATTTTTATCTGATGCCCATCCGTGCCCGTTCTTACTCCCAAATCTCTCTTGTCAAGGAAGCTTTTTTGGATTGTTTCTTTTCTTTACCTCTTTTGAAGTGACCACTGGATGGTTTTGTGGCAGCCTGGCTGGCTACAACCTGACAGAATTACTGGCTCCTTACCAGTCGGCTCAGAGAAAAAGTCTAAAAATAACCCCTAGGATGGATGAAGAGGGAGACGGAAAAGACAGAGATGATGAATTCTGAGTCCCAGTTCTACCAGTTTGTGAGGCCACCAAGATAAGAGGCTTAATTCAGATGGATGAGTGAGAATTACTTGAGCAAGGAAGGGATGTTGCAGGATTGAGTCCTTTGTTTGGCAACTTGATTCTTTGGGTCCCTAAATACACGTTTCATTTTGATTTCCTAGGACACTCATGGCACATTGAGGGGATGGTTTGAATGTTGCTGGGTCTGCTGCCACCATCTTGGGCTGTTACTGTCTTAGATCTCAACAGCTCAGTGGGGCCTCAGTAGGAAAGACCCAAGAAAAAGCCAGTGTGCTTCCAGAGGTGTTGCTGATGACTCGGTGTGGGGCATTCTTCTCTGGAAGTCAGTGCTAAACCTGTGACCTGGCATTTTGTTGGGGGTGCTGTGCTGCCAGAGGTGCTATCTTTAGGATAAGATGTAAAAGCAGGGTCCTGATGAGTTGGGGTTATTAAAGATCCCAGTGCTCTTTATGTAAAAGCAGGGCGGTTAACTCTGCTGTTCTGGTCATATTCCAGTTCAGGCAATTAATTTCTACTTACCTACTTCACCCTCTTCAATTTCTAGTAGATACAACATTCTTCACTTTCTCCCTTGAACTGTTACGTTATGGTGTTGTGTGCTGTTTAAAGGCTGCTGCGTTCTACCCCAGGGGTGGCTGCCACTGAGGTGCAATCATTCCCATTTTCATTGTGTTGCCTCCTTGGACTCAGTTTGAAATGTGCATCATACTGTGATGGGGTTTACAAACCCCATGCTGAACCAGAGGCATGGAGCAGTACTGGGCCAGGTAGGCCCTGCCCCTCAACAGCTGCTGGGCATGCTCCAGGTGGAGGGATAATTTAAAGGGGACTGGCAGACCAGTGAGAGTGGGTTAGGGGTCACAGGCTGCACGAGGAAGTGAGACTGACACTGGAGCTATGGGCAGATTGACTGCAGCCTTGGTAAAGCCACTCTGGGAGCAATGATTCATATTTCTCACCTTTTGGAGCCAAGGACCCGGGAGAGTCCCCGAAGAATGGGGCGTTGTCCCCCGACAGACGAAACAGGTACTTCTAAGACTCTAACCATGCCCCAGATGCAGAGCCACAGCCAGGTAGGAGGCAACTGGTGGGGAGTGTAACTTGGCGCAGACCAGAGTGGTCCAGACACCACAACACCACTTTAGAGCGCTGGGTTGGGACCTGATAGAGTGGGAGGGCCTGGGACACCCTCCCTTGCTCCCCCTCCTCTCTGTTGTGACAAAATTCCAAGGGAGGAAGAGGGGCACACAGGAGAGATGGAGGTCTGCCACATCTGATCTGGCACAGCCCCCTCCAGGATGGACAGACTGAAAAGAACGGTGAAGCCACTGCCTGACCACTAGGCCAGCTGGCTATCAGACTGATCTGCTACACATACCCTTCAGAATCCTCCCCTGAGACAAATGTCAGTCATTCATACGTGTTTTTCCCGCCGTACATACTGTTCTTGTCTGCTCTGCTGGAACTCACAAAGCAGGAGTTTGGTTCAATGGACCCAAATATGCTTGACTGAAATTTCTGTTCACCCTGCCAAGAAATGACACCTTTCTCGACATGGGTATTTAAAGCAAATCATATTACTGAGGGCTCTTTCTCCGGGTTAAATTTCCCCTTCTTCATTAAACTTGCAATGACAACTTCATCTCCCAGCTGAAGCATCGTATAAAGGATTTCCATGCCTAGCTGGCCTCTAAAATGGGAAAGAGACAACACACACATACACACACAGCATCACATAAGCATATTAAGCATGTTCATATGAATTATTAAAGACAATATCACAGCAAAGCTGGCAGAAATATAACCTACATAATTGGCACCAGCGGGCTGCATGTGTCAGGGAAAAATAACCAAGAATTAAACGGGTATCAGAGGAAATCCAAAATACTTTCTTAGTCTGTTTTCTTTTTGACAAATGAATTCTGTTCAGGGGTGTGTGAAGGACTTGTAGATCTAGTTAACTCTTTGGAGACTGCATGTAGGCAGGCATAAATATCCATGCACTGAGAGTGCATATATCCTCTTATGCATTCGTTTTTGGCCTGTAGTCAGGAATATGTCAGCATTCTAATTAACAATATACATTCAGTAGAAAAGTGATTCACAGTGTTGGTTTAAGCATGTGTGCATTCAGGGTGTTTGCATTTTCTAAACCGTCTGGAATCCTGGACAGGGAGAAGAATATGTTTCTCTTTGTTTGGATTTCGACATTTGGGCTTGACAACTCCAGAACGGCTGGCCTGGGTCTCACTTGGAGTTACAGAGATTGTAGATCATGGGAGAGGGAAGATTGTCAGTCCTGTCCAATGCCTGAACATGCCAAGTTCCCTCTGAGACAGAGCCCTGAATGAGCCAGGAACGATGCATCTTGCTTCAAAACTCAACTGCTGTAACATCCAAACAATTATCCCTCATCTGTACTATGATGTGAGCTGTGATGTGTCTCCCCACCACTCTCTATTTTCCATATCTCTGTCATCCCTCTCTGGTCTGGGTCTGTATCACCCCTTTTTAGTACAGTTAAAGGCAAAACTATATGTCTAGAAACAGAATGAGGGGACTAGATCCTGGAGAGCAGTGACTCTGAAAAAGATTCAGGGGTCATGATGGTCCCTTCTGGCATTAAAGTCTATGAGTCATAGTGGACAAGCACATGAGCATGAGCTCCTAGTGCGATGCTGTGGCCAAAATGGCTAAAACGGTCCATGCATATATAAACAGGGAATGGCAAGTAGGAGGTGGGTGGTGATTTTACCTTTGTATGTCATTGGCAAGACTGATACAAGAATACTGCATCCAGTTCTGGTGTCCACATTTAAAAAGGGATGTTGAAAAATTGGAGAGGGGACACAAAATGATTCGAGGGCTGAAGAAAATGCCCTACCGTGCCAGTCTCAAAGAACTAAGGAGACTGAGAGGTGAAATGATTACAGTGTGTAAATACCTGCATGGGCAGAAAATGGCGGGTACTAAAAGGCTATTGAATTTAGCCGAGAAAGGTGTGGGAGAGAAGAACCAAGGGCTGGAAGCTGAATCCAGACAAATTCTAATGAGAAATTAGACACAACCATAGCAGTTGAAGTGGTGGATTTTCCATCTTGATGTCGTCCAGTCAAGTCTGGATGCCTTTCTGGAAGGTACGCTTAAGTCAAACCTAAGGTGTTGGGCTTCATAACTGGGTGAAATGTAGACTTAGAGGTCAGACTAGATGATCTAATGTCCTTTCTGGCCTTAAACTCTATCAGTCTCTCTGTCCTCCTGCACTGATGTCCAATTGAAGGCAAATGATGTCGGGGAAAACTGGCCTGCCAAAGAAATGACAAAGTGCGTTTGACATTGGAACACAAATATGTTGTACAGCATGAACCCTTTTGTAGGGATTCAGCCCAGCTTTGCAAGGTATTAGGGGAGGGGACCAAGGCCTACGGCACATCTGGTCGAAAGTGGAAGTAGTCCTGACAAACACAAATTTCTACAACTCAGGCTGGGTTGATGGATGGTGTACATTTAAGCTCTGCCTGGTGGGGAGGGGGGCTCTCTGATTGGCTGCTGTCCTCACTTTCACCCCGACCTCCCAGGGTGTAAGCAGCCAATCAGAACTGCTGCAAGAAGCAGGCAGAGCTCTCTCGCCCTCCCCTCAGGAGCCTCCACTCTTCTCACAGGAAAGGAGGGGTGGGGAGGAGGGAGCTGAAATAGCCCAATGGAGGATAACAGCCTACTAATGTCGCTGGCTACTGGAGTTTCTCCTTTATCTCATATGGCACAGACTTGTGTTTTTGTGCTGATTCTATTAGATAGCAGCATTTCAGCATACTGTTAACTCTGAGCAAAAGTATCTCTTGCTACCTGGGTTTGATATTCTTCAGACTGTGTCCACAGGCAGATCCAATATACTCCACCCTCGAGATGTATTTATGTTATGTCTTTATTTCCTTTTGGTGTGTGAACAGTAAAAATCACCCATGCACAAGCTCTGAGTGCCCTGCCAATTATTTACAGGTACACAACAAATACAGTTTAATCAGCTCACGCCCCCTCTCCAACAGTGGCTCAACATTAAATGGTAACACCCCCATTCATCTTCAAATCCCCCTACTGCTCTTGAAAGGCCAGGTGAAGCAGATGGGCTCTGCAGCCGGCCCTGGAAGTCAATAAATCAAGCTATTTTGGACCAGGGGCAAGAGGGAATTCTACAGCCGTAGAGTTCTTATGAAGAAAGCCCTGCCAGCCACCCCCTCATTGTCATATTGAGAGAGATCTAACCTAAGTGGGTCCACTGACCGCAACTGTGGCAGTGTGCCATGGGGAATGAGGTGGTCTCTCAGATGAAATGAGGTGAAAAACAGGGGCTCAATATAAAAAAAGATCATCATCGCTCTCTTGACTTCAGAGGTACTACTCCAGTTTACAGCAACTGAGGATCTGTCCCTGGGTATGGAAGCACTGAGACATGAGAAGAAAGGACGCTTTCATGGCGTCACCCTCCTCTTCCACCTCTCTGACCACATGTGCCATCTCCTCAGATCCCTCCACTGGCTTCTTTGCTTTATTTCCACATGCAGCTCCTTGCTCTTACATTCTAATCCCGGCCTACATCACTGCTTGTTTCCTCCTACGTCCCTGGCTCCTGCCTAGGGTGACCAGATGTCCCGATTTTATAGGGACAGTCCCGATTTTTGAGTCTTTTTCTTCTATAGGCTCCTATTATCCCCCACCCCCGTCCTGGTTTTTCACATTTGCTGTCTGGTCACCCTACTCCTGCCTGTGATCCACCAAGTCCACTCTTCTAATTGGAGCCTGTTGTCTCCTTCTCTCTCTTTGTGCTTTTTAGAAGCAGGAGGTTGTTCCAGACATGGGTGGCAGCAAGAGCGGCGGGGGAGAGGGGCACAAAGTCATGGGAAGGAGAAGGCCATCAGAGATGTAGGTGGAACCTTTAAGCTGAAGTCAAAGGTCAAGAATCAGCTGTGCCCTTCTCTCTGAAACTGCCGTTCACTTTTTTTTGCGGGGGGAGGGGGGGTGGATCTTTCAAGGGATATACTGACGCCTGTAAACTGCTCACCAAGGTTAGAAAAAGACCAGAACTGCTGCCTTTCCATCATATACATTTTTTCCATAACCCAATAATCTAGTTAATGGCAGCAAATGCTGCATTTATATAATCCACTTATTAATAAAAGTACATAGGTTTCAATCTGAGGCCAAAATGACATGCTTAATGGTAGCTTTCAAACCTCATTAATGCTCGGTGAGAAGTTTGGTCGTGACAATAAGTTTGCATAATAAGAATGTTGGTCCTGACGTTAAAGCATACATGCTGCGCAGACTGCGTGGGGCTTAGCAAAGGAGGAAGCCCCTGCTATTTTGTTCTTCTGTCTCCCCAGCTATAATAGTGCATGGATTAGATTTGTTGGGCATAGTCCAAAAGGGTCGATTTGTGCATGTGCAGACCCAACATTTATATATGCAGACAGGTATATGCACACCTAAAGTACCTGATTCACCTGAGTAAACTGAATTTGGGGGTCTGTAAATCAGTAGTTAGTTCCCAAATGCGTTCAGATACAGGGTCTGTGTGTGCACATGGGTGCAAGTACACATTTTACACACGCACTAAGATTAAGAAGGCACTCTGAGAATTAGACCGCACAATTTAAATGTTAAAGTGACGGCATCAAGAATAAAATAATAAACAAAATCCTTCCTTAAAGTAATAGAACTAAAATCATTTTACAACTCTGATTTATTTATCACCATGTTCCTTTACGCTATTCATTTCACTTAGCTTGGACCGTGAAATAGGCTACTCTGTCTCAGTTTCCGTTTCTAGTCACATTTATTTTCTGCTCTTCATGCCCCATCACAAAACTTTTGTTTTTGGGTCTCCATCACTGCAGGTGAATAGTTAAATGCCTCAGAGAATGGGGGAAGTGTGTGTGTGTGTGTGTGTGTGTTTAAAGTATATTTCATAGCAGTTCTATTCAAGTTACTGTAGGTTTTGTGCAACTGTTTTTATTATTTTTTTAAAATGTATCATATTAAACCACTTAACTGTGTCTTTTGAAAACAAAAACTTGGGACATTTCTTGCTTGTGATGAGTAGTGATAGGTTCTGAAACACTCAGTAAAGAATACTCCCTTGACAAAGAATAAATTATATTTCATATTAATAGAAAACCCTCCAAAGCTTAGCATTGCCTGTATGTTTATTAAATCTTAAACAAAATGTGAGCCTTACAGCATGTTTTATGGCCTATTTTAACACTAACTACGGTTTTACTTTAACTAAATGCTTTTGTTGTAATGCATATATTTCAAAACCTAATAAAAAAGAAGTCATAAAAAGGAACTGCACTATACTGTCTAGGTTCCTTTGTTCCCATCTGTCGTAAGGTCTGATGTCTGGAGAGAAGCTGAATTCACCATCATTTAGAAACATGCTAGACTTTAGAACATAAACCAATCCAAACCAAAAGAAAAACATATTTTGAAAAAGCTTGTGTTTGATCGCCAGTATGAGGAGCAGGGCAGCTTTCCATCCATTTTCCACTTTAAGGCCAAAATTCTTCTCTTTCATTGTCCTCACATTGCAGATCTCTTTCTTGTATACTGGATTTTCTCTATGCATAGAGCTGCTACAGGAATTCTGCATAGGAATTAGTAGGCTGTTATCCTCCACAAGGACTAGCAGCTAAAGGGGACAATGACACATAACATACTTGTCAAAGGTGTGTCATTGTCCCCTCTAGCTGCTAGTCCTTGTGGAGGATAACAGCCTACTAATGCTGCTGGCTACTGAAATTCCTCCTTTATTTCATATGGCACAGACTTGTGTTTTTGTGCTGATTGTCCCATGTTCAAGGTTGTGTTAGGTGTTATGATGCACACACAAACTATGCTAGGAAGATGCACTGTACAGAAAAGAGGAATATTTTTAGCTTACTCACAAAGGGGCAGGTTTCCAGCAGTGCTTCCTTTGCACTGAACAGTTTATTATCTGGATCTAATGAGAGTCTAGGGTTGTGCCTCTCAATGGTGTAGAAGCACATCCAGAACTTATCTGGCCCCACTTACCGTTGTAACTGAGTGCCTCACACTCCTTAATGAATTGTTCTCCCGTGAGGTAAGGCAGTGCTATAATCCCCATTGAACAGAGGGGAACTGAGGCACAGAGAGGCTAAGTAACTTACCAGAGGTCACGCATGGAGTCTGTGGCAGCACCAAGGCTCAAACCTAGCTCTTCCAAGTCCTCAGCTAGTGCCCTAACCCCTAGACCGTCCAGCTTCTCTTCCTTGGGAAAACTGACCTGCTGTTCTGGTGGGGAGTTGTAGGTGCTAATTTTCTTTTCTAAGGTGGAATTATATGGTTGCTGCTCCTCCATCATATTCACCGAGACCCTCCCCCACAGTAAATCCCACAAGGCTGTCTGATAAAATACAGCCTATTACAACTCCTGTTTCGTATACCCTCCTCTATACAAACTGTACCTCAGCATCTCTACGTGCTTTATAGGGCTGAGTAATAAATAACCAGAGAGGGAGAGAGAAATTAAGAGGCAAAGGCAAGGAAGGAAGGATGTATCCTCAGCTGAGATCTGAAAAGAGGACAAAGTCAATGTGATGGGGAGACACAAGGAGACAGTTGTAGATGGTAAGAGCTGCAGCGGAGAAGGCTCTGGCACCCACAGTGGCTGGATTTTTCTGGACTCTTTCCCAAAGTGATCTGTGCATAACTCTCTGTGGGCTAAATTCCCCTATTGGCCCATCCAATGTTTTGCATAATAATTTCTTGTAACTGGTCTTTTTTCCCTAAGCATCAGCTCTCAAAGTGCCCCCTTGAGCTTTAGGTTTGGGGCACTTGCAAGGGATACAGAAATACTACCCCACATGAGTCCTTTTGCCCACAAATAGCAGAGAGCGGTATGGGTAGCAAATTGTCCACTTGGGCCATGGGCTAGAAGCAAATGCCAACATGTTGGGAAATAGATGAATTTTCATGATTGGGAAAGGAGTCTCCCTGGGGCCATCACTAGCAGTAAGTCATGCCAAGGCTCTATGTTGTATTATAAGCCACCTATCTCTCTGCACACAAACATCTCACGGAAACCTCACTGTCAGAAATACATTCGCCAACCTCAACGGTAGGAAACGAATGAAGTTGTTCAGGGAGCAAACCATCTGGCTAAATCAGGAGTACAGAACAGTGACCCTCTGGTGAAACATCTGTCTTAAACGTGCACAGGGACTGGTGAAACAGCTGTAGCCAGATGTGCATCATGACTAGAGAAGACTGCCTTTGTCCTCTTTTACCATCAAGTAATGCCAGCCCAGCATCGAGAATGAGGATTTCCCCCCATCTGGGGATTTGTTACCATAGGTACCACATTGGCTCTTGGTATCAGAATTTCAGGTGGGGCTGCATTGTGATTTGATAGCCATTTTCCCAGCTGGGCAAATGGCATTGAGGCAGGAGCACCATTAATTTGTGCCTGGGGTGTAGGCAGAAAAGTGGAGTATCCCAATAGCTACTGAGCTAACTTCAACCCCTGTGTAAGAAGGTGCAAGTCCATTGGCTTCAACAAAGTGGTGCCCAAGGCTGAACTTGGTCCATTATTTGTGGTAGCGGAGAAGGAAGCTGAAAAATGTGGCGGGCCTGCTCTTCTTGAATTTAGTGGCAAAGCTCCCTTTGATTTCAGTGGGGCAGAATCATGCCCTTAGGGTTGTGAACGGAAGCGTGTTCAGGCAGCCTGGAGTATCTCTAAAGAGCAGCTCTGATCTTAGCATAGCAAGGCAATAGCCCGGACCAGCATCCAGCATGGCACTATGACAGCCAACAATGTTCTGGGCAGCTCTCTCCAGTATTAATACACGTTTGTCCTCTTGATCTTTGCTTAATGGAAAAGAGACCTCAGTGTATGCAGAGCAGCAGCTGGTGAGTAATGTAGTTCTGTGCAGGGTGATGTGCTTTGGCGTGGGGAAAACCCAGGGGGCTCGCACTGCAAAGAATCACAAGCTGTTGAATTGCAGTGAATTAATAGATCTGAATCTGTCTGCTGACTTATTCATCAGAAAAGCTTGTATCATGATTGCCTCAACTTAAGATTTCCCCATAGGTCTCTCTTAAAAAAGATTTGTCTGGGGTCTGCATTCCCCCCAATTTGCACCTTATGGTGGGTGAGACACAGAGGCAGATCAGCATCAACAAATAGTGAGGAAGGCAGCCAGGAGGATAAAGACCTGAAAATCTAGCTACTTATCTGTATTGTTTCCACATTCACCTAGTCTTCCTCTCCCCCCCCCCGCCGCTCCCCCCCCCCCCCACGCCTCATCAGCTCTTATGGGAATAGCCAGTGCTTCAGGTCTCCTGCTTCTGGACACGTTGCCTTTGCCTCTAGAAGGGCTGAGGCAGACCTGAGCTTTAAGTATAATGTGTGAAAAGTTATTGGGACTTTTCTGAACTTCCCAAAGGATCTGTGTGTGGAATGATAGGAGTGTGGGATGCCGGTTTGTGTTAGTTCACAATCTGTCCAGACCAGGGGTGGACAGAGAGGTAACTTTGGAGATTCAGCCCCCCCCCCCCCCCCCCCCCCGAACACACACACTTTTTATTTTTCCAGTGCCACCCTCCACCCCCAACTCCTCCTCCCACACCAGTCCATCCCCCCAAGGATGGACTCTCCTTCCTAGCTCATCCACATGCAATGTAGTCTTCCTTTGTCTCCTACCTTCTTGAGTTTCCTTTCATAAGGCAGCCATCCCAGCCCAGTCATATGCTGCTTGCTGCTCTGTCTTGACCTTTGTTCCTCTTGGACCACAAGGCTTGGATCTCAAATATTTTACATTCATCTGCCTTTAAACCACTGCATTGCCCATCACCGTGAATAAGCCTTGGGGAGCAAGGAAAATGCCACCACGACTCTCTGGCTAAACAAGTCTTAGCTAGTAAAACGAATCCACTCAGATCTTATGAGTGGTGCTAGTGACCCAGCATCAAAATGGCCTGTGTTCAAAATGGGCCAATTTTGGGGGCAATGGAAAGTTCTCCAAATCACTGGTTCAAAAGCTGCCCAGGTTGAAAGTCATTCCTACTATCTGACAGCCATTGAATGACCTAGGTGAAAATCTGTCTCCCTAGCTGGGTTCTAACACAGTGACCATCACCAGAGTAACTGTACAAACCCCACCACCAGTTAGTTAAGCCAGCGCTTCTCGCAGTCCCCACAGTCCTTTTCTGGCTCATGGTTTTTTGTGTGTCTTTGTCTAAGTAGTAAAACTCCGATTTTTGTCACACACAGTCACAGGCCCACGCTGAAAAGTTCAGAACCGGGTGCAAGTTTTCCTAGTGCGTGGGGGTACTGAGATGTGGGGCTTTGGTTTGACTCCTTATGGAGATGGGACCAGCTGTGAAGTTCAGATCATGGTCCAAACATTGCCAGCATTCCAGGGTGCAGGGAGCCGTACTCAGCACCCTACAGTGGGAGTGAGACAAATGTGCTGGGGAAACACAATCCAGGCCAATGAAGAGGAGAGGAAAGCTCAACAGCCAAATACAGTGTAACTGACACAGAAGGGGGCTCCACATCTGGAGCTCGAAGCCGTGAGTAAAGAAGAAGGAGGTGGGACTGCTATTCCGAGTAATGGAAAAGCGGACTCTGTCCCTGGGAGCGGAAGGGGGATTTGCACAGCACCAGAGGTCAAGGGAAGCTGGCGCTTGGAGTTTCTCATTCCAAGTTGGTAATCTGAGACTAAATAACCCGCCGCATCTTTTGTACCGTGGGTTTTTCAGTGTGAAGAGATGGGATTTTAAGGATATTAAACTCAGCACCTAGTGCAATTACCAGGCAGCTGGCGGAAAATAGGCCTTGGCAGATTTAGTGTGAGTGTTCAGTGCCCTGTGAAGCTTGTTTCTGCTGAGGAAGCATTGGTCAAACGCCATGGAATAAATCTCAGTTCCTCCACGACTCCAGAACCCCCTGAAATAATCAGAATATTCAGAGTGGCTGCTTGGATTCTTCTTTTAAGTGTAAAATATCCAAATAGCTTGTCTCTCTCTTTCATATATATATTACCTACAAATATTCGTTTTGGGGTGTATTGGGTGACTTTTTGCTCATGGAAGGGAGAGATCGATAGCATTCAGCACCACACAACTTTGCTGATGTGCAAACCCACATACCACCCCCACAACTCTGCCAATAGCGTTCAAACCTGACCTGCAGAGTTACCTGCTATTCCACTCCAGGTCCCTACACACAGCTGTGCCAATGCCTCTCAATCCTCACCTGCAGAATGCCCTTTTATTCCAGCTTCAGGCTCCCAGTGCACCTCCCTCCCGCCTTTCACCACCCTCTGCTCCTCGAGTCCTCTGGCTCTTCTGTGCAGAAATGGCTACAAACTGAGCTGTGCTTAATCATCGTGTGGAATTGTGATTTGACAAAATAACATCTGAGGGGCCTGATTTGAATTCAGGACTCCTGAGGGGAGAAGGTAATGCAAGTTCCTGCCCTCCTTCCATGATCTATGAAATACCCTTTGCTGAGTTTCTTTCTTTCTGGTGTCTCTTGACAGATTGCTGCAAAGCTCCCACATGGATGGAGTTTCATCAGTAGATGGATTTAGCCTTTTCTATTGACTTCTGCTCCACAACAGATACACTTGCTGGGCAGCTTGCTAGTGTGAACTAGCCCTTGCTTGAGCCCTGTAGCGAGTGAGTCAATAATCTGGCTGGTATCTGGGTAGCATTCTCCAGTCTTTATTAACTGGAGCCAAGAAGATGGATAGCCGCTCCTTGGTCCCCCACTGTCAGGGGCAGCAGTGCTAGATGAGGTTTATAATGAGTTCTTCAGCCAAGCCTTCCAGTCTAAATGGCATCACCTAGGATTAAAGCACTTTCTAGCCCCTTGGAGCATGGCTGCTCCTGGGAAGTAGACATTCAGTGGCCATGCCATGTAGGAAGTGCATTAAAGCCCAGTCAAGCTCAGGTTTGCAATTCAGGTTCAGTGCTGGCATAAAACCTGAGGAGGAAAAATACCCCTCCGCCTAATCCCCCAGAATATAGTGAAAGAAGACAGTGGAGATTTGTTACAGACACAGTGCATGGCCGCAAGTGCTCCCCGTGCCTCACGACATACAGAAGGGGCTCAGAGCTCTGCAGAAGTGACCCACTTTCCTGCTATTTCAAACATATTTAGCTGCTGTTTACAATGCACTCTGGGATATTGCGCACACAAAGGAAAAAACTGAGTGAAATTAATGCTGGGGAAAGGTGCTAGGTGGTTTGATCTCTGAAGGAGGGGGGAGCACCAATGGTCTCACACTAGGAATGGGGAGGGGCCACAAAGAAACAGAGGCCAGCTGAGAGTAGAAGAAAGCGAAGGGGAGATGAAAGATGCCCCATTGACAGCGCTGGAAATTGATGCCTAATGTTAAGCTACACTGAGTACAGGGTGGGCAGTGACAGAACAAATTGCCCCCCCTCCCCAGTGCTGAATCATCAGTGTGGGTCATGCCTGACATGGAGGGATATTACCTAGGAGTGCAGAGGGACCTGTCTCTATGAATCATTCAGTCCTTTGGCTTCCTCGCTGGGACTGGCAGCATGGGCGAAAATGATTGTAGTATTTCTGAGATGTAATATTTGGACTGATACCTGCCAGCTCATTTCACATAGGTTGATGGATGGCCATCAAGCAAACTTTTATAGCTCAGATAACGTGAAAGTCTGTCTCTCCCACAGGCGGTGCCATGCTGGTTTATCCCTGTAGGACATCCTGTCCCTTGCTCTAGCGCTCTATCATCATAGATAGACTTCTCAGGCTTTTAGAGTTCTAAGTTGAAGCTAATGAGACCAGCCTGATCTAGCTGCCAGGATGAGTAAGCAGGACATATCTGCACCTCTACACAGGGTCTTAATACCTGAAGTTCACTCACATGACAACAAGAGACTTTTTATAAACCTAAATACTAACTGATATCAAGTTTTGTGGCTTTTTTCTACACCCGGAAGGAGAAACTTCCAGCAGCATTGTGTCTGGAAGTTTTGCTTCCAGTATATCATGTTTCTTCCAATCATAAGATGGGATGGAGGTCAGACCAGGCATTTCACTTTCTCTGTGTGAAGAGATACATATCCTTCATTTTAATCAGAGATGAGACAAACTGGATCCACAAATCTGAGCCCCTTTGAATTGTGGATGTGAGTTCTTCCCCACTGTTTTGCTTCCTGGTCAGATCCAAATCGATAAGGGACCTATTTTCCAGTTCAAGTTCACATGTAGCCAAAACCACTGAGTTTTTTCTGAAGTAAATAAGTGAGTCAAGGCAGCAGGGTTAAACTGGAAACTTTATTCAAGCAAGCCCACAAATGTAGTATCTCCACTCTAGTGTCTCTTGCCTCCCATTGTCCTCCTGAATGTCTCTAAGCTCCCTCTAGTGTTCCCACTAGGTATTGCACATACTCCTTCCCATTTTATTGAATCAGCTTTAGATAGCAGCAGAAATTTTGACTCAAATTGGCTTAAATTTCATGAGACAAACTCCATCATTTTGAGCCAAAACTGGAGCCTTAGTGACAATCCCAGGGACCCTTAGAACCAAGAACACTATTTGGAGGTTTCTGCCTCAAAAGGAAGAAACAATACGGTCAAAATATAGCCTGCTTTCAAACTGTTACAATCAGATGGGAGATGAACCACGGAATGTTTGTCTATTA
>NC_048307.1:72571555-72631870 GCF_013100865.1 Trachemys scripta elegans | reverse complement strand
GCAGGGCCGTCCTTACCCATACGCAAAGTATGCAGCTGCGTAGGGCACCAGGAAATTTGGGGCACCACAGTATGCAGCTGCGTGCTGCTCCAGCCCCTGATCTGCCTCCTCCCGCCCCTGCTCCACCCCAGTCCCACCTCCTCTCCACCCCTTCCCCAAAACTCCCGCCCCTGCTCCGCCGTGCCCTGCCTCTCCCTGCTCCTGCCCCGTCCCAGCCTGACCCCCACTCCACTGAGGAGTGCAGCAGGGCCGGGCCTGCATTCACCGGCGGCGGGAAGTACAGCGGATTCTGCAAAGGGTTAACAGCGAATTCTGCAAAGCCAACGGGTGCTGAAGGAGGAACAAGCAAAGCAAATAAGACCTCTCCTTTCGCATACATGCTTGCGGCATGCGATGAAGCACAGCACAGCAGGAGAAGGAACAGAGTGGTGTGCTGTAGCTGTGAGCTCTGTCCAATGGAACAGAGCGGGTTCCTTATTACTGTCCCCCCACCCCTCACTTGGCTGCTGTTTCATTAGCTTCCCTTTCCCTTCCTCTTTGAATCTAATTTATCGCTCTACTAAAGTATGTCCCCCCGTTTAATAGGAAGAGAAACCTGGCATTTTGCGGACTAATGGCTCAACAAATGGTCAGGAAGACTGGGGTATAGTAGACACCGCATGGATGCTGAACAGAAGTCCTCCGTTTTTAGAAGAAAACCATCAGAATAGCATCAGCTTGGCTTTGCGCCGAGCAGCCTCTCAATGTCAGTGGATGATGAGCTACTCTAAGTCCTGAAACTGAATAATGTGCAAAGAGCAGGAGGGTAACAGAATATTAGCTGGCATCCCTGGGGCATGCTGCACCAAAATATTTATATTTATATCAGCCCTCATTGGAAGGGGCTAAATCTGCCGGACCATAGAAGGACCTGACTGTAATGCTCTCATGGAGGAGGAGGGGTTTGTGTCTGAGGTGCCTTCATCATGCCCTATTCCTAAAGCTGTGGACTCTGGGCTTGGCTCACATTTGGAGGTGGCTGTTTATGACAGTGACAATCCACCTACAAGCACTCCTTGATGAGTGCAAACAAAACACTGATAAAAGTTGGGTCTCCATTAGCCTGGAAGTTGGTCCCATTCTCTATGCCCCAGAGACTGTTTCATGTTTTCCTTCTAAATGCTATATCCCAATGGACTGGTCCCCTGTGATGAGCACAAGGAATGGATATTCCCAAGGAGAGATCGCTGACATCTACATTAGAGATGTGATAATGGGAGGTTTTCATGGGGTATTGGCCACGATTTCCTTGGGAGAGTCACCTTGGTTACCATCATGTGAGACAGGGGAAAGGGAATGACCTCGGTGTATGATCTGGCTCATGTGGTGATGCAGAATGATGGGACATATTTAGGGTTGGGCCTCATTTGTCCTTCTCTTTAGCCTCAGTGCCAAGATGTCTTCTCTGGACTTTCACAGCTCAAAATATCATGAAGGTGGAATTGAAGGGAGGCCATTCACCAGTCCACATGTTGGAAGGCTCAAGGGACTGGAAATGGGAGATAATGATTTGAAGTAAACATGTCGAGAAATTTTCATCTCTAGGTCATCAGTTCAAAATCTAGATCAGGTTGATAGTGAGCAAAAGTTGCTACATTCTGATGGCTCTTTGGTGAACGCATTGGGGGTTTTCTGTTCAGTTCCTAGTGGGCACATGCCCATATCATAAAAAGCCTCATCAGAGCTTGTATTAATTGCCCCCTTGTTGGCAATCTTGGCAGAGAGGCTACGGCATGCATGAGCTCAAACTGCCCTCTCAGTCCTCCAAGGGGTCCTTTACAGGTCAGAAGCACATTGGCAGCAAGCAGGATGTATGAGAAGTCTGCATTAACACTACACGTGTTCTGTGAATAAGCAGAAAAAGAGTTCAACTTCCAGGACTGACAGTCTAGTACCAAATTCATTCAAAAATATTCAAATAATGGAACCTTCCTGACTACTGGGTGGGAGCAAGGGCAAAGAACACCAGCTCTTACTGCAATATTTATGGAGGTTGTACGTAATTTCTCTTCAAGTGAGGTTTTGTGAAACTGCTTTTTTAATATGTATTCCAAACCTAAATTGTGGGTTTAAACCACTTGATACTTTAAATGTAAATGTCTTTAAAACCGTGTGCTGTATGAAAGATTTGGAAAATGGGTATCTCTAAAATCTGTGATACAGTTATAACATTGCAATGAATAACTAGTAGAAGTGTTTCTTAATACGAGTGGAGTCAATTTAGTTGTGGAAGAAGGGCTCTATATAAAGTCTATGAGCCAAGAGAAGCTTAGCTTTCTAAATCTCTTGCTATGTATTATTGCATATCCCAGCATTAAGTCCCAAAGCTGATTTCCGTGTGCACTCCAAATTCCTCATGAAATCAGTGAGAGCTTGGGGCAAACAAGGAATTCAGATTTGGGCAGTTAGTCTTCAGAATGCTTTAAACATGGAAGACTTGACCATCGGTATTAAGACCTTTGTCTCTCTCTCTCAGCTCCTGGATGTCATTAACTTTGTCTCCATCACTGTTTCTAGTTGATATGTTTTCATCATTCTTCCACAGGTGGCATTAGTTGTCAGAAAGATGATCGTGTGTCTTGCAAGCAGGGCTTGCATGTCGATTCATCTGCCTCCAAAATTGCTTCTGGGGTTGTGCAAAAATTATCACATTATGACACTGCATTGTGATGTGATGACCCTGTGCATCATGGCATCAAGAAGGGATGGCATCACAACACGATAAATTGTTTGGTGGTAATATAAAGACATTTCAAGATGATGTTGCATGATGCAGTGATTGCAAAAGGCTGCAGCCTTAATAACGTTAATGACATGTTTCTTCATGCACCTCTAGGTGGCAGAATGACTGAGCTTTTATTTAGAATTCATAGGTGAAATTCTCCAGCTTCACCTGTGTTATACAGAAAGTCTGACTAGATAATCCAATGGCCCCTTCTGACTTCAAAATCTATGTTTATATGAAAATCACAGCATGGCTAGTGCTGAGTGAATAACTCACAATAGAAAAAATATATTTAATTCAGTTCTTTCTCCTGATCATGAATGATCTACAAACCAACTGAATTTCATAAATCAGTTCATTGATGGTGATTATTCCATAAATGTTCAGTGCAAATATATTTCAGCCTCTGGGTTGCTTGTGAACGTTTGCAGTGAATATTGTTTGGATATTCATAATTTACTGTTTGGGTTGTTTGGATTAGACATAGCGCTCACATGGTATGTACCAGTTCTTCACTGGATGATCCATCCTAACAAAGTCAGGTTTCTGGAGTGAATACTCATCACAACAAATTCAAAATCCATTTGTGGAGAATATTCTACAATATTCGCTTTAGGAACATTCCTGATGGTATATTTGTTTGCTAACGTATTGTGGAAAGCCATCACAAAATGGGCACCAGCACAATCAAAACAAACCCACTAAAAAAGCTGACCATAGAAAATTTTCTACCTAACTCCCCTCAGAAGGAGCCCAAGGTGACACAGAAATGCTGCCCATTGGTATGCACACTGTGGTATGTCATCCAGTAATAAACATGTTTCAAATGGGACAATAGACACAAGGATTCAATTTAGGATGATGAATGGATAGCACAGAATCTATGGAATTTCTGGAGGTCAATCCCAGGCTAGAGAGACACATTATACATCATTTTGAGACACCCAACCCTTATAGTGTTCTGTATTCTTGCATTCCACATTCATGAGAGAAGGAATCTCTGGAATTGAGACAGTAACTGAAAGACATCAATCATTTAACTTGGAACTTCTAGCCTTGGGGTCATGCCCAGTGGAAACTGATCAGCAAGGCCTCGCTTTATCTGTACTTGGAGCATCTACTGTACTAAATAAGTCCCTGATAACTTTAACCCTCCAATCCAGAATACCAGCTGAATAAGGGCTGAAACCCACCACGTCTATCTGTGTAGCATTGATGTATTGGCAAACATCCACTTTCTTTATATAGAATGGGGGACCTAATCCAAAGCCCACTGACGCTGGTGGAAAGTCTCCCATTGACTTCAATGTGAATTGGACCAGACCCTAGGTTTTGTGGCACCACGGTTGGCATTAAACCTCCCTCCTCGTTGGAAGTGCCGGCAGAGGAGGAGGACTGGAACTTTCCCCTTTTAGAGGTGGTCCCTTGAGATAAGGAGTGAGGCATAGTGGTGAGGTGGTTCTAATGCTGTGTGTGAGAAAGGCTGTTCTTCCTCTTCCTGTTTGATACTTGTTCTGCAGGGAGAGGATTTCAACATCTCGAGCTCTGTCTCAAGACTACCTTTCACTATCGCTTCATTCACACCGAAATGTAAACGCAACAGTGTAAATTCTCAAAGGAGAAAAGCTGTGTGGGTTCTGATCTCATTGTTCCATTCTCCTCTCCCATTGTACCCCTCTGATTTATTCGGGACGCCTCGGAGCATGATCAGACGCCTGTTTCTATGCTGCACAGCACAACCTCTCGCAGTAGCACGCTTTTAAAAAGGGTTATTCGATTAGACTCAGACAATGGAGTCATGGCACTGTAGCAAGCCTGTCGTGCCCTGTGTGCTATTAAACAGCTACTACATTCCCTCCCAGAGGTGGCTGGATATAAGTGGTGTTGGTGGGGGTGGTTAAGTGAAACGACTTCTGTGTGTGTGTGTGTGTGTGTGTGTGTGTGTGTGTGTACACAATCTCTAAAGCGCTTTTTAATCCTTCAGCATGAAAGGCGCTATAGAAATGTAAGATAGTTTCACCATTACTTTTATCAATAGTACAATATTGCTCCCTCACTTACTTCATTATAGTCCCATTGCAACGCTACCGTTGTGACTTGGTCCATTTTAAAATAGATTGGAGTTTAGTTTTATCTTTTGCTGGGTTAGAAACCTCGCCGAGAGATCGAGCGACTATACTTCAGAGCTGCCGAACAAGCGTGTTTTATGCAGCCAAATAAAAGTTTGCTTCATCAGCCACTGCAGAGTATAAACAACTGTCAGCCGTCTTAGGGAATAGACATCATTTTATTTAATTGCAAATTAAAAAACATAAACCACCTTAAACACAGAGCTAATGCCACATCAAATCAATACAATAATTGCACTCAGGCAATTTTAAGGCACACACAGCGCTCAGCACCTTGCATACTAAAATAAGTCAGTTATCAGAGCAATAGGCAAGCCTTATTATATATGGGGGGGGTTGTGGAGAATTAGCACATTTTGTATTGTATGACTGACTTTCCCCCATGCTCTGGGATACATTTAATACAGAACTTGTGATTGAAAAGTTGTTAATGGCTCCTTTTGTACTTGGAATTCTTGGTCAAATGAAAGTTGCTGGAATAAAACAAGAGATTTTCAATTCATACACAACCTCCAGCATCTCCCTTCACTGTCTGAGAATGAGTCATGTTGATTTATTGTTTTGTATGCTGTTGAAGGTTGGTTTTTTTTGTACACAGGGGGTTACATTTAAAAATAATTTTAAGTGATTGAGAGAAAGGTCTTGGAGACAGAAGTCCTCTGTCTGTCTGTCTATTTGTCTGTCTGTCTATGGCAGAGGTCCCCAAAGTGTAGGGTGTGGAGGAACATCCCAGGGGAGGAGGGGGGCACAGCAAGGCCCAGGCCAGTCCCCACGGGGGCGGGGAAGGAGTGCCACCCAGCTCCTCCTCACCACCAGCTCTGCTCTAGTCCCCGCCCCCAGCTGCGTCTCCGGCTCCCAGTCCCATTCCTGGCCCAGTCCCCAGCCTTGATGCAGCTCTGCTCCTGGCCTGGGGTCGAGGCTGGGAGTAAAGCTGGGAGCAGAGCCGGACCTGGCCGCAGGCCTGGCTGTCGCTCCGCTCCCGCCTCCACCCCTGGCTCCCGGCCCCAGACCCACCCCCAGCAGCCCTTACCCCTGTCCGTGTCCATCCTCCCACCCCCCGGAGCTGCGGCCCCACTCATGGCCCCGGCTCCAGGAGGGGCACGGGGACACAGACAGGGGTAAAGGGGTCATGACCCTCAAACGTTTGGGGACCGCTGGTCTACAGGGAAAATACATCATAGCTAGAAACAGTGCAAGCTTGCTCCACCCCATCCCACTAGAGGGCCTTAACTGTGACTTGAGTGGATCCCCTCTAGGAGCAAAGGAAAAGTTTTCATGAGTCATTCAATACCTATTATTCAAAAAACCCACCCTTCATGCTGTCTCCCATGCTGCCCCTCATGCTTGGCAGGTGCTTCCCGTCAACATCCACAAAGCGACCTTCACATCCCTCCCCAACTCTCCTTTTCTGTCAAGCTACAAAAAGCTTGACAACAGTTAGGCAGCTGGTGTGTGGAGGCCACTGCTTACCATGCGAACCAGTGTTGTCTCATTATTTCCTTGGGCTCCCCGTTGATCTAGAGCCACCTGTTGTCTCTTGTCTTATGCCTAGATTGTCAGTTCCTTTGTTCTGTGTTCGTACATCGACTAGCCCAATGGGGTCCTGGCCCATGACTAGCGCTGCTAGGCACTATGGTAATATAAATAAATCATAATGCTTGGCCTTTCTGCTGAAACCACCAACAAAGGTTTCATTCATTGCTCTGATGTTTGTGAGGAGGACAGCTGTCCACCAGGAAGGAGTCTGAGACTCACTAGCTGTGAATCACTGTGGTTTGAGAAAGACTTCTCCAGACCTCAAGATCACTGGAAGTAACCTCACCTGAAGGGGTCCAACAGCATCATCTTTATTTAAAGGAACATGACATATGGCATCTCAAGTAATATGGGGAGCTTAGACGTTTTGTGGCCTAGTCATGAAGGCCAGAGTCTTCCCCTGTAAACAAGGCCCAAGGTATAGACAGATGTGTAAGGTCCCCTGAGATACAGCTGTTTACAGGCAGATTACGAATGGATGGAACTAACTAATGTCTTTAGCCAGTTCCTGGAGTGACAAGAGAACATGCTTTGGATTCCCTAGTTGCCTACATCCTAAAGCCAACACATTGTTTTGCAGGACTGGCACTCTCTTTTTAAGACTGGCCCAGGACTGGAATAGCAGAAGATACTCTGGGACAAATGTATAACGTGCACTGGCAGAGCTGTGGGGAGTCCCCAGTTGGAATAGCAGTGGTGCAGCAGAGCAGGATTGATGTGAGTTGGTACAGCTGGGGGAGCGGGGTGAGGAAGGACTGCAATGGCAGCAGCTGCTGCAAGGCAGGACGGGTGTGCATTGGTAGAGCTGCTTGAAAGCCCAGAAGTGGGTTACAAGGAAGATGTCTCAGGTCCCCGGATTAATGTGCTCAGCATCTCTAAAAGAGATCTCTAAATCATGACTGGATCTCTGAAATCTATCCTTTCCTAGCCATCACTAACCCAAGTTTTGGCCACCTTTTGACTTGACAACTGCAACTTTGATCCATGATCATGGAGGGAGTAACGCTCTCTCAGGCAGCAAGGGCCACGCCCATGAATAACTCTGAATATCAAGCCAGAGCCCATGAACTACTAGACTTTGCATTCAGTGGAGAGTCTTGAACCACTCTCAAAACTTTACAACACCCTTCCTTCCATGCAATAAAGCCTATCAGCGATAGCTCACTTCCCCCTTGCATTGCACCAAAAATCACCCAGATATTTCTGTATCAGGGTCTTGGAAACCTCTGGTATGTCAAAATTGGAAAAAAACACATAGGATGCATTTAAAACTGATTTTATTGTAACCAGTGAACTATAAAACTATGAACAAATTAAACTTTCCTAGATTCAGAAACACACTGCACAGTACTTGTGTTGGGGTCTAACTGAGCCCCGGATCAGACATATTTTTTAAAAAGCTACACACTATACAAGTGCTGAGGGCCTAACTGATCCCGTGTTTAGACTATGACACTAGATAGCAACAACAACCAGACAAAAGGCGCAAACACAGCAAAGTGGCAATAAATGGCCTACTACTTTGGACAAATGGAGCAAACAGGTGACATATGTTCTGCACATACAAAGTTTTCACACTTTGCATATTTTGTATGTGTTCTTCTGTCTTGTTTTCTAGAACATCGTTCCCGTTCCTTAGTCTATGGGTCAGTACCCAGCACGCCGGACACTGTTTCCCATGGGTCCTGAGGCAAGGCTGCAAAACTGTTCCTATCCTGCACCAGGAGTTTCACCATTTCTGTCCCCAGGTCCCTGGGAAACACCCGTCTCCTACTCAAAGATTTATTGTGCCGTGTATGATTCAACAACATCCAAACAACATATGCATTCAGACATGCAATGTGCATGTGCAATGCTTGTCTTTGCCCCAGCAACAGGGAGTCTTTTCCCCAGCAACGGCATCAATCAGCAAGTGTATCTGACAATTGTGGTTTCCTCAGAAACTCTTCCTAGCAAGTGCAAGCTTCCCAGAAAATCAATCTGACAGCATTATCTTCAAAGAAACTCAATTTGCTAGATTGTGATGATACATGAGAACAAAGTTATCAGGGGGTCACAGATCCCCAGGACCCTTTGGGTGCATTTTTTTGAAAACCGAAAACCACTGAAACTCTGGTGATAAAAACAATACTGAAAGATTCCAATAATGGTATCATAACTGCTCCCTCAAACTAAAAACAATCTGCTGCTGGACTGCCTGAATAATTAGGTTTGATACAGGAGTGGGTGGGTGAGATTCTGTGGCCTGCGTTGTGCAGGAGGTCAGACTAGATCAGGGTTTCTCAAACAGGGGTCGCCGCTTGTGTAGGGAAAGCCCCTGGCGGGCCGGGCTGGTTTGTTTACCTGCCCCGTTCGCAGGTCTGGCCGGTCGCGGCTCCCACTGGCTGCGGTTCGCTGGTCCAGACCAATGGGAGCTGCTGGAAGAGGCATGGGCCGAGGGACGTACTGGCCGCCGCTTCCAGCAGATCCCATTGGCCCGGAGCAGTGATCCGTGGCCAGTGGGAGCCGCGATCAGCCGGACCTGCAGACGGGGCAGGTAAACAAACCCACCCGGCCCGCCAGGGGCTTTCCCTACACAAACAGCGACCACTGTTTGAGAAACCCTGGACTAGATGATCATAATGGTCCCTTCTGACCTTAAAGTCTATGATTCTATGATTCTATGAATTAATTGAGGGTCTGACTGACCCCAGTATGGTTTGAGAAGAACAGGAGTACTTGTGGCACCTTAGAGACTAACAAATTTAGAAGTGGGCTGTAGTCCACGAAAGCTTATGCTCTAATAAATTTGTTAGTCTCTAAGGTGCCACAAGTACTCCTGTTCTTCTTTTTGCGGATACAGACTAACACGGCTGTTACTCTGAAACCTGTCAGTATGGTTTGAGTGACTTTTTTGCTATACTAAAACAGCAACAAGGACGCCAACAAAACCAGTGCTAACAGCTGGCCTCATCGTAGTTTGCGACTATGTAAAGAAAGAAGAGGCAGTGGTTTGCCTATCATGTTTGATTTATTTTTTTTTATGTTTTTATGTTCAGAGTCCAAGAGACTGCCAAAGAACTTGGAAATGTAGTACTTTCATTGACTAAGCTTGAAAGGTCTAACTGAACCACTACCTTTTTAGTGACTTCTTTTGCTACTCGAAAACCACAAGAGGCCGGATGATAAAACCAGTGTGGACTGACCTCATCCTAGTTTGAGAATACTTAATGTTGGAAGAAGGACAGGTTTGGCATAGACATTTGTATTTACATTTTTGTGGGCGTTGGAGTCAGATAGATACCAGGACATTAGGAGGGTTAAAAAAAAATCCACCTCATAGCAAGTCTACACTATCGTCTGCTATATTGCTCATCTTAACCTAGCTGTCTGCCTAGCCTAGATTGTGAGCAAATTGAGAGACTGTGTCATCTGCACTGTAGAAAAGCAAGCAGGTGAGCAGTGAGAAAGAGAGGCAGAAGACATATCAGCTACCTTGCTAGTCACCTCTTGCTTCTTTCCTGCATATCGAAGAGGTGACACTTTTGAAGAAAGCCTGGTGCTTGCCTATTCAGACTGAAGCGTTCAGCCTTGGAAGAACCCAACCTCCACTCCTTTTCCTCATAGCCAGAGAGTGAGCACCACTTTTGGGACTAGAGGTCTGAGTGGAGGCGTGGTTGATAGCTGTTTCCATAATACAGAGGTAAATTAAGCTCAGGATCTCATTTGAGGATCTCCCTTTTGTTGTACCCAGTTGCATTTTGAGATCTCTTGTTGCCTTTTAGGCTGCTGTGTTGAAGGAGACGCTTGCTGTGATATGTAGCACTTACGGATAAGGAAGATGATAGTAGCTGCAAGTTTTATACTCCATGGATGCCTCTTAAAGGAAGAAATTGTTTTGCTTCCCCCTGTCTCAAACGCTCCTCCCATACCCAGATCTCTCTCATCTCTCTCCTCTGATCCCTCTCTCTCAGCAAACTTCTCATTGGCAAGGACAGTAAAAGGGCAGAAGGTCTGTCATTGAAACTGTGGATTGGTAGCTTTCACCGCTGTGCTGCTGCTTTTGATCCAAAGATTGATCTAACGCTGTAGCTTTTTTTTTTTTCTCTTTTCATAAATAAAGCTTTAGAAGTGCTTAGTGCAAATACCCGGGTTCAGCGGCGAAGCTCTCATCCCACTGGTCTGTTTTTCATACAGCTCTTGCCTTTATTTTGCCCTCTGTTTGCTCTTCCTACTTCTGTTCTTTCGCTGCTATTACCAGGAGGTTAGAGTTGGAGAACAGCTCACAGGGATGGCCTATGTGTAGAGCTTCGCAGACCTCACACCATAACCTTTGCTCTGAACTTAGTGCAACATCTTGCAGCCACCTGGGAGAACAAATCCCATCTCAGTAGGGACCAGTCTCCTGTACCGCTCCACGAACCGGCACAGCAGGGGAATTTGTGACAACCACTAAGAGAGAATCAAAGGGAGACTAAAGAGATTGAGCCTGAGATGATCTTTGTGGGCAGTACCATATTACAATAAAGCAGGTTGTCCTTCCCTATGATGACTGTAAGCGTAGCCTGTGTCTCTCCATGTCTACTTTCTAAGGGCTCTTTTTCACTTGGGTGTCCTGATCTCAGAACCTGCCTATTGCATTCAGCCTAATATTAATACTTTGCTTTTGTATAGCACTTTTCAGCTATAGATCTCAAAGTGCTTTGTAAAGATGGCTGTGAACATCTCCATTTGTGAGACACAATGAGCTGAAATGGGTCACCTCGCAGGTCAGTGGCAATAGACCACAGGTCTCCCGAATCTCTATTCCACGTGCTAGCCAGTGGCCGCCCTGCCTCCTCAAATCCTAATAGCCTTCTTTCACTTTCTGTTTGTAGCTACAGCTACTAGGTCCAGACTGGGGGAGCTGCCATTGAAAGGGAAGATGACATTGAGCTATACCGTAAGAAAGCAAGACATGATAACTTGCTGCAAGCAGAGATTTATGGGGCATGAAAGTATTACCAAGCAAGCAAGAGGCACACATAAAAAGTCCCAGAGGCATTTGGCAGTAGGCCCTGGGCTCTTCTCCTAAGCCCCTGTCACCCTACACCTTGCATTGGTGGTACCATATAACGATAGAAGCAGTTTATCCGTCCGATACCTGAGAGATGTTAAAAAGGAGTCATCAATTAGCTCTGGATACCAGTGTTATGTAATAGGAAACGTACAGCTATGCAAGGAGCTATTTGACAGAGAAAATATAGCACGAGGTCAAACACTGGGACCACTGCAGGGCTCCAGTAATGACTATTTCAGTCCCCTTTGCCATGCTAAGCCTCTCGGATACAATATCATCTATCACTCCAGCTCGCGATGATGGCCAAGGAGAATGCCTCCCCACATTAGTGGCTGGTGTCTTGTTTGGAAACAGACAAGATGCTTTTTCCATTTGGATTGAGTGATAGGTGGCAGCGACCATTCTGTAACCCAAGCCAGGTTCGCCTTAGTTCAGAAAATTAGGCCACTTGTTTCTTAGCAGCGGGAGGGGTGTTCACGGAGGGGGAAGGTGACACTGGGTATACTCTGATCAAGAAGGCTGCCCTGTAGAACCCAGCCATCTGCCCCTGCTGCTCTGGAAGGCTTACAGGTCAGCATATGAATCTTGTACTAGCCCAAAAGCCGCGCGACAGCAAGAGGAGCAAATTTCAACCCGGGTGACTCTGGTGAGCATCTTTTTATGAGCCTGTGTACCAATGGAAAATGCCGCCCGTCCGTATTATTTAAGCATTAAGAGAGCTATAATTGGAGACTAACGTGTCCTCATCATAGTTGACCTTATTTATGGAGGAGCTGACATC
The DNA here is from genome assembly GCF_013100865.1 of Trachemys scripta elegans. NCBI lineage: Eukaryota > Metazoa > Chordata > Testudines > Emydidae > Trachemys > Trachemys scripta. The sequence continues at coordinate 72,619,622 of NC_048307.1, read as the reverse complement.
TGAATGTCAAATTTGCATCAGTGACTTTTCTCCCCTGATAACCACTTTAATATGTAAATAACTGCATTTGCAAAAGAATAAAAATAAATAAAAGAGCTATTTTGGTTATCTCTGGGAAGATTTGTGTTTGCTGTCACTGTGGGGACTGGGCTGAGATGAGGCTCTGCCACTTAATCAGGAAGAAAGTGAGAAAGAAAGACATTTACGGAGGCAGGGATATGTGAATTGTAAATAACCTGCGGTGCAATCTTAGGCAAGAAGAGAGTATAAAGCACATTACAGAGCCATTTGCAGTTCTTTGTTCAGGCATACAGTTATTTTGCTAAATCGTCTGTTCATGGGTATATGTTTTTCCATCCTGGCTAGGTAGCAATCCCAATCCCTGGAGTGAAAAAGATTTACAAAATACCTGAAATCACACATTCATGTGCAGACTCAAGCTATTCATGGAGCCATGAATCTCAAGAGTAAGGCATTGGGAGAGGGAGAACTGAGAGAACAAACTTTGTGGTGGGGGATGTTGCTAAGGAATTATGCATTGTTGAGAATAAACAGAACCACTGTAGCTTGCCATGCTTTGGGCATAGGGCCTAATAAATGTGCTATTACTGCAATATGGCTGGTCGTTCCACAAGGTAGGAGTTACGTTAGTGCAGGGCACCAGACTTATTACTGCCATAAAGACAAGAGAAAGATACAAGACTTAACCCCCTGGCATGGGGGTCTGAGTCTCGCCCAGCAGGATATGCCAATAGAAGTTGCTTGTATCTGAAAGTAAGAGAGACTGCTGTGCTCATCTGAACTTGGTTAATCCTAAAGGGAATGGAGAGATGTATTAGCTGGTACAGTGAGACAAGCAACTGACTTCACCCTGCTATTCACAAACACCTTATCCACTCAGTTCAGTGGGGAGATGTCAAAGGACCTGCTGGGAGGCTCATTCATGGAACTGAAACCTGTCAACATGTGATAAATTGTATTAGTCTATGTTTACCATTCAGAGTATCATTTGCAGTTGTTCACATCTGGGTCTTAAAACATAAAGGAGAATGTGAGGCTTCTTTAGATGAGTCCTAAGAGCCCCGGAGAAACATGCCTGCTATCTCCAGAATGTTTGCTGCTTAACCTCAGTCAGTGCAACAGTTTATGCTGGTGCCCAAATACAATGCAGAATAAAGGACCATTGTAGTTAAAATCTGCAGCTTGTCAGGGACAAAGCTGTCCATTCACAAATGCCTCCATCCCATGTTCATCAGTGTATCATCTAAATAGCTTAGTTCAGCTCTGCTGGTGTTGGCTTTAGGATTATCTTACTAAGGATCAGAACCCTACTCCCAGACTGTGGGAAACTTTGAATCCAGATCTGGATCCACACTTCACGGCTTGGGTCATTCTTTAAAACCAACTCCTTATTGCAACAAAAAGGTCTGCACCACCGCCAGCAGAAGACGCTTCTTTCACACACAGCCCCCAACCAGTGTTTCTCAACATTCCTTTGGAGAGACAAACTTCAGGGATCAAGGGGAGTTCAGGCTCCACGGTCCATTTAATCCTTGGCTTCTTTGCTGGCTTTGATTGTGTTGGTGGAATTAGAGATACACATACCTGGTTACCAAACAGAGACAAAAGAATTACCAAAACAACCGGTATGAGTCATGTAAAAAGCAACAGAGGGTCCTGTGGCACCTTTAAGACTAACAGAAGTATTGGAGCATAAGCTTTCGTGGGTGAATGCCCACTTCATCAGACACAAGTGAGTCATGACAGCCACCAGATAACAGAGCTATTCTGTCTGTATTGACTCAGGCCACGTGGTGACCCAGAAGTAACAGACTCCTTTATCTCATTCTCTATCCAGTTCCTCAGTTTTGGACAATTTTAGAGCAGAGATACAAACAAGTAGAGAAAAATGACAGTTCTACATATATCATTCTGTAGAGCCCCTGCTCTGTACCCAGAAGATATGAATTTAAGTACAAATCAGACCCAGACAAGAAAATAAAATAATCATGGTATAACCGTGTTGTTGGGGCAGCTACTCTGTGTTGTCATTCAGGGCACAACTCACCCAGCTGTGGGGCTCTGCTGGTGTGTCTCTGCTTCTCTGAGGTCCAGAGGTCCTTCCGGCCAAAGCATCCTTCAGTTCTACTTCTGGGCCACTAAGTTTCAGAGGTACAAAGATGGACCTCTGGAACAAAACAAACACAACTCAAAAACAGGGTTGTCCCTCGAACCTTCAGTGAAGCTCCACCCTTCTATTGAGGGCTTGTCTCCCAAACAGTCCAGGCTTCCACTGGTTTCCCCCTGGGGTCTGGTCTCCTTTTCTGGGGGGGGGGGTGATCCAGCTGGCTAGCAAGCTCTCTCTCAGGGCTGTAATCAGGCTTCTCTCCCACCAAGAGAAGCTGAGCTCTGTCAGAGGCTAGTTCTCCCCCTTTTCTCCATGTCTGACATTGGCTGCCTCTTTTGCAGGTAGCAGATGGATCCACAGGCATATCTTAACCCCCTCATTGCCAGTGTGGGGCCTTTCTGGCCCATCTTACATGGCAATGTTAAGGGAACTGCCATGATGGCTGAAGAAGCCAGAGCACTGGAAGAGATTAACACTTCTTTCTTTCTTTCTCTCGCAAGAACAAATTGCTTTATCAGGTTAGTTATGAAACCAATTCCAATAAAATGTCTCCATGAATTCCAAGAGGGATGTTGATAAACCGGAATTGACATTCAAGATGCAGCAAGATGCTGTGATAAAGACTATGCAGATTTTGTCCATAGCGTACAATAAAACTTTTATTGTAAAGCACCTTTTATGTAAGCTGGATCACAAAACATTTTCTAGAATTAAATTAATGCCAGACAATATATGGCATAAATTACAGAAAACAGTGATCGTAAAGACATTGTATGGTGAATAAATTTAAGCAGTTAGAAGATTGATCGCAGAGGATGAGTCAAATTAAGAGGTAGAGTCAAGGGAGAACAGGAAATATACATTTTAAAATGAGAATTGAAAAGAAATGGAGAGTTGATGAGGCGGAGAGATACAAGACACTGTTCATTACAGATGGCAGGAGATACAAAGAAGAAGTAGGGCTCTTGCTCTGAAACTGTTGGGGGATGAAGAAGACGAGAGGAAGTAGATCTAGATGGGTGAAGGGAATAGGGAAGAGACAAGGTCCATGACATTGGGTGTAGCATGTTCCTACTGATGAAGTTCCCAGATATTTAATATTGCCACAGTGGAGCCCATTTTAAACTAGTCAACAAAGGCCTTTGAAATGCTGCTCACCTGAGCAAGCCCCCTAGCAGTTGGTGGCCGACAATAATGGAGTGGACGGTAACATGACATTAGATACCAAAGATTCTCAAAGATGCACGCACCTATCCTCTGGGTGATAATATTCAGTGTGTGCATGCACACTAGGGCCAGGTCTACACTACCCCCCTAATTCGAACTAAGGTACGCAACTTCAGCTACGTGAATAACGTAGCTGAAGTTCGAAGTACCTTAGTTCGAATTAGTTCTAACTTACCTTGGTCCACACGCGGCAGGCAGGCTCCCCCGTCGACTCCGCGGTACTCCTCTCGGCGAGCTGGAGTACCGCAGTCGACGGCGAGCACTTCCGGGTTCGACTTATCGCGTCCAGACTAGACGCGATAAGTCGAACCCAGAAGTTCGATTTCCAGCCGTCGAACTAGCGGGTAAGTGTAGCCAAGGCCTAGGTATTTGTGCTAGCCTTTGGGCATCTGGATGCCTAACTAGCCAAGTGTATGTGCAGATTTCCACAAGTACAACAGGCATCTGACAAAATTTATTAGCAGTGTGCAGAAGTACGTGTGTGCAACTGTGAATGTCCATCTTTGGAAATCTGCCTCTGCCTGTCATTTCTCCCCGTGATAGTGGGTATGTGGAACAAAATGTCCTTCTAGGTACCAGGTATTAAAAGAGGCAGTAAGTGATGGAACATTTCTGAATTTAATCACCCAACATTTGGTGTCTTTGCCTGGCTTTCTATCCTTGGATGGAGAGCTGAGATCATGTATAATTATATCCTTTGGCACAAAGGGGTCATATAGTTGGCTTAAACAGCCAGCTGGCATACCCCCGGCATAGACTCTATGCCATCTTCCTCCCAGACCCTAGCATAGGGAGTGTGTCAGGAATGGGTGGAGGCCTGGCCAGGGCAGCCGTACTCTGGCAGTCCCTGGCTAGCAGCTGGTCCTTTGGGGATCTTTGCGACTGAGGTGTAGTTTACAGCAGCTGCTGGCTCTAACTGGCCTCAGGTTTGGAGAACAACTTCCATCCCCTTTGTGCCCCCTCACCTTTGCTGTGCCCAGGGGAAACAGGGTGCAGAAGAGGACTGAGCCCAGACTTACACAGCAGCACCACAAACATAAAATATTTTTGCGGGTCATGGAACCATCGCAGTAGAGATGGCAAATATCCGTTAGGTCATTCAGTCCATACTCCTGCCAGTGCAAGTTACCTCCATCAAGCACTGCATTCCGCAGGGTGGATTCCATGGAGTAACACTGCAGTACATGACGAATTTCCTGGTATATGTGTGTTCTGTTGCTTTGTGCCGTCAAGTTTTAAATGAACAGGCTTGGGAGACTATTTTACAGTTTCACAGGTCTCAGATGTATTCAAAGTAAGGGCAGAACTGCAAGATCAGCTACCAGAGAGTCCATATTATTTATTCATAATTGTTTACCATAGAGTTGGTCAATTTTTTTTAAATCAGAAATCTTTGGAAACAAAATTTGCTGGTGAAATGTTACTTTTTTGATGAAATTGGAAAACAGAAATTAGCTTCTCTTTGGTTTTTAGGTTTATTGTTTTTCTCCCTCTCATCCTTTCCCCCCCCTTTTCTCACCTTTTTTTCTGTGACAAAATGAGAAAAAAGGGGAAAGGAAGAAAAAGGGGGTGGAGGAGAATGGAAAACTGAACCCCACCCCAAGAAACACAAAAACAGTCAAAGCTGAAAGTTTTTGATAGACATTTTTATGAACAAATTCAAAATGACTTCAATGTTTTTTTGCGATTTGGTTTTTCCTGTTGTTCACTGTCTTCAGATTAGCACCATGTGAACTGCAGAGAGACAGGGTCCCCTAAAGCAGCCTATGCATGGAGAGAATTCAGAAAGGAGTGCAGCAAAGTTCATTTGCTTGCTTATCCCATTGACCCTCGCCCGCAGAAACACTGAGCCGATGGAGCTATGGGGAACATTTGCAAAGTGAAATGATTGGCCTTTGAACTGATTTCCATCTATAGTCTCACCAAACATAAGAACGGCCATACTGGGTCAGACCAAAGGTCCATCAAGCTCAGTATCGTGTCCTCTGACAATGGCCAATGGCCGGTGCCCCAGAGGGAATGAACAGACAGGTTATCATCAAGTGATTCATCCTCTGTCACCCAACCCCAGCTTCTGGCAAACAGAGGCTAGGGACACCATTCCTGCCCATCCCGGCTAATAGCCATTGATGGACCTATCTTCCATGAATCTATCTAGCTCCCTTTTGAACCCCGTTATAGTATTGGCCTTTACAACACCCTCTGGCAAGGAGTTCTAGAGGTTGACAGTGTGTTATGTGAAAAACCTCACAAGATTGTGTGATGTCGCCACACCATGGCCCTCGCGTGTTTCTAACATAACATAAGAATTATGGAATAAAAGTCACACAAAATATTTTTTCCGTTTCATATTTTTACACGTTCAGAACTTAAAGTCCCAACCCAGATATTGCAAATCATCATGTAACTCTATCTGATTATGTTGCATAATTTAAAGGGAATGTATGTTCTTATATAGGTTGGTAGAAATTCTGGGTTCAGAGTTTTGTTGGACTTTTAGTGGGATTTGGTGGAATTTGTAAAACCCAAGGTCTTTTGAAAAGCCAGTCATTTATTTTGGTGCCTAAATGCAAGCAGTGCTCTTTTGAAAATAGTGGCCATACTGGTGAATCAAGCCCCTTGTATTTAATATTTTTGTCCATGGAAATGTATCCTTGTAATAATTACATTACAATAAAAACTGCTTAGAAATGGGTTAGTTTAGTTCAATAGCTGCATTGCTGGATTTGTAGCTAGCAACGTTAGTCACATGTATCGATTGCCTTCACCTTGTACAAATGACGGGAGTGGAAGTGAAATTATTTATATTTCATCGTGCCAAAGAGACTGAGTCGGCACACATGGCCTGAGAGGGGGATTTGGGGACTACAGGACTGGAAAGTGAAGGAAATATAGATACAAATACAAATGATCTGTTTACAATATAAAAACGTTGTAAATAAATAACTCCTGCCATGCAATCTGATTTATGAAGCTTGTGAAGAAGCCACAGAACTCGGGGATATGAAATAAATGAAAAGCTTATTTTTTGAGCCTCTGCAGAAGTAAAATGAAAGGCCTGCAATCTGGAGACACACACCTTCAGCAGAGCTGCTTAGCAGCAGCGCCTAACATGGACCATCTGTGCTTTGAAGGAGTCACTAGTTGAAACCTCTTGGAGAAAGAGGAACCATGCATGAGTCTGTGTCGGTATGGAATAGGTGATAGTAATGGGAGGCCAATACATGTCATGCAGCATTAGAGGATACAGAGTTAAACAGAAGTTCGTTTTGCTTGTCAGCTGTTCAGTGGCAGTCCAAGCCCCTAGAGCAGTTGATATCTTCTTTATTTGTACGGCCGTAGCACTCAGGAGACCCAGGCATAGACCAGGTCCCCGTTGTGCTAGGTACTGTACAAACACAGAACAAAAAGATGGTCCCTGCCCCAAAGACCTTACAGTCTGTTTTTTGTAGGCATCATGGTAAGGGAGAGCATCCTTCTTCAGTGATGCTCCTTCTCTCAGTAAAGTAGGTTCTAATGCCTCTTGCCACATGTGAGCTATTCCTGGGCACATAATTGCTGTAGTGTGTGCGTATACAGCCATTGCACCGATAGGGTCTTATGCTGATCCAAGCACAGTTTAGACCCTGATTCAGCAAAGCACCTAAACATGGGCTTTCCTTTACTGGACTCAATCCTGATTTACACTGGTGTGAGAGAGAGGGGGATCAGACCCTGGGTATCGAGAGATTGGCTTTGTAAACCATTGTAGAATTCCCTAAGTACAACACTCCATAGAAATAAAACAATATTCCATTATAGTTTTGTCTTGTTGCTGCATGATCATCTCCACTCATCCACAGAGACGCTGTCAAAGCTGTCAAAGAAACTCCCCTTTGAAACTGAGTTTCTCCAGCAGAACCTACATATGATTGTCCGGAAGGGATTTGGGTCCTGACTTTCAGAGGCGCTGAGCACCTAAAATTCCAGATAATCAATGAGAGCCTTGATAATCAGCTCCTTTGTGCTGAGCCAGCCATGCAGCAAGTGGTACTGATGGCTAGAGATGTGGGAACCAGGTTGCATGAATTAAAGAGACCCCTGAATCTTCACAAAATCCCACACCAACTTCTTTTGCACATTCTGATATATTTGGAGAAGTGCTTTTCACTTCCAGTTTTCACCCAGAACTGGAACAAACTACAACAACAACAAGGAATGCCAAAATACCATGAGATAGGCTGTTCTCCTTACAGTGTATTTTAACTGAGACTTGAAGCAGAGGTCATGGAAATCGCACGAGAAAGTTTGCTTTTGTGCAAATGTCCGCCTGGTTTTGCAGATTTCAGAGGTTCAAACAGCTCATATAAGCTTCTGATAAATATCCACATTTTGTAATGGTTATCTGTAGTGATTTGAATGCAAACCATTTTGAGCATTGCCCATTGATTCTCAGGGCCGGTCGTCATGGGACTTGTTCTAGAGCTAAACAACCAGGGTGCTTTAGTAGGGTCTTAAGGAAACTGTATGGAGTAATTGCACACATTTCCACGCTGAGTAGAATGGCTGTGGCTCTTTAGTGTAATATGTGGTACCATTCTGATTTCTGAGGCATTCAGGACACAGCCTCCTCCTGACACATTGCTTTGTTTTCATCCATGAGGGATGCAACAGAACATGCATGCTGATACTCACCAGCTATGTCTTCTCATCCACTTTGTTAAATTTCAACACCTCACCCTACAGAAATGGCGGAGTACCTCAAAATAGCTGAACAACCTGCTACAATCTCACAGCAAGTTTTCATCTGGAGAATTCTATATGCCCACACTGCTCTGTCTATATCTGATTTAAGGCATTATCCCAAGAAGCACTGAATGCCTTCTGACTTTAATGGGATGTGTAGTGCACTTCATAGACTCTATGTTTTGATGGGGCAGGGGCTTTCTCTTCTCAAGGACTTATAGACTTTAAGGCCAGAAGGGACCATCATGATCATCTAGTCTGACCTCCTGCCCATTGCAGGCCACAGAACCTCGCTCACCCACTGCTGTAATAGGCCCCTAACCTCTGGCTGAGTTACTGAAGTCCTCGAATCATGATTTAAAGATTTCAAGTTACAGAGAATCCACCATTTACTCTAGTTTAAACCTGCAAGTGATCTGTGCTCCATGCTGCAGACAAAGAACACCCCCCCTTACCCCCACAGGATCTCTGCTAATTTGACCCAGGGGAAAATTCCTTCCCAACCACTAATATAGGGGTCAGTTGGACTCTGAGCACTTCAGCAAGACCCAACAGCTAGACACCTTGGAAATAATTCTCTGTAATAACTCTGAGCCCTCCCTATCTAGTGTCCCATCACTAGCCATGGGGGATATTTGCTACTAGCAGTTGCAGATCGGCTACATGTCATTGTAGGCAGTCTCATCATACCATCCCCTCCATAAATGTATCAGTCTTGAAGCCAGTTAGGTTTTTGTCCCACTGCTCCCTTTGGAAGGCTGTTCCAGAACTTTGCTCTTCTGCTGGTTAGAAACCTTTGTCTAATTTGAAGCCAAAACTTGTTGATGGCCAGTTTACAGCCATTTGTTCTTGTGTCATGTTAATAATAAGTGCCAGAATATGATGGAACCATCCCTGCAATTCTGGTGCTCAGCAGTAAGGCATGGTCATTCCCCTGGTGAAAGTGTGGTGTGATGGGATGGTAATTATGTATCCATATTATATTTACCTTAACAGATAATGTACATCTGTTATTTGTGTCCCTGTATCACAGCTATTGGGGTGAAAAGGACCATATGGGACAACATTTTCCCCTTTTAAAATCAGTTATTATCTTTTATTTCTGTTTTATGATATCCATTGTCTGCTCTGTATTCATAACCCTGTAATTGCTTTTACTTTTGGGGATCAGGTTTTTTTTTTACCTCCCATGTACACAAGATGCCCCAGGGAAGGCGGGGTGGTCCCGGGCTCTAATTCTGCCCATGACCCAATGCAAAGGTGCATCTTCATCGGGCAAGTTCCCAGACACAAACCAATGAATTTCTGACTTTCATTATTTGCAGTAAAAGTCTATGAATTGAAAATATAAAGGGGCTGTTCATCAAAAACGCTGAGTTGTTAAATCAGTGAACGATGCAATTACACATTTGTTCCTATTAGGTCTTGAAAATGTGAAAACCTTGTGTGTAGTAACTGTGCAGTACATATTTCATTCACATAACAATCCTGAAGGCTCAGCAGCATCCCTTCATATATATCTATAACTTGAAAGAGTTACCCTCAAAATGACAGTGCTCGTTGGTTTGGTGATACTAGAGACCCGGGTTTAGGAATGTCCTTCCATGACCACTGCAGAAATAGGTCAGTCTAGCTACTCGTATGGCCCCATCACTGGCCTATTTGAGCACCTCGCAATCATTCATGGATTTACCCTTATGACATCTTGGTGTGGTAGAGAAGAGCTGTTATCCCCATTGTACAGATGGGAACAGACAGGGTAAGTAGGTGACTAAACCCAAGGAAGTCTATGGCGGAACTGGAAAGTGAGCCCAAGTCTCCAAGTCTCTTGAGTCCCAGTCCAGTGCCTCACCCACAGGGCCATCCTTCCTATGAGACACTTGGCTTAAGGTTGGTACCCACATTGCTCTTCTGTGGCCACCCAAATTGGAGAGATATTGTTGCCAGCTGTAATGGTGAGGGTCTGTGCTCTGCTTCTTAAGCTAGAAGGTGTGAGATGGCTCTTATAGGAGTACAGCGGGGAGGTGTTTGCATCAGCATTGGGAGCATCATCTATGTTCCGCGGCTTGACCTGGGCAACAGGGGGAGGGATAGTTGATGGGGGGAGGGAGAGCTCAGTGGTTTGAGCATTGGCCTGCTAAACCCAGGGTTGTGAGTTCAATCCTTGAGGGGGCCATTTAGGGATCTGGGGCAAAAATCTGTCTGGGGATTGGTCCTGCTTTGAGCAGCAGGTTGGACTAGATGATCTCCTGAGGTCCCTTCCAACCCTGATATTCTATGATTCTGTGAACAGGGATAGCATGAGTCACCCTGCCCCCCCCCCCCAACACACGGTTGATGAATGGATTGAAGAATCCCTCCCTCTCCACTTCTGGGACTGAAATTATCCTCTCTCTGCCCCTTGTAGTTTTATTTTCTTTTAATTTGCTTTCTCTCCATTTCCCCCCAAACTTTTTTATTTTTGCCCCCATTTTTTTAAACCATTTTGCACTTTTTTCAAATGTATTCCTACCTTCCCCCAATGGTTCCCCTTCTTCCAGCCTTTTCCCCAACTTTCTGATCACTTTTTTTAAAACCTTTAAAAAACCTTTACAAGTGCTAAACCAGTTTGGGGGCAGGAACTGTGCCTTCCTGTGTGTTTGCACAGGTTCTAGCACCGCAGGGCCTGGGGATGGATTCTTAAGGGGCCTGGTCTACTTTGGTTGTTTCAAAGCCCAGATGAGGCACACAGAAAAGATTATTCCAGGACATTACAATGAGGGGATAGTCATAGGCCAAATCAGCAAGACCCCAGGCTGACACTCCAAATCAGGGCAGGCTGTTTTCTAGCATATTTATATATGCGTGCAAAGTTTGATGCTTGGATGCTGATCAACAGTTGTTTGGCAGACATGTGATTAATTGGAAGGGAGTCCCAGTGAAAGAACATCGCTGCCATGGCATATGCAGGCTCCCTCATAGGGGAAAATGACTCATGCAAATGAAGTTATATTTTCCATGACAGCTGCACGGAGCCGACCCTTCTATGGGCATCCCAGGTAGAGCTCTTTAATCTCACTGCCCTTTTCAAAATTTGCAAGCGCTGCCACGGTTATTGCAAATAACAAATGGAACCAGTTCTCCATGAGCAGGTTTTCTGAACTGAATTCCTCCAGCCGTGACCCACCACTGCACTGATTCTATTGTATTGGAAGCAAAACAACAGCAGACGAGCATTTTGCATCACAATCAGTCTTTAGCCGGAATAAATTAACTTGACTGGGACTGTGAGATGGCTTGAGCGTGGAGTGCATGTGCATTCACTTGTGTTTGTGTGTGCACATGAGCAGATATGCGTGCAAAATCCATCTATCATCCTGGCTGGCCTCAGAACACTGGATGATTGAAAACAGCAGGATGATGTGTAAATGAGCCACCTGTGATTGTGTTAACTGACCTGCCTTTTGTGTAGTCATTGTGCAAAGTGGGTATACAAATAACACCAGTCTGAGCCAGTGGCATTTTACACCTACTTTGCCTGGTGCAAATGACAGTGCAAGGTGCAGGACAGCGGAGAATCAAACCCAGGAGCCATAGGCTCATCGATGTTACAAGAGGAAAAAGACTTGTTAGATCAGTAAGTGCAACTACACAAAGTGAGATAAGCCTTGTAGAGCTGTCTATTGCATGATGTGAGTAATACCCCAGCTTTCCCATGCAGCCTATTGGGACAGGATTGTTTTGGCACTTCTTCACACAGCACGACTTAAACCCATGAGTGTATCAGTGCATAGGGACTGAGGCACCAGCCCCAGAATGGCCAGCAGTTTTGCTTGAAGTAAAGGGGTTGGAGTGGCGTAATCAGCACACAGGCTCACCCGGCAGTGCCTCCTGCTGGTCATTTCGGGAACTAGCTCACCAGTCATCGGAGCACTCTCTGCAGGCCAGCTGTCCTGCCTGTCCTTGGCCCCTGTGTCCCTCCCGGACCCTGGTGCCCTTGTCTTGGGTGCTGCCCCCTGGCAGTACCCCACTCTCTCTGGGTCTGCCCACTCAGGGGAACCCCCACCCCCTATCCCCACATCACCTCAGTCATGGCTACTGCCAGTCACCATCTAGCCCCCACGCCCTGGGGAAGACGGCCGTCAATCAGCCAATCATCACAGGCAACAAGGGGTTTGGACTGGCTGCCCTTATCCACTTTCAGGCTGCCCCTCTGCAACCCCAATACCTATGTGGGCCTAGGACCAGGCCCTGCAGCCTGGGGCGTTGCTAGCCTAGGGCTTCCCAGCCTCACTCTAGGTCCCCGGTGAGTTCCCCAGCAGCCAGGCCTGTCTCTCTCTCCTGTCAGAGCAAGACTCCTGAGCTTCTGGCTGCCCTGTCCTTCTTATAAGGCGGAGTTGCTCTGTTTGGGGCGTGGCCCCAGCTGCAGCCACTTCTGCCAATCAGCCGGGGTTTTGCTCCCTTCCACAGCCCCAGCCCTCTGCAGGGCTTTTCCAACCCCTTCAGGGCTGGCGCGGGTGTTCACCCTGCTACAAGTGGTTTTCAAAGATAAGGGACTACAAAGTCAGATGGAGAGGACCAGCTGAACCAGGCCTGCTGCCAAACCTGTACCTTCCTGACCATACTAGTAGAAACTGTCATTGACAGCAAGCACTGATTCAGCATGTGCCAAGCTAAAAACCTCAAACCAGGACAACAAATGCTTATCAAATGCCTGGGATGGCTCTTGTGTGTGGATGCAAAAGGGCTGTTCTTAGGTCTGATGGGGTTTATGCAAGCAATATGCAACTCCCTGGGCAGAGTGGAGGCGTGTGTGCAATGGTGCACATTCTTGTACCCCTTGCTAGGGTGTCTGTCCAGGTGGTACATTCTCGGTTAGCCATTGCTATAACTTCCAAAGACTCTGTTGGATGCAGCTGATATCCTAGCTATATCTAATAGGGTCCCATCTTTACCTGCTTTGTCAGTGTATCAAGAGCGCTGCAATCTGGAATGTGGGATGCTTACTCTGTGGATGGTTTTGTTATGATTATATTTTATTTAACATTGATATTGTACTAGCACCCAGATGCTGCAGTCCAGCCCCATTGTGACACGCACAAAGTCAGGGGTCCTGCCCCAAAGAGTTTATCATTTAAAGTTAAATTTAACAATTCCACTTTAAGCCGCTGGGAGTAACTGATGATCTAGACAAACGGACAGCCGGCCACTCCATCCCCTCTCCCAAGGCTGCTTCCTCCCTTTGAGAAATTATTTCTCTTCTTTTGAGTTACCCTTTTCCCTTCTAATTGACCAAATCTCTTCTGGAACTTTGGGTCTGTTTTTCCTGCTCTATCTGGGAAGCAAATAAGACAGATTTATGGCTCCCTGTACAACCCCAGCCTTGTTTATAAATTGCTGGTGATTGATTAAGTAATAAAAATGCTTTTAAGACAGGGAGGTAAATCTCCCAGCTAATTGCTCAGTGCTTTACATTATAACCTTGTTACACTGCCTGCCTCACTCTGGGGCTGGACAGATTAGCTATTTCCATCTCACCGGAATGTCACACTGGAAATATCACCCACGGCATTCTACTGTATCTTGACTGTTAAAAGATATAGACTGATACTTAATGGGTCAATAAGCAGAACTAATGATATATTTGAAACACAAGGAACAAATCTTTTCTTTTTCCAACTTGACGCCATGTATTGAGATGATTTCACATAGAGGAACCTTGCTAAGTTCAATGCATGACCGGGATGGAATTCAGCGAAAAGTTGACCATGTACCTTTCCGCCGCCTCCCACCTATTCCAGCTGGGGGACCTCAAGCAGAAAAACTGCCAATGGTGCTGAATTGCATCCATCTTGCTACATGGATAAAACGGAGACAAGCCTGGTGAGACTAGCATGGTTAAAATGGAAACTACTTAGCCTGTAAGTTCTTTGGGACAGGCACTGGTTTTCTTCTGTGTTTTCACAGTGTCTACCACAATGGGGTTCTGGTCCATGTCTGGGATTCCTAGGCACTACAGCAATATAAATAATACATAATAATAATAATAGTCTGGGAAACACAAACAACTTGTAAGCTTTTCCTATGAACCCAGGCCTCCAGACGGAAAGGAAGAATTGGGCAGTACCTCACTGCATTCCCTGGGTTCTTTGGCATCATTCTTGCAGCTCTGGTAGCAGCTGCTGGAGCCCTGGAGTGAGGAGATGAATGCGCATGAGCCACTTAGAGCAGAGTCTTTCTGAGGAGTGATATCCAATAGACACATGTCTTTGGAAACAAGCACACATGGTGTTGTAGTAACCGCTAGCAGAAATATCTTTCAATTAATCAATCATTCACTTAATATGTACAAGTCTGGTCTCATCTGTCCCTTCTTCTGCCCCCTTCTTGAGAGGCAACAAAATTAGACTTCCCAAAATAGCACCAAAGCGGCACGGAATATGTTGCAATACTGAACTCCAGTGTATCTTTTCCTCAGCTCACTTGATGGGGGAGGGGGGGTGGAGAGGAGTCTCATCAATCTACCGAGGGCTGCTTTGCTGACAAGGAGCACCCAATTAACTCATATAAACAGAAAAAGTTTTAAGATTTCTGGCCCTGTATTCACACCCAGTATGTTGTGAGGCCTTTTCCTTTTCTTACTGGCTTTACTCACATAGCTATACTAGCCCTGGAGTTAGACTTACAAAGTGGGTTGCCACACAAGAGTAGTGGACAGCCCAAGAAGAATGACTGCAGCTGTTGGGACAGAAATGGAGAGTTAGTACGCCGTCATTGAATACACCAAAGAGCCTGGGCAAGATTATTTCTCAAGTGCTCAAAGACTTGCCATCCTAAGGGAGGAAGAAAATCTCTGCATAACTCTAGAAGAAAGGAAAGGAATGTCAGGAAATAGCATCAAGCTCTGAAATAACCTGCCATCAAATCAGAAATGGGCTACAATGCTAAACAGACACAGGGGATCAAACTGCAGGCACCCCCACATAGCTATGCACCGATTCTTCTGACGATACTCTGTGCTACTGTCTTGTAGATATTTGGCAACACTTATGTAGCTTGTCATGCCCATAAAGCTTTTGAATCTGAATGTAAATCTTTGCCATCAAGCTGCTCAATTCAGCACAAGGGTTTGTGATGCTACAACAGCTTTTTTAATGTCACCTTTCCCTGTGTAATCCCTATCTTCCGAAAATGGCACCTTTCAGTCTTTTCTTTATTCTACATCCCAGCGTGGCTCTCTGAAAACGAAATCTGACTCTGTGCAGCAGACGGATAGTGTGGAAACCTCCCTTGTCTCCTTTTCACCATGAGTACTGTACAGTAACTGAGAGCATGATGCAGACCTCATTGCTTTAGATGCAGAGCTGCCCTTTCACTTCAGCTCTTAGGGTAGCAGACGTGGAGCCCTCTTTCATCTGAACCACTCCACGTAGACCAAGCTGGGCTGCTCCATGCCACTTGCTTGAGTAGGGGTAAATTTCAGGCGTGAGCTGAGTTCCCTGATCTGTCCCACAGAAGCTCCAGGCGCACATAGAGAAAGAACATAACAGTCTCTGTAGGTCAGACATGCTGAGTCCTGGTACTTCACATCCCTTGCTACCCACATGCCCCTTGAATCCAGGTTTGGACTGAGTCTGAGCCAGTTAGCACCCCAAATTCAGACTAGCTCTGAAGGCCTGAGCCACCAATCAGATAATTTCCCTGGCCTCATGAGCTACCTCAGAAGGTGAGGGAAGAGATGAGCTTTTTTTTAAAAATGACAATGTTGTCTCTTGAGTCTGTGGTGCCTCCCCATTAATTATCTTGGTCAGAGGTAGGTGTTTGATTGCCAGGGCTGATTACAGTGTCTAAGGGGCTGATTGCAGGAGGATAATTGCAAAGTCTAATGAACGACTAAAAATGCTCAGAGCCTGAAACCCAGTGGGGAAAATGTGCCCAGCTTCCGTGGAGAGTTTGTCGGTGTGGGGATAAATGGCTCAGTCTCAGAACACACTCTGCCTATCTGCACGGGGAAGGTTCATCTCAGAAAATACCAGCTTCCCTGGGAAGCCTTTTGGGGAGGGAAGGACAGTTATTTAAAGCAGGGGTTTGCTCACAGGATCCCATGCAAGGTCATTCTCCCATGAGAATGATAGTGACAATGTAATTTCACATCTCATTGCTATGGTGGGGTGTTCAGGAGACATCAACCTTATTGGGTGGCGGGAGACCTTCTGTGGGACCAGCCTAGACCCCAGGGGCAAGGGGACAGATGGGGTGGTTACAGGCTGACGTGATAAAACTTGGCTGTAACCAAGAATCCAGTCACTGAGTGCAGAACAATTGCAGGATTCCACTTTACTTCCAGTCTCTGGCCTCACACATGCCTTTGAACTACATGCACTCAAATCACAAGGCTTTAGCTTGTCAGTACTGGGTTTTCTTCCCCTTCCTCTGAATATTCATTAGATAAAAGCTTGAGCTAATCAGTCAGAGATTTAATAGGCTGCAAGAGAAAGGTTGGTTTTCTTAGCCCCTAATCAATGCACGCTGCTCCACACAATGAAACAACCTCTGTCAATCTCTTAGGATTGAACTGCAATGGAGGAAGCTCAGACAACAATTTCAGTCACTAAGCCTGGCTCCAGCTACAGGAACTGCCTCCCACTTTCTCAACCACCTACAGAAAATGAACTAGAATTCACACTGTGGTGGTGGTGGTGGGGGGGAAGCATAATATTTTATTTTGTTGGCATCGTGCACTTGTAATAAAAGTGCCTTCTCTAATACAAATCAATGGTGACTTAAAATACACAATAAATGTTGCAACATTAATAAAACATGCTACCCATTACATTAGACTTTGCTGTGCAACTTGCACAGCGATTTACCATCTTCATTTCAATCCTTCTCATGCTTCCAGTGGAGAGTGAAATGGTCTAAAACAGCTGTCCTAGGAAATAAAATTAATACAGTTGCCATGTAAATAAAATGCAACAGACTCCTTATGATTTCCAGACTCTGAGCACTGAGAAGACTCCTAGATAAACGGAGTATGAAGGGCCCATGTATGTGTGGAACTCAAGCGCTGATTGAAGTGGCTTCTAGGTAGCAGCTATTTAGAATATTGAAGTGTCAAAGGCTGCAAGCAGCAGCAGCAGCAAAGGCAACATGTAATGGATCATTCTAGCTGAAGACATTAAAAACGTTAGTGGGCTTAAGGCCCCTCTTTCTGTGCCCCTGTGCTTTGTGACTCCACCCCCTACACTCTGCATGCACAAGTAGGTTTATAGTTTATAGCCACATGGTTTTGGTCACGTCACATCCTTTTAGTTTTAATCCTTCCTGGCTCCAGGAGTTTGCATTGAGGACTTTGGGACAAATGCTATTCTCACTGCCACTAGAACTCTGTTGATTTACATGGAATTACGCTGGATATACACAGGTGTAAATTACTGTGCCAGATTTCCAGAAAAGACAGGCATGTAACTGTGTGTGCAAAGAAGATATATATAGACAGAAAAATCTCTTTCTAAATGATGATCAACTATCACTGTGGAAGAAAGGCTATACTGGGTCAGACCAATGGTCCATCTAGCCGAGTATCCTGTCTTCCGATGTTTCCGATGGCGCCAGATGTTTCAGAGGAAAAAAACAGAACAAGGTAATTCTTGAGTGACCCATCCCCTGTCGTCCAGTCCCAGCTTCTGACATAAATCCATACAGCACTCGCTATTCCTTGGAAAGACTCACTGATGTATCCATGGCTATTGGAGGAGTGAATCCGATTAGGGTGACCAGACAGCAAGTGTGAAAAATCGGGACGGGGTTGGGGGTAATAGGAGCCTATATAAGAAAAAGACCCAAAAATCGGGACTGTCCCTATAAAATCGGGACATCTGGTCACCCTAAATCTGACAGGCACTGTGGCATGTTTGACATACGTTTTTTCTGATCGGAATTACCCTGGATCATTTCAGTCCCCTACTTAGATGATCCTTTGCAAGTGAGATTATCTGCTATGACAGGACTACCCAGTTATCACTGTACTGCACACTGCATGCCACGGAGAGCCTCAGATCCTTCTGGTCCAAAACTGTAGTCCCATACCACCTGAGCTCAAGGGGAATCCCCATTGGCTATTTGCAGTACAGAGCTTGTGACACTACTAAGCAATTCTGATGCCAGCCAATAGAAAACAGTGGTAAGTACTGATGCTGGCCAGCTCTTTTAGGGTGGCATCTGAAAGGACCCTTAACATCCTCCAAGGCCCATGTTGAAGAGATTTCTGGTAGCAGACAACTTCTTAATCTAGTTGAAAAAAGCCAGTGGTTGGGTGCTGAAGCTAGACACATTCAGACTGGAAATAGCATAGTAATATACCCAGTGATATAGTAAATTCTGCATCACTTGACGTCTTTAATCCAAGACTACATATCTTTCTAAAATACAAGCTATAGTTCAAACAGAAGTTATGGGCTTGATGCTGGAATTTCTGGGTGAAGTTCTATAGTCTGTATTGTACAGGTGGTCAGGCTGGATGATCGTAATGGTCTCTTCTGGCTTTAAACTTTATTAATCTGTGTTGTAGCAACCCCGGATGAAGAGAGTTGCTTGCAGCTAGACCACTGAAATTGACCTAGTAACATCATGCGCCAAATTTCCAGCTAGCCTTTGATGTTGCACAACACTGTGCGCTAGATTGCACCTGCAAAAGTGTCCAGCTACATAGAAAAACCTGACAGACACATAGAGAGACAGGGTTGCATCAAACAGTCATGATTAAGTGCACATGACTGTTTGCATGTGAAAATTGGATACGAACCCCTTTTTGTGGATGCAATCAGTTACATGTGCAAAAATGTGCATGCAAACTTGGAGAGTGGCTACAGGCTAGCTAAAAATTTGGCCTTATATTTTGGTAGCAGAATTAGCAGGGGTAAATCCAGACCTGGTGTACATTGTATGACTCCACTTAAGGCAATGGAGCCATATTACTTACAACAGGTCTAAATCTGGCCCACTGACTTTATATATCATAGCATCACAGACATTAGAAATAGAAAAGAGATCATCTAGCTTATCCACCTCTCCCCACACTTCCAGTTCAGGAAGGCAGGTTTCAGAGTAGCAGCTGTGTTAGTCTGTATCTGCAAAAAGAACAGGAGTACTTGTGGCACCTTAGAGACTAACAAATTTATTTGAGCATAAGCTTTCATGGGCTACAGCCCACTTCATCGGACGCATGCAGTGGAAAATACAGTAGGAAGATATATATATATATATATATATACACAGAGAACATGAAACAATGGGTGTTACCATACACACTATAAGGAGAGTGAACAGTTAAGGTGAGCTATTATCAGCAGGATAATTAGTTGCTTCTCCTGTCTATAATTTTAAATGCCCCAAACAATAGCTTGCCATAGCAAGGGGTGGAAGCACGATCTCAGAGGATACATTTACACTGGATAAAAGACCTACAACATGGCCATGTCTGACCTGGATCAGCTGATTTGGGCTTGGGGGATTGAGTTGCAGAACTAAAAATTGCTGTGTAGACATTTGGGCTTCGGCTGGAGCCCTCTTCCCTCACAGGGTCCCAGACCTCAGGCTCTAGCGTGAACACGAATGTCTACCCTGCAATTTTACAGTGCCACAGCCTGAGCCTTGCAAGCCTGTGTCTGCTGACTTGGGCCAGCTGCGAGTGTTTAATTGCTGTCTAGACCAGGGGTCGGCAACCTTTGGCACGCGGCTCCCCAGGGTAAACACCCTGGCGGGCCGGGCCAGTTTGTTTACCTGCTGCGTCTGCAGATTCGTCGGATCGCGGCTCCCACTGGCTGCGGTTCACTACTCCAGGCCAATGGGGGCAGTGGGAAGCGCAGGGCCACCCAGAGGATTCAGGGGGCCTGGGGCAAAGTGGGGGAGCTGCAGCGCTTGTACTAACCCGGCGGCGGTCCGGGTCTTCGGCAGCATTCCGGCGGCGGGGGGCTCTTCAGTCGCTCCACATCTTTGGCAGCACTGAAGGGCCTCCCACCGCCGAAATGCTGCTGAAGACCCGGACCGCCACTGGGCCAGGGCTCGCGGGGCCCCTGCAGGGCCCGGGGCAAATTGCCCCACTTGCCCCTCCCTCTGGGCAGCCCTGGGGAAGCGGTGTGGGCCGAGGGATGTGCTGGCCGCCGCTTCCCGCCGCCCCCATTGGCCTGGAGTGGCAAACCGCGGCCAGTGGGAGCCGCAATCCACTGAATCTGAGGACGCGACAGGTAAACAAACCGGCCCTGCCCACCAGGGTGCTTACCCTGGCGAGCTGCGTGCCAAAGGTTGCCGACCCCTGGTCTAGACATATCCTGAGAGGCCTGATCTAAAGGCCACAGAAGTCACTGGGAATCGTTCCATTGACTTCAACGGGCTTTGGATCAGTCACAGCTTAATGTATTTAAGTTTCAGGAGGAGTTTCCTGATACATGGCCCATATTTGCTTTTTATGAATTTAATCCTATTCCTCCTAGTTATCCTGGGACCACTCTAAATAATTTCTCTCCATCACTGTTATTTACGACGCCCCTTCTGATATTTGAAGACTATTATTATGTTCCCCCCATTAGCATTGATTAGCCATGCTGGGTATTTTTACCTCATAAATCACACTCCTTCCAGCTCCCTAATAATTTGTCAATCTTTTCTGAGCTCTCCACAACTTGTCCTCAGAATGCCTTTTTATATTTTTGAAAACACACTTTTATGTTTTAATTTCAAGTGGCAGGAGAGATCATGGTAGTGATGGATAGACAGAGCCAGTGAGTCACTCAGACGTATGGATGCAGGGCCCAGGGGTGTAATCCATCCTCCCAATGCTCAGGGCAATTTACACATATAACCCCCTTAGCATCAAAGGGATCAAAGACAGCAGCTTCTCACTGCATAGCAAGAGGACGGTGCTGCTCTTAATGTTTTAAACAAAACCCAAAGCCACACAAAAGTCACCCACTTTTGGGTATTGTTAAAAATTCTATCGTGAGACCAACAGACTCTGTTCAGCAGAAGGGCTTGCCGCAGTTCATCAAACTTTCAAATGCTGTTTTATGGATTTGCCCTGAAATAATGTGAAACTGATGCGTGTGAAATTCACAACCGCACATGGTTTTGTGCGGTCTGAACAAGCACAGCAAATCCAGCTGCAGTTAGCTTGGGGAAAGTTCAGACCCAGATCCAAGCCTGAACTTTATAGCTTACCTGGGTCTGTCTCTATTTTTTACTCAAACTCCAGGTAAAACTCAGAAATCTCAAAGCAAAACTTATTCAGGAGCTCAAACACCAAACTCCAAGTGAATCACAACGGGACTCCTTCAAAATAAAAGCACCACACACACGTCACCCAACTCTAGAGCAGCTACCTCTCCACCACCCCGACCCCAACCTCGGTTCAATGGATTAGGGTCAATTTAATAAATACAATCTGCTGCATATTTTCATCTTCCTTTCTTCCTCAAACAGCTGGAGGCTGAAGAGTAGCCCTTTTTGTATTTTTCCTGTGGAGAGAAAAAAGCCCTCAAACATTGCCTTTTTAGACTTGTCAAGTTATTCATCAATCGGAAATATAGACCAAGCTGTACGGCCAGGCACATTGTCAGTACAGCACAGCCAGAAAACATCCTGCCCCAGGCACTAACTCAGGGTCAGTGTTCTCTATTCAGAATGAGACAATGCACAAGATCCAAGTCTCTCTGCTTAGGTCAGCCTCTGTAATGGACCCGAATGAGCACTTCAAATCTGAGACTTATGGAGCTCTGAGAGAATTTGGATCTGAATCCACTTCTGGGATGCAGCTCGGCCCCACCTCCAGAATAAAGGCAGGTGGGAGTGGGAGATTAGCGGCTTTACATCACTTTTTTTCCAGTCTGAGTACTGGTCCATACTGGCCACCTACACGACCCTGGATTTGCACCCCAGCATTGCTCCACTTTCTATTTAGAAATGAGGAATGATATAACGGGTGCTTGGTGCCTCAGAAACTGACAGAGCCACGAGTTAATCTCCACTTGCATAACTTCACCTGAACCCAGCAGGATTTATGCATCCCACTCCTCAGGCTGAGAGGAGCACAGCCAATGTCATCTGTCTCTTTTTTTATTGTCCCTCTTAAAGTTTATGTCTTCAAATATGGTCTAGTTATGAGTTAACAGTACTGGAAAGATCAATACCAGAGTCTGACTAGGGGAGCTCGAAACATGTTCGTAAAAGTTAAATTAGCATCATAAAATGATTATGGGCTCCAGTTTTTTCCTTACTTGGATTTGGCTTGCCTGCCAGCGGGGAGCTGTTCACATCTGCACTCGCTTTTTTGGCTTTGGAGCAGCTTTGGAAGCACAAGAGGTCTGATCTAGTATCCACTGGAGTCAATGGAAAGACTCCCAATGACTTCAGTGGGCCTCACACCTAACCTCTTATTTTTATAGTCCTGCATCAGAAGCAGGATTTTAAATATGCTTTTCAGAGATGAGCTCCAAGAATCACCAACACAAAATCGAGACACCAGTCATGTGCTTGACCTTCAGGAGAAGCAAGCTGCAGACGGTGCCCCTGCCCTAACACCTTAGGGCTAGGCTGAGCTCTCATTCAGTGCCCTGGAGGGACACAATTTCTTCCCTGCTCTCCCCTTGCTCCCCAGCTGGCTCAGCTCCACGGGGGCAAGAGGGGGGGGGGAAGGAAAGAGAGCCAAGGCTGTGCTCATTTTCCAACCACCTATGCAGGAGGGAGTACTGGGCATGCATCACCTGCTCTCCCCCCATGCAGCAGCCATGATCCAGGGAGTACTAATGCAGTCACACAGGCGGTAGGGGTGAAGGCGTACGCTCTGCGCAGCCATGTTAGGCTGGTCATAATCTGGCAGAACAAATATGTATTAACAACAATATATCATTGTCTATATATGCCGTTAGATATGGGTGTGTGCAGAGATGTGTGTGTGTGTGTATAAGCAAATCACAGATTCACAGACACACCCACCCACCAGTGGGTGCCATTAAAATCTGCATTACTTTGCCATTAACATCTCCACTAGTTTGCCTTTTCAGATCAATAACATTATGAGGGTATTGCCAATATCTAGCTATGGTACTTCTATGGCCCACATTACCATAATATCGGAGCACCTCAGATTCTTTAATGGATTTCTCCTCACACACCTCCGTGAGGTAGGGAAGTGCTAGTATCCCCATTTTACAGAAGGAGAACTGAGACACAGGGAGACCAAGGGTACGTGGCAAGACTCGGAGCCTGGGTCAATTGAATCAGGCTCGTGGGGCTCGGGCTGTGGGGCTAAAAATAGCAGTGTAGACGTTCTTGCTCAGGCTGGAGCCCGGGCTCTGAGACTTTTCCCCCTTGCTGGGTTTTCAGAGTCCAGGCTGCAGCCTGAGCAGGAACATCTACACTGCTAGTTTTAGCCCTGCAGCCGGAACTCCGTGAGTCTGAGTCAATTGATCCAGGTTCTGAGACTCAGGGCTGGGGGGTTTTCTTTGCAGTATAGACATACGCTAAAACAAGTGGCTTGCTCAAGGCTGCATGGGAAGTCTGCGGAAAAGCAGGGGACTGAAGCCAGGTCCCCAGCTTGCACATAACCACAGGATTACCTTCCTCCTCATACTTGGCATAGTGACCCCTATTCAGTAACAGTAAGTATTTGCCAAGGCATTTGCAAAGACAACCACACTCTGTGTGTGTGTGTGTGTGTGTGTGTGATATGCTTACACACACACACACACAGACCATGATTGTCTTTGCATTTGTGTATGTGTGTGTGTGCATAATGTGAAATTTTAAACCACCTTTTAGAACTACATGACATAGCTTCACTCTCTTTCAACAGAAACACTGCTCAGTGATTTACATTCCTTTGTAATCTGATGCAATGATTAGAAAATCACTTCATTGTAGTTTTTCTCTTTAATGTGGCAACTGGTGACCCTTCCGTGAATTTGAGAAGAAAATGTCACCTCTTTATGTGGAAATGAGTCATCCGAACATCAGGGACCAGCAGTAAGTGTGACAAAGACCAAAGTGAAGAGAACATGAAATTGACTTTAATCTGATCACAGGCTTTGGTTCTAGGGAAGGGAGGCACATGCTGGAAAGTAACTAGAAGGGACAGGCGGTCCCCATTTAAGGAGGTGTAGACATGTAAAATACTGGAAATACTGTATCATAATATTACTACCTATGATCAGAAATAATACCACAACATCTTATTACCTCCAATTCTGACCTGTACCATCCCCTCTGCCTTTCACATAGAATCCTAAAATCATAGAAGATTAGGAGTGGAAGAGACCTCAGGAGGTCATCTAGTCCAATCCCCTACTCAAAGCAGGACCAATCCCCAACTAAATCATCCCACCCAGGGCTTTGTCAAGCCGGGCCTTAAAAACCTCTAAGGAAGGAGATTCCACCACCTCCCTAGGTAACCCATTCCAGTGCTTCACCACCTTCCTAGTAGTGTTTCCTAATATCCAACCGAGACCTCCCCCACTGCAACTTGAGACCATTGCTTCTTGTTCTGTCATCTGCCACCACTGAGAACAGCCGAGCTCCATCTTCTTTGGAACCACCCTTCAGGTAGTTGAAGGCTGCTATCAAATCGCCCCCCCCCCCTTTCTCTTCTGCAGACTAAATAAGTCCCGCTTATCACTCCCTGCTCTCCCACAAACTCTGATTTCCAGAGAGGGGATGTTATCAAACTACTCTATTTAATTTAAAAAAAATATATACTTTTAAGTCTTCATAACCAGTCACAGGCAGTGTTCTAGATAGTCAGCCCAAATCCACCCTATAGCTTCCCCTGCCCCCGGCTTCCTCCTTGATTGGTATCAGAGACCTACCTTTCACTTGCATGCATAAACTCACCAAGCAATACCACTTTCATCCAGTACCCCTAGTTCTTGTATTATGTGAAGGGATAAATAACTCTTGCCTATTCATTTTCTCACACCGTTCATGATTTTCTAGATAGGAGTCTATACAATCATGAATGGTGTGGAGAAAGTGAATAGCGAAGTTTTATTTACCCGTTCATATAACACAAGAACTTGGGGTCACCCAATGAAATTAATAGGCAGCACATTTAAAACAAACAAGAGGAAGTACTTCTTCGCACAATCCACAATCAACCTGTGAAGCTTGTTGTCGTGGGACATTGTGAAGGCCAAAAATATGACTGGATTCTTACAAGAATTACCGTATATACTTGTTCATAAGCTGAATTTTTTTAGTAAAAAAGGGAACACCAGAGAAGGGGGTCGGCTTATGAACGGGTATATAGAGGGAGAGGTGGGACACAGCCCCTCCGCCCAACGGAGGGAGCAAGGAGAGGCAGCACAACCAGCAGAGCCAGGAGGGAAGAGATGGGGCCAAAGTCTCTCCGCTTCTGGCGACGCTGCTCTCCCCCCAGCCTCCGAAGCAGCTGCAGCTCTGGGGCTGGCAGGTTGCAGCCGTGCCGCTCGGCCCCACCCCTCAGACCAGGCTGTGACCGTGCCACCTGGGCTCCGGAGCACGATGTGGCCGTGTTGCCTGGCCCAGCCCGCTGGAACATGCTGCAGCCGCGCCGCCTGGTCTGGCCTGCCGGAGCAGGCTTTGGCCGCGCTGCTCAGCCTGCCGGAGCAGCTCCAGCCAGGCCAGAGACATCCTCCCCTGACCCTCCCCAGATAAGGTGGGAAGGGATGGGGAGAGTGTGGGGGTCCCGGGCTAGGGGTGGAGTCATGTGGGGGGTGGTCACAAGGGTTACTCCCCTGACTCCCAGCTTGTCCCCCCAAAAAAATTCCCTACCAGTTGCTGTCCTGGACATCAGGGTAAGCAGCTGGCCCTCCAGGACACTTTGTTTACTTAGGTTTACCTCCGTGCCTGTGGCCGTTTGAGGTAAACAAACCATCTTGGCCCATCAGCGGCTTATCCTGATGGCCCAGGAGCCAAAGTTTGCTGACCCCTGAATTACAGGGTTGGCTTATGAACGGGTTATAAAAATTTTCCACTTTTACTTATCCATCTTGGGGGGGTTGACTTATAAACAAACCGGATTATGATTGAGTATATACGATAGATACTTTTCATGGATGGGTCCATCAATGCCTGTTATCCAAGATTGTCAGGGATGCAATCCCATGCTCCGAATGTTCCTAAATCTCCAACAGCCAGAAGTTAGGATTGGACAACAGGGGATGGACCGCACAAAATTGCCCTGTCATGTTCATTCCCTCTGAAGCATTGGGCACTGGCCACTGTCAGAGACAGGATACTGGGCTATATGGACCTTTGGTCTGCCCCAGGATGGCCAGTCATATATTCTAATGATTTGCACTTCTATATCACCTTTGATCCACAGACCTCAAATCAGCTTATGGACACAGGACTCACAGTGTTTTCTGAGGTGGTTTAGTATGGGCAACAGACAGGGAAACCAAGGTGCAGAGCAGTTAATGGACTTGCCCATGGACATACCCAGTAATTCAGTGGCAGACCCAGGAATAGAAGCCCGGAGTTCCCACTCCCATTCTCCTTTTTTCTCTACACATCTAGGTATCTGAGTGTTCCCCTTCACCATAGCATCTGAACACCTCTAATCACTGATTTCACTCGTTCAAAGTTTACGAGGTTGCACCAATGTAACTTAGAGGGGACTTTGGCCCAGCCCTGTTTCTTAGCCCTACAATATACCTACCAGGTCTTACAGAAGTTCCACCCCTTTTGCACAATGTTTAGCTCTGTGGCCTGTGGTTGATTCTCTCATTCTTAGGATGTCTCTTCCTTTTTCTACCTTGATGTGCTTAAGGACAGTTTTAAGATGTAGTGATCCCAGTTAGGGTTGCCACCTGGCCAGGTTTTCCCAGGATTTACCCCTCTTTCGAGGTAGCTGATTTGAGAGATCTGTAAGAGTGTTCAGTACACACTGCAAGCTATCCAGCTTTATGGTCTCAGAATCATCCTAGATGTCCCAGTTTTTTGTACCTCAGAGGTGACAGCCCGAATCTCAGTGTGGCTGTAAATTGCTTGCTGAGAGAGAGCCTGAAAGTGAACTTTAGTGGGTAGTAAACCAGGTTGAAAAATTTTGACTTTCTTTAGACAAAAAAATAAGGAAAACCAAAATATTTCAATGCTGCTAGGATGAATCATGGGAGTTGCAGCTTGGGTGCCTCATGCTCTTTTCTATGGGCTGGAACCCAGGTCTGGACTACATCTCCCATAATGTACCACTGTCTCAGTGAGGAGAGATGGTTGCATCCTGGGCATCATTGACTGTGTTCTATCCTCGGAGATGTAGTCAAGAAGCCCTGCCCAAAGAAGAGAACGGGGACATGAGGAAACTAAACTCTAACTCCCATGAGGCACCATGGCAGAATAGCTGAATCAAAATATGTTTGGTTTGGTGCATTTATTTTTTGACAGAAATTGAAATTTTCCACCTAAAGCAAACATTTTTGACCAAAAAACAAAACAAAACAAATAAACAATTCTCCATCCTAAAACAGTTTTGGCAGAAATTCTTTGACAAGTCCCACCTGGTACAGTGGCAGGCAGTAGCATAGCAAAATGAAGCATCCACTCTAGTGCATACAAATGGTAACGTTAAGAGGCTCTTTCACTTGTCCAACTTGATTGAGAGGGATATTGGCTCACATCTCCTAAGGCTGCCAAATGATTAGACTCAAGTTCCGGTGCTTAGAACTAAGCCCCAGCACAGCTAACAGAGATTCTTGGGGCAGATTCTTATTCTGCTCTGCTCCCTTTATGCTACTCAGATGACTGATCCTATGCCACCCTTCCCACAGCCCACTGAGCAGGGTGCATATTAAGGGTGGCAAAGGGAAGGCAGGGAAAAGGAGGGTTGGGAACATGATGCACTCCAGACATCTCCAACTGGCAGAAGGCACCAACAGGCTGCTCTAATCTGTATCCAGAGCTGGACAGAGCATCAGGGGCGGCTGTAAACAGCTCCCTGGATGTACTATGCTCATTGTAATCGGGAAAGAACAAATAACCTGGCCAGATGATTTTTCACTGCCTCTTTCCTGCATCTAGGAGGGCTAGGGCACAACCACATGCATGGACATGTATACAGGCATTAGAGTAGACACAGCCTATACCACCAATGGGGATCTAGTGTATTTAGATTTTCAGAAAGCCTTTGACAGGGTCCCTCACCAAAGGCTCTTAAGCAAAGTAATGTAACGGGTTAAGAGGGAAGGTCCTCTCATGGATTGGTAACTGGTAAAAAGATAGGAAACAAAGGATAGGAATAAATGGTCAGTTTTCAGAATGGAGAAAGATAAATAGTGGTGTCCCTCAGGGGTCTGTACTGGGACCAGTCCTATTCAACATATTCATTAATGATCTGGAAAAAGGGGTAAACAGTGAGGTGTCAAAATTTGCAGATGATACAAAACTACTCAAGATAGTTAAGTCCCAGACAGACTGCGAAGAGCTACAAAAGGAGCTCTCAAAACTGGGTGACTGGGCAACAAAATGGCAGATGAAATTCACTGTTGATAAATGCAAAGTAATGCACATTGGAAAACATAATCCCAACTCTACATATAAAATGATGGGGTTTAAATTAGCTGTTACCATTCAAGAAAGAGACCTTGGGGTCATTGTGGATAGTTCTCTGAAAACATCCCATCAATGTGCAGCAGCAGTCAAAAAAGCGAACAGAATGTTGGAATCATTAAGAAAGGGATAGATTATAAGACAGAAAATATCGTATTGCCTCTATATAAATCCATGGTATGCCGACACTTGAATACTGCATGCAGATGTGGTCACCCCATCTCAAAAAAGATATATTGGAATTGGAAAAAGTCCAGAAAAGGGCAACAAAAATGATTAGGGGTATGGAATTGCTGCGATATGAGGAGAGATTAATAAGACTGGGACTTTTCAACTTCAAAAGAAATGACTAAGGGGAGATATGATTGAGTTCTATAAAATCATGACTGGTGTGGAGAAAGTAAATAAAGAAGTGTTATTTACTTCCTCTCATAACACAAGAACTAGGGGTCACCAAATTAAATTAATAGGCAGCAGGTATAAAACAAATAAAAGAAAGTATTTTTTTCACACAACACACAGTCAACCTGTGGAACTCCTTGCCAGAGGATGTTGTGAAGGCCAAGACTATAACAGGGTTCAAAAAAGAACTAGATAAATTCATGGAGGATAGGTCCATCAATAGCTATTAGCCAGGATGGGCAGGGATGGTGTCCCTAGTCTCTGTTTGCCAGAAGCTGGGAATGGGCAACAAGGAATGGATCACTTGACGATGACCTGTTCTGTTCATTCCCTTTGGGGCACTTGGCCTTGGTTACTGTCAGAAGACAGGATACTGGGCTAGATGGACCTTTGGTCTGACCCAGTATGGCCGTTCTTATGTTCTCATGTTCACTGGCTGTGATATTGTCAGTACTTATAAGATAAGCAGGGGAATCTGAATGTGGATATTTACATTCTGTCTACATAAATTTCCCTCTGTGATTTCAATTAACTTTTCCTTCACTTTCTGCCCTAAAACTTGTTGTGTAGTGTTTCTCTGCACTAAGTACTTCTGTGTTCCACTCCAGAGGCAGCTGCATTTCAGCAGTGTGTGAACCACTCCTATGTTGTGAACCAAACAACTGTAAAGTGCATTGGCATCCTTGAGTATGAAAGGCACTGCATAAAAACGTAGAGATCATTCTAGGAGAAACAGTTCATGTCCCCACAGCACCCTTATCCCTCCATGCATATAACTTGCACCTTCATTCCCTCCTCCTATACATATTAAAAAATATTGCTCGATAATCTAAAGGTGGGTCTGTTTTGGAGAAAGAGCAAGAAATGCAATAGTCAGGTGGTCAGATACCAAGCTGAGAGGCATCTTAAAATTAAGATAGATAGATCAATAAATCGATCCCATCTAGGTTATAACTTCTCCACAATGCCCGTTGTTCACTAACTGCTGTGCTCCCAGGTCAAATGAAACAAAACAGGCCTCCCTTCAAAGACTCTGGTCCATGTGTTTGGAGAAATCCACCGAGCTGTTCTGCCGTCACACACAACAATACACAGAGGCTTTATCTGACAGTTGGGGAGGCTTGGCACAGCAGCTCACCACAGCGGGTGGCTACCTGCAGTTCGGAAGTCTGACAGCTCTTCCGAGACAAAGAGGCAAGGCAGTGATTAGTCTTGCAACAGGAGTGTCACTGCAAGATTGTCGGCTCTCAGGTCACTTCCCAGAGTGCTAGTCGCTAGTCTGCTGGACATGAGGAAAGCAGAGGCAAAGAAGTTTTCTGCAGCCTGGATCTTCCTTCGCGAATGAGCTGTCGGGATGTTTGCAGCAGCTTGCTCACTCAGGCTGTGATGGGTATATGTGATGGTTTTCTTTGCTCAGATGAGAGTCTTCCCTTTGTTCTCTGATTATAGCTGATCAATGATTTTTAACTGCTGACTTAAACACAAATGCTGCAGCTAGACAATGGGTAATGGATACTTTTTATTGTAGCCACATTCCTCAGTAATATATAATTATGTTTGTACTTACAGGGCCCCTTTCATCCGAGGAGCGCAAAGTGGCCAAGCTTCATAACTCCCTTGTGATGAAAGTCGGCGTTCCGGATGGGAAACAAAGGCACAGGGAGCTGATACTGCTAATCCAAGGCCACAGAGTGAGTGAGAGGAAGAGAGGAACAGAATGCAAGAGTCTTTATTTCCTTTACAAGAAGGATATGCTGTAGCATAAGCACAGAGCATCAGATTTTACAAACGGCTGAAGTCAGTGGGAGCTCTGAAAATCAGGCCACTGCCAATCTAAAATTTCCACTTTAAAAGGTGATGGCCAAATCACTCACTAAAAGGTCAACATGCAGGTTCTCCTTCACACACACACACACACACACACACACACACACACACCTGTGCTGTATACAGCATGCCTGAAAATTAAAGATTCCAAGTGGAACAGCAGAGGTGTGACTGACTTTGAACATGGCACGCCCTTTCTCCAACCCTGCACTCTGCCTCCACCTACCTTTTGGTGTCGGTGGCTGGAACTGGAAGGATGACAGAAGGTCAGTGTAGGTGTCATCTGAAAGTCTGTTTCACTTCACTTTCTCTAGACTGTGGTGTTAGAGCTGTAATCTGAAGATCACAGAACCCCATAGAGATGGTTGTCTAGGTGGTTGTCTAGGATCTGATTGCAAATAAAGGAGACAGCATAAATTCACCTGGAATTTCTAGATTAAAAAATATTTGCTCCTCTTTCAATCCTCAAAACCCCTCCTGCTTCCTGTGGCAGCTTTGCTTTGTGTTCTACAGCTCATAGGTTTTGAACACCTGCCATGAGCTGACTGTCTAGCTATCTAGGGACTGTAATCCTGAGGTACCCATCATTGTAGTATCTAGGTGTCAACATCACGAAAGGGCCACAGAGTGCACTTATTTGTCTCATGGAGAAGAGGCTCTCATGGGCCAATGTGGGGATTCCAGAGGTGTTGATCATCTAATGGATTGTGTGGGCCAAAGTGCTGGACATTGGCACTCTCCCCTTTTATTGTTTCACTGGCACAAAGAAGAAAGTGGATGATACAGAAAGATCCATGACTGACTGATTCGGGGATTGCAAGAGACTACAGAACTTCACACCTCACACCCAGGTCAACTCCAGTCTGGGTCAAGGTCTATATACCATTCCCATCTAATAGGTATGGTTCCCATGTGAAATGAGCTGAGGTGTCTGTGTCTCAGCCTGGTTTCCTACCGGTTGGGGGTGTTTCCATCACCAAAACCACTTCCACCTGTGGCATTAAATTCCCCCATGCTGGCAGCCTCAACGGGGAAGCCAGACATGGAACAGGCCTTGGAGACTGGACTGCTTCCGCAACCCTAGAGGAGATGCAGCCAGGTCAGGACATAGGCGTATTGGAAGGACAGTGTGGGGGAAGTTTTCCCAGTCTCTACCTTTCTCTGAGCACAGCAGAGCTATCCTCAGTCTCCGGGGCTGTCAGCTTAATGCCTTTCACCAGGACTAACTTCACTTTGCAATGTAAATAGAATAAAGCAAAACTTAAAAAAAAAAAAGCCTGGATAAGGATTAATTATTCATTCAGAGAGTCCTGTCAGCGCTTAGACCCCTTGCACAGGGCACCCAGTGCATCTGCTCTATGTCCTTAAAGGCAACCAGTGAGCAGGATCTGATTCACTGCTTGAATTAATCTATATGAATGGCTCTGGGATCCATTTCAAAGCAGCCCCGAGAATTGGTCTATAAAAAAGGCAGCCCAATTTGTCTCAGAAACTACAATGTGAAATGAATGAGGACTTTACAATCTCCTTCAGCCATAAAAAAATGTACACATCTCAGACCGCTGCGCTCCCATTTTAATTAAACCAATAATTAAATTTTAATGAAATGAAGGCTTTCTTTATAAAGAGCCAGCACAGGCATTTTTTCTAATGGAGGTGGGAGGGGGAGTAGGTATTGGACCATGCCACCCCCTTCTCCAACCACCCCCAGCACAAGTGGATAGCTGAGTGGGCCCTTTTGCCTCAAGGCAATGAGTAGAGCAGAGAAACAGCCATTGGGAATGGGAGGGGGGCAGGGGAGAGAGGAGAGCCTCATTTTGGACTTTTCTCCCTGCGGGTGTATTCCTATCCCGATTCCTTCATTGCAGAGCCATTGGTCATTCACATTCCTTGACTTGCACCCGGGAGTCGGGGAGGCTGTAGCTAAGCCACTGGTACCTACATAAAGTCATCAGCTCTACCTTCATGAAGCCCTGGGGATAGAATTCAGGATAGTCAGAAACACAGACCTCTCCATTTCCTTTATCACTCGACACAAACAGGGCTTCCATCTCTATCACCCGGAGGAGGCAGCATTACCTGACTTTAGCATTGCAAGGGCCAGGAGTTTCTGACACACCGGCCGGCCGCACGCACTTCCCAAGTTTCTTGGCAGATGAATTCAGATATGAGATGGCCATCTCCATGTGCTTCCCTAATGGAAGTAGACAGCATTTAATATGGAGATATACCTATTTCATAGAACTGGAAGGGACCCCGAAAGGTTATCGAGTCCAGTCCCCTGCCTTCACTAGCAGGACCAAGTACTGATTTTGGCCCAGATCCCTAAGTGGCCCCCTCAACGATTGAGCTCACAACCCTGGGTTTAGTAGGCCAATGCTCAAACTACTGAGCTATCCCTCCCCCATACCTTAAGAGATATTCCTGACCTCAGCTGGCCTAGGGGAAGATAGATCTTCCTCTCCTTGCACCATTCTCTATTTAGGCACTTCATTTTATGGTAAATCTCAAACAAATACTTCCAGGGGGTCACATTTCCACTAGAAATGGGTCCAAAGCACTGGGTCTAGCTAACCTGCCCTCGCAACTTCATATTCAGTCAGGTGTGTTCAAAAATGATGGCTGGCTACAAATCTGTCCCTAAAGGACAAAGGGATGTGAATATTCATCATAAATTAAGACAGGCTCACTAAAAATTGGACAAATGCATGATCAGCAACGATCTCTTTAATTCTAGTGAGGAAAACCCAGAAGTGAAATGAAGGAACTGATTTCCCATGTCAACTGCAACTACCACTGAGAGCTCTCCTGAGATTTCACTGAGTTTGTGGGCCAGCATGAAATAGAGTGCTGAGAATGAAGACCCGCTGAATTCTGTTCCTGGCACTTTCATTGACTTTCTGTGTGTTCTTCAGCAAGTCACTTAATATCTCTGCCTCAGTCTCCCCAAGTGTAAGCTGGGGATAATAATACTTACCTAACCCTGGAGAGCAAGTTGTGTGGATCAATTGATTAAGGTTTACACAGTGTTTTGCAAATGTCAAGTGCTATGCAAATGCTAAGCATTATTCATATTCTTTGATGGGTTTTTTTTATGAAAATGGAATTGAATCACCACTTTTCTAAGAGCCGTTTTCTTACATGCAGAATTTTCCAAAGGGCTGCACTTTGACACAAGAATTCCTATTAAATTGTGTCAGATCAGTTTTCTTCTGCAGACTCTGAGAGATGCCTCAATCCACTCAGAAAGGGATCAAATGAATGAAGGCAAGAGAAGTGGATTCTTGGAGGTGGAACTAGGAGGTGGAAGTCCTATTATTTAGTGTGACTCTAGTTACTGTATTTAATGTGTTAGCGTAAGCGGAAGAACAGACTAGCTCTTTCGGACAGCATCCAGAGTGTTTTCAAGAAGCCACTTTTCTGCACAATAGCTGGACCAAGATGGGGAATGTAATTCCGAGAAATGAAGAGCAGATGAAAGTCAGGACACATCATTCTAAGAGATCCTCTTGTATTGTTTCCAAAGCCAAAGCTCTGGGAACACTGTGTTTCCACTCAGTCAAGCCAGAATGTGGGCAAGTACAATCCTTCAACCTTAAAATTTCCCCCTGGTCTGGGAGAAGAGCTCATTCCCTGCAACCTGAATTCCACTGGATGAGACTGACTTCCTGTTTGCAAAAGAACACTTCCTCCATTCAGGATGGGTGGAATTTTAAGGGTTCGTTATGATTAATACCTAGCCACCCACTGCATTTCCTACACCGTCCTCTGAGATGCTGTCCCCTTCCTCAGCATCTCTAGAACTGCTGAATTTAGTAGGTCATAAACTGACGTTCAGGTTCAGCTTTAGCCAGTTCTGAGCTTGCATCCTGAATTTCCACCAGACCTGAAGAATATATTGTAGGCTTCAGGATGTCTTTATAGAAACCCAGGCCTGTGGGACCCAGAAGCAGACATGAGAAGATTTATCTGCTTCAAATGAATGCTTTGTTGTCCTTGGAAGGGCTACAGAGATATGGGGCAGAGTGAGAGTTCATGGAGAGTGCATCAAAAGCATCATCATCATCCCAACTTCCTGTCTCACACCACATGGCGAAGGAGGAAGATCCTCTAATCCTCTTGGATTTCATTGGAAACATCCCATTACATCAGGGCAGGGAGCAGGCACTTCCATGGCTTGTGATACACCAAGAAGGTAAGCAAGGGCACTCAGGATTGACTTGTGGGAGGTGCACCCAGCTAGCCAAGGCAAATGCTATAAAAAGAGACACCATTTTTAAATTCCAATAGCCTTGCATTGGTGGAGTGTTAAACTGGATTGGTTAAAGTGGTTGAGAACAGTGAGCAGGCTTTGTTACCAGTGCTTACCCTGGTGAGCTGCATGCCGAACGTTGTCGACCCCTGGACTAACATCTCCAGCCTCAATGATAAATCTAAGCCAGTCCCCTCTGCACTAACCCATATCCTTGCTCATTGATAGAGAGACAGAGAGAGCATGTGTGTATTTGTACCCTTGTAATTCAAGAACATCCTAGGGATACAGTTTTACCTTCTGTAGTAAACAGGAACAAAACCAGCATAATTCATTCATTTTCTTTCCTGCTGCAATCACAGAAGAACAATAGGAAGGAGGACAGGCTGCTAACCTGAATGTGCCTGGAGAAAAATATCATTCACAACAGGCTGGCATTCCATGATCTAGTCACTATTTGGTCTCTGATGGTGGTCAATACCATATCCGTCAGAGAAAGCTGCGAACCCCCATAATGCACCTTAATGTCTTGCCTGTTCAGCTTGAGTTCTTACTCTCCTTTTCCCACATTTCTCACCTTCCAGACCTAGTTTTTATGTTGCCTTCTATGCATAATGTATGTGCATCTATCTGTGTGGTAAAAAACACGTGATAGTACCAAAAAGCAGAAGCAATGCAATCTCTTCCTGTTAATGAGCAAGTCAGAGTTACATGCATGGCATTTGTCTGGCCCAGAATGTGGTCCATATCCTAAAACACTCAATTAACCTGATTCCTCAGTGTCTTGCATTTTATGTTGACATTTACACCTGTGCAAAACACAACTAAATTGGAATGGTAGCATTTTGCACTTTGCACAGATGCAATTGATGACACAAGATGCAAGGGATTGGAGATTAAGGGCAGAAGAATTCCTATAGTTGTCTAAGCATATGAAAAATATTGCTATGATTTACTGAAAGAAAAGGAGATGGGTGATATTCGTGTTAGAAACATTCAGAGAGCCATAAAAGGAAGAACCAGGAATCCCTTTGTTTTGTCGATTCGGCATTGCTAATTTAACTATTTCATTGCTGCTCCACCATTGCACCTACTGTTGAAATCATGGAATATTAGAATATAAGTGCAATGTTCATGCTCACAGCATGTGGGTTCTACCCACAGATATCCAGAGAATTCCACAGCACAAAAAGTGCCTCCCACCTGGATGCACCTAGAGTATGCAGCGGTGCAACAGATGAGTTGTACTGGGATGAACAGCATTCAGCAACACTGTAGGTCAGTGGTGGGCAACCTGTGGGCCATGGGCCATATGCGGGGGGGGAGGAAGGTGCGTGCGGACAGTCAACATCAGCAAAATGTCTCGCGGCCCACAATCAGATTACCCTGATTGGCCTCATGTGGCCCGTGGGCCGCAGGTTGCCCACCACTGCTGTAGGTGCACCCTACCTGAATGTATCTGAAGCATTCATTGAATGTATCTGGACCAGACAGTAACATGGTTGGTGTGTCTGACTTTCATGTAGGGTAACCAGATGTGAGGAAGAAAATATCGGGACACATGGGGGGATCGCCGGCGGAGCAAAAAAAAAAAGGGGGGAGTGCCACAAAATATCGGAATAATTGTGTCCTTACCAAACATCGGTTGGGACGTGGGACAAACACCTAAATATCGGGACAGTCCCAATTTTATTGGGACGTCTGGTCACCCTACTTTCATGCACATGCAGGGTTAAACAGCAGAGCAGGTATTATCTCCCTGTATGTATCTGAGGCATTCTGGGAACATCCGACAGCAGTCAAGCGGTTAAATAAATCTATTTCAGTCCAAGATATGTGTTTTTATAAGGCAAGCGTATCATAAACCAGAGGGGAACATGATCATAACAAAATATATTGCAGAATCATTTGACAAACTGTCAAGGTAGAGGAAGCATACATTATTCTTGACAAAAATGTTTATTTTAAATAAACACCATGGAGTGCAATCTAACCAGTGCTTTTCTCCTCAGTGTCTGGTAGGGGTGAGCCTACATGCCTCTTTCAGTGGAAAAGCAAAGTTTCTGAGTGATCTCATAAGCAGCTCAAACTGTAATTTTCCAACATATTGCCAAATATCTATTCCAAAAGGGATTCAGAGACTGGAGGGACCACGTGAAAGTTCTGAGAGTCTAGGCAGGTACCATATGCAGAATCAGTTATTATTGTCCTACTTGCTGTCCAGGGATCTCTGGGTTAGTAAGTCTCTTGATGGGAGGCAAAATGAGGTCTCTTGTTTCAAAGTCTCTTAACATTTGTTTTTTAAAAGTATGAATTTGATGATCAGGAAAACAAGGGACTGATAGCATCACTGGGGAAAACTGATCAGAGCCAGGCATATGAGACAGAGGTTATGTACAAAAATACCCCTGATCTCCCAGTCCCTGCACAGCCTTGCCAATGCATCATAGTCCTGACCTGCTGTGCCAGTCCTGTGCTCTCACAGAGCTTTGCCAGCCAGTATCAAGACCTCATAAAGATGAACCATATAATATATCCCCCCCAGTGACTGCTCCACAGAGCATAATAATATAGCAACAACATGCTGCAAGGCAGATGTCATAGTGACCTCTGATGGGAAACAACTCTAGGCTAAGCCAGATTTCTCCAGCCCAGACTGATACTTGATACAGTAACAGCTTATTATTAAAGTAGTAACACCAGAAACCCAGAGTGTGTCTATTTCAAAGCCAGAAGATGTTAATTTTCCCTTGTTGTGGCAGCAGAACCCACTTCCATCAACATCTGAAAATGAGAGTCAACATCATGACTTGTACTTGGGAGCGATTTCATTTTCATTTGAATCCTTTCACTCAGGGCCGGCTCCAGGCACCAGCCCACCAAGCATGTGCTTGGGGCGGTGCCTGGAGAGGGGCGGCACGGCAGGGCCCCGGCCGGGCTCGCCGCCCTCCCCCCGGTGCTCCGGCCGGTCGGGGAGAGTGGGGCCCTGGCCGGGCTTGCTGCCCTCCCCCCGGCACTCCGGCCGGTCGGGGAGAGCGGAGAGCCACGGCGGGCTCGCCGCCCTCGCCCCGGCACTCTGGCCGGTCGGGGATTGCGGGCCCGCGGCCGGGCTCGGCGCCCTCCCCTGCCACGCTGGTGGGGGGCGGCAGGTGGCTTTTTTGCCTAGGGCGGCAAAAAAGCCAGAGCCGGCCCTGCTTTCACTACTGCAGTGTGGTAGCAGTTTCCAGCAGGAGATTGAGGCACAGGAATAGGGCCCAAGCTCAGTGAACGGATTTTCTTTTCATTTTACTTTACATATTACCCACGACACTTGTTAGGAAGACAATGAAAACAAAGTGTATGTCATGAAAAAGTTTGGAGGAAAAAGAAATAATATCTCCATTCTTATCTTGGATACACATAACTCTGACATGGGAAGTGGGTGCATCTACTTAATACACATGAAACTTGGACAGCTAATCAGGTGTTTTACATATGGAGCTTTTCCAACTCATTTATCTCAGCTAAGGCAGAACTTTGGAGGGAATAATTTATTAAACTCCATGTACTTCTCTTGTACTCTTTGTGTCTCCTGATTCTTCTCTTACTTATTCTGGGGTAAATCAGGAGTAACTCCACTGAAATCAAAGGTGACACACTAGATAGATCCTTGTTATGTTTCTGCATTTCATGGAGATCAGATCGATATTGGACTGTTTAGACCATTCATCAATCTGTTTTTATGTCCCCGGTTCAGCAAACACTTAAACATGCGCTTCACTCTAAGCACTTACTTAAGTTCCATTGACATGAAAGCTAAACCTGTGTTTTTCTGAACTGCGCCTCCGGTGGAAGATGGGATACTGGACAATGAATACCACTGGTCTTTTCTAAGAACAGATTTAAAAATTTTATTAAAGTTAATGTTTAAAATCAAATTTACACAAGTTAAGAGGGAAGTAGTACATCAGGAAGTAGGAAATCAGCTACTGTGCCATTTTTTTATGTGGTGCAGTAGGAGATGGGACCCGCCAGGCTACCTGGGCCATTGATCTGCTCTTATACATCACTTCTCATTTTCTTTTGAAAATTCCTGGAGCAGTTTCACACAGCTCAGCTGACAGGTACCATTGTCACCAGGAACAGAACGAGAGACAATGCAAAACAGCTTCTTTAAGCTGCCTTTAATTAGCCCTTAAGTCATTTTCCGTTGATGGATTAATCATTCTAAGACACGATGTGCTAGCAGTGCTCATAAAAATGTTTTTGAATTTCTTTCCAGCCATCTGAGGACGCTGCTTCTCCCTCATTTCTTACACAAAATTCTGTTATTAGATTTTATTGGGCCCTGCTGATGTGAGACAAAGCTCTGAAGTCTGGCCCTGGGAGTCAATTGACAGATGTGTTAATTCTCGGAGACTGATTCCTTTAGGATCTGCAATGTCTAAGTAAATTTTTTTAGGATGATGTGTGTAAATCTTTGTGCTTGGGGAAGTGAGGGATCAATAGAAATGAAAGGAGTGGAATACAGTGCAGGCTGATAGAGCACAGTTACCACACGGGTAGAAATCTGCCATTTCACCTTTCCAATACCAGTGGCAGCACCCCTGCCATTCCAGTCTTAGGTCTTCACACAGCCAATGTGCTTCAGTCTTGCTACATAGGATCCCTGCTTTTCCTGCCATGGGCACCCACGTGGCTCTATCAATCCATCTTTCAGCTAACCTGCAGGACACACACCCATTCCAGGCCTTGGTGCTCTCACAGCTCAGCCAATTCATCACACAGTAACGCATGGTAGGATTAAATCCATGTCTCCAGCCCTGTTCCCCACTGCCCACATAAAGGAAAGAGATGCTTGTGTACTTTGAGAGATCCAGTATGTTCTTCTTCAGTGCTGAGTTCTGGAGGTTGTGTCATTAGCGGTGTGGAGGGGTCTTTTTGCCCTGGGAATTGTCAGCAGCGAGGAGGGATGTGAGAGTAGTATGTGGGCTTAATGATGGGTAAGTGAATGCATAGTACTAGAGGGGTTCCTGTGTATAAGTATTAAGGGGCTGCAAAAGAGGGGGTGGGGACTGTAAACTTTAGCAAATGCAGTGTTGTTTTTGTGGAACAGGCTAGGGCCTGGTCCACACTAACCCCCCACTTCAGACTAAGGTACGCAAATTCAGCTACGTTAATAACGTAGCTGAATTCGAAGTACCTTAGTCCGAATTTACTGCGGGTCCAGACGCGGCAGGGAGGCTCCCCCGTCGATGCCGCGTACTCCTCTCGCCGAGCTGGAGTACCGGCGTCGACGGCAAGCACTTCCAGGATTGATCCGGGATCGATTTATCGCGTCTAGACCAGACGTGATAAATCGATCCCAGAACATCGATTGCCTGCCGCCGGACCCAGAGGTAAGTGTAGACGTACCCTAAGTGTTTGTACGTAGGGTCGGTGTAGGTAGCTCCTATTCAATGCAGCTCACCTAGACACAAGTTTTGCCTTAGCAAAGAGATGGCCTCAGACTGTCATTCAGTGGTCACATGCTCTATGCCCTGAATGTTCTGTGCTATTTGCAAAGGCAGATTTTGAGTATGTGTGTCATTGACATATTAGGCTGTCTCTGAAGAGGGCAGTTAAGCTTGCATTGGTGTGTACTTAACTCTGTCTTTTCTGGTTTCCAGAGGTTTGAGTTTTGCTGAACTTGATGTTTTGGAGGACTTGAGATACCACCAGGCAGCCTTAACTCTTCAGTAGCTAAGTTTTTTGTCAGTAAATGTCCTAAATTTTCGAAAAATGTTTTTTTGTAGACGTCTGTACTAAGAAGCAGCCATCCTTAATTTTTTAATAAAATAAAATAATATAAAAATAAAATGGACCGTTTTATTATGTCATCCTCTGACATGTCATATTATGCACTTCTACTACTACTGACATGTCA
Organism: Trachemys scripta elegans; assembly: GCF_013100865.1. Lineage (NCBI taxonomy): Eukaryota > Metazoa > Chordata > Testudines > Emydidae > Trachemys > Trachemys scripta. Next base: position 72,578,603 of record NC_048307.1, on the reverse strand, counting down.
TGAAATAAAAATAATATCACTATGCCCATAAAATCAAATACATTTCATTTTGAAACAAAATTTCAGTTTTCTTCAAAATGAAATTTTCCAAAATGATATCTGTTTTGTTTCAGGAAAATTTGTTTTCATGAGAAATTTCACCAAAATCGAGATAATTTCACCAAAATTGTTCATTTGTTGAGATGGCATTTTCTGATGGAAAACTGTTTTGACTAAAAATTTCCAACCCACTTCCAATATACAGATCATTAACAACATAAGGAAATGTTTCCTAAACATTTAAATTGGGGGAAGGGTTTGCAGTTCCCCTAGGATCTCTCCCCATTTTACTGTTCTTCCCCATGTATCATACTGGCTCACAGTGTATGTATCATTTCCGCCCTCTGCTGGATGGCACATCAGAACCGATCAGACATTGAACCATGGGGAAGGACCTCTAGGTGAAGGAAGCCCACAAAGGAGAAGAACCCTAATATGTTAGTAACTAATAGATATTTCCCTTTAGTATCAGTGGGAGGGGACTCGGGTTTGGGTGCAGAAAGTCCAGAATTGTTTCTTGCTAACTAGTATGGGATTAAATTCATTGATATAATCCCAATTAAACTACAATTCACAATTTGCACCCTCATATTGTACTTCAGCAGAGTTTGCACACCAGAAAGTGAATCAAACCCAATGTTACAAAAGTTACATTAAATAAAGAGGACTGTGAATCAATGCAGTAAAAATATAAATAGTGCATTAATGTTTCAGTATTTGAGATGAAGCAAGTCTGGCTAATTAAATACCAGGAGGCACGTCAAGTATTTGAACTGAAATTTGCAAACTTCAGCTTTTGAAGTTTTTGATTACATTGCACATTTGCAAAAAAAATGTTCCCATTTTGGAGTGAAATCTGAGAAAGTTTATAGTTTTGCACCCCCAGGAATTGGCCCAGTTTTTTAGTGAGAACCTCCAGACATTCAAGGAAGCAAAATTTTGCATTTTGTGCTGACAAAGATTAATTTTTGCAGTTAAACATAAGAAAACAAGAATGCTTGCATGTTTTGATGCAAAACTTGGGCATATAAAGAAAATGTCACAGGGAGTAACATTTCTGGGTTGCAAAATAGCCCAGGATGCATTTTCACAAATTGACAAAGTGCCTGTTGTGCTTGCTTAATAAATAGTAACAATAATATCTGTTATTGCTATCAGTCATCGAGATAATACACACACTCCTCTCCCCTTGAACAATTCTAAATTAATTAAAGAGCATAATCTCCTGCAGATCAAACTTATCTAAGTGGAACGCCAGGAACTTGTATAAATACCGGGGATCAAAAGAGCACACACACAAGGCAATACATTAGCAGTGGGTACATCTTGAAATGTATGAGTTTCAGTTAGCAAGCAGAACCCTGAAGTCTAGACACTTCTCTAAACATACCCAAAGGAAACCCCAGATCTGGCTGGCAATCTTGTGGCAGCTTTTTTTATCCTTTGCACTTATGGTTGGAGCCTGGACAGTCAGAATCCATATAAAACCTAATGAGGGAGAGGGGACATGTTAACCAAAGATTTTCTTTCATATCAAGAAAAGTCTGGTTTGCATTCTGGCAAGTGTAGAGTGGTGAGGATCTTTCCATCCTTTATATTGATCAAAGAGTTTATATTGAAAACACGTACACACACACACACACACACACACGGTGGCACTGGTAGCACCGCATATTATTTAAATTGTCTGACCCTTTTCATTATAGGAACCTGTTTTCAGTAGTTTATAACTTTGACAGATTTAACTGTTTGGGATGAAATTTTCCATTCAGCCCGTCTGCTTCATTCTGAATTATTCTGGAAAATTTTAGCCAAAAGCGTTGAGCTGTTTCCGAGAATGAGGTTAGGGGAAAATATGTGGTTTTGCCCATGCTAAAAATTTCCGGTGTCCTTTTCTTTAAGTTCTAGTGCCTCCATGCTTTGGAGAAAGGATTTGAAATTCAGCAGGATAATGGCCTTTGCATCAGGGATGTGCCAAAGCCACCCACATGAAAAAGTGCCCAAATTTGGCCAAATTATAAGACTTTGAAAAATCACAGTTTGCACATGCTCAGTAGAAACTTGCTAGACCTGATGAGGTTCATCTTGTGGACTTAATGAGGGAGGGATCCTGGGATGTGGGGGGGAATGTGCTCATGTAATTAAAGACTATCATCATGCATGTGCACAAGGGGGGCAAATTAAAGTTGCAAAGGCAACCTTAATTCTGGCATTTCCTAACGTTTGAGTGCTTGATTTTGCAACCTTAATGTTTTCTCAACATTGTTGTTGTGTGTGTAATATATGAAGAAGAGTTTGACCATTTAAAGAACCAACCAGTCCTCATAGTGATTCCATCAGTTTGATCTAGATGCTCAGGGTTCACTTGTTCCACTGAATTTTTGAGGCTTACCACCAGGGCCGGCTCTAGAATTTTTGCCACCCCAAGCAAAAAAATTTTTGGCTGCCTCCCCTTTCTTTTTCATTCCCCTCTGCCCCCGGCCACGCCCCAACTCCACCCCTTCCGAACCCCTTCCCCAAATCCCCAGCACTGCCTCCTCCCCCGGCGTGCCGCACTTCTCCTCCCCCATTGCTTCCTGCAGGCCCCTCGTGACCTCCCGCCCTAGCTCACCTCTGCTCCACCTGCTCCCCTGGGCGTGCTGCCACTCCGCTTCTCCCCCCTCCCTCTCAGGCAAGGAAGGGCGGAGAAGCGGAGCAGCGGCGTGTTCAGGGGAGCAGGCGGAGCAGAAGTGGGCTAGGGTGGGGAGGGCGCAGGAAGTAATGGGGGGATAGAGGAACAGCTCCCCACTCCAGCTCGCCTCCGCTCCACCACCGCCGCCTCCCCTGAGCGCCTGCCGTTCAGCTTCTCCTCCCTCCCTCCCTCCCTCCCTCCCTCCCAGCCTTGCTGCGTGAAATAGCGGTTTCGCGCGTGGCAAGCCTGGGAAGGAGGGGGGGAGAAGAGGAGCAGTGGCGCGTTCAAGGGAGCAGGTGGAGCAGAGGTGAGCTAGGGTGGGGGGGGTGAGGAAGTAACGGCGGGTAGAGGAACCACTCCCCTCTCCAGCTCACCTCCGTGGGCTTCTCCCTCCCAGCCTTGCACAGCAAGCCTAGGAGGGAGGGGGGAGAAGCGGAGCGGTGACGGCACGCTCAGGGGAGCAGGCGGAGGCGAGCTGGGGCGGCGGGGGCATTTTTTCCACATGCCCCAGAGTTGGCGCCTATGATGGCCAGCGCCAGAATGCCGCCCCTAGAAATGTGCCGCCCCAAGCACCTGCTTGTTTTGCTGGTGCCTGGAGCCGGCCCTGCTTACCACATTCTATGCCCCAGCTGTTAAATGTACTGGATAAGTGGTCAGGCGAGAGAGCCTAGATCATTAGAGAGGGTCCTCTGATTCCATTCTCCCTGTCCCTTTTGCCATCCTCATATTTCAGTTCATTGTCAGCACTAGCTAATGCTGAGTGTATCTCTGTGTATGTGTGTCTCCAATTTCATTAGGACAGAGACAGACAAGTGTCCACTTAGGGCCTTCTGGAACTGATCAGCTGGGAACGTCTGTCAGGCAGCCAGGGCTATAGCTCTCCCTCACTTCTCGCCGGGCTCCTGTGAGGTTCGTGGCTCTCTCCTCCTTTCTCTTGTTGTCATTGCCAGCCTCCCGACTCCCCCTGCCACACACCGAACACCCAGACCTTTTCTGAGCCCTTTGCTTAATCCCTGGGATTCTTTATCTAGGAATTAATCTCCCCGTCACCGTGCGTGTCTGGAGGTGGGTGGGGGCTACATTTATCTCTCCCGCTGAGGTCTAGAGTTGCATTGCTGTGATTTATTAATGGTAGCAGCGTGCCTGTCTCTGGGATCTGTGTTTAGCGTCTTCGTTTCTTAAACAGGACGGGGGCCACGGCAAGGCAATTTGGCAGCTCTGTGTTCCAGCTGCATTGTGTCTGCCGCTGAGAGGCAGAGAGTGTGAGAGGGGATGAGCATGGCAGAACAAGAAGCCAGTGGCTTGCAGCTCCTTCTCTCCAGCCTCCAGGTAAGAGGAGCTTGAGCTAACGGGACAGACACTTGGGCTGGTTTCCTTTGTAATTGACAAGCAATGACTTGCTGGGCTGAGGTTGCTGATGAGCTCCCTGCTGGCTTGTCTCAAAGGCATCAGAGAACAGGAGTCCTGCACTGCATCTCCCTCCCCGCCTCCTGAAAGCTTTTACAAAATGAAGTTTCACTATTCAGAGATTAACTCTGGTGATTAATCACTGAGCCCAGTTTGAGTGCAGCGTCTCAGACCCTGGATCTGCCAGCGGTGCAGCAGGGATAGAAAGAGCCTGGTTTGCAATGAATGGGACCTGTCAGTGCTATCAGCTTATGAGTCAGGCTGGGAAGGCAACAGCAGATCTTTCTGAGATGGGCAAGTCCAGACTGCGCTCTTCCTTACTTAAGGAAGTGGCTGTGCAAATTCCTAAGGACAGGACAGCAGAGGCTCTTCAGACAGGCTTTGGTGTCATCTGCATGTACCTAATAGAAGAGAGCTCAAAAGAGCAGAGGGAGGGAGTTTTTGTGAGATCCTCACCCAGGACCATCAGTAGCTGCGTGTGCGCACACAAACAGCTCCCTGCAACTGTAGGGAGCCGCAGACCTTGGAGTGTCTTTTTCTAGCATTTGTGGTCAGGCTCCAAGGTTCAGTTCTCAACAGAGGTTAATGCAGAGGAAGAGGCGCACACACATCTTCGACCTCACAGCCCCGTGCTCTCATATTTGTGTGATGTTGTGCCATTTGCATGATAAAATCTCCCACCCGGGTGGACAGAGTGCTCCATGGCCATTCCTGTTGCATGATCTGGCCAAGGGAGCCTGTGTTTTTCACAAACACAGTATAGGTACAGTGATTGAACCTAAAACATCCACATTTTGGCATTGGGGCAGGTGGGAGTTTGTGCTTCATTTAGACAAAATTCTGCCAAAAAATTGTTTTTCAGAGTTTTTAAAATTCCAAGGCACCCAAATCTTTTTGTGATTCCCTGACTTCCAAAGTATATAGCTGAGTAGAAGCAAGTCACAGCCTAACCAGAGACATAATAATAATAAAAAATGGAGATATCCCATCTCCTAGAACTGGAACGGACCTTGAAAGGTCATTGAGTCCAGCCCCCTGCCTTCACTAGCAGGACCAAGTACTGATTTTGCCCCAGATCCCCAAGTGGCCTCTTCAAGGATTGATCTCATAACCCTGGGCTTAGCAGGCCAATGCTCAAACCACTGAGCTATCCCTCCCCCCATAAGCATGCATGAGAGGCAGATAAACAGTCTGTTTCACTCACATCCCAACACCTTTGATGGCAATAGCAACCTGTGAAGTAGACTGCCATTGTTAATTGTATGTGTCAGAATCCCGCACCAAGACAAGTCCCAGAACTAGAATAGCAGGGGTGCTGTATTAAAAACATGGGGATTTCCTTACGGGATCAGACCAATGGTTTATCTATTCCAGCATCATTTCTCTGACAGTGAGCAGAGTCACATCTTTAGAGGAGGGTATAAAACCCTACCATCTAATGGTTGCCATTTACATTGCAGGGTGGGGGTTGACATTTGTTATCCAAGATGGTATAACTATGAATATTTTGGTTAAATACATCTATGTCTCATCTTGCTATCTTGAGGCAAAGAGTTCCACAGGTTAATCATGTATTGTATTTAAAAGATCTTGTCTCATTTTTCTGCCTTTCAATTCCATTAGCTGTCCCATCATTCTTTTATGATGAAGAAGTGTAAATAGAAGCACCCAGTTTACTTTCCGTTTCGCATTCACTCTTTTTGTGTACTGCTCTTATGTCCCTTCTGATTGGGATTCTCTCTAAAGGACACTGTCCTAACGTTCTCAATGTCTTCTCAGGATTGAAGGGTGTAAGTGAAGTGAGTGAGAGTCCAGGATTAAAAACAAAGGTATTGCTAGAGGTCGGCATTGAAGTTCTCTGGCAGAGCTGGGTGTGGGCTCAGGACTGCATAGCAGAGGAGGCTGTGGATCAGGACTAAAGAGGATGGCAGAGCTGTGTGAATGGAAAAGTAGCCCAGCACCTGCCCACAATAACTCAAACTCAAACAGTGCTTTTGGTTCTTAGCTCCAAGAGTACTAAACTCACGTACAAAACCAAAGTACTGTTACAGTCACTCATCATTTTGGCATTAGGGGTGGGCGGAGGAAATAATGGTGGGGGGCAGCCATTTTAGACTTGATTCTGACTCACAACAAAAAAATGGTTGCAACTGCGAAGGTGGAAGGCAACTGGGGTGAAAACAATCCTTAAACGATAGACTTCATGATTCTAAATAAGAGCAGCAGAATAAGGACAATCAACTTCAACAAACAGGCTTTAACAAACTCAGAGAACTGGTAGGTAAGGCCCCATGGGAAGAAAATCTAAGGAAAAATGGAGTTCAGGAGAGCTGGCAGTTTCTTAAAGAGACAATATGAAAAGTGCAACAGCAAACTATCCCAATGTGAAGGAAAGGTAGGAATAATAATAAGAGGCCAATATGGCTCCATCAGCAGCTCTTTAATGACATAAAAACCAAAACGGAATCTTACAAAAATTGTTAACATGGACAAATTGCTAAGGATGAGTACCAAAGATTAGGACGAACATGTAAGGACACATCAAAAAGGCCAAGACACAAAATGAGTTACACCGAGCAAAGGACATAAAAGACAATAAGAAGAGATTCTATAATACATTAGGAACAAGAGAAAGATGAAGGAAAGTGTAAATCCTCTACTTAGCAGGGAAGAAGAGCTAACAGACAACACTAAGAAGACTGAGGTGTTTAATATCAGGGGGTAGCCGTGTTAGTCTGTATCTACAAAAACAACAAGGAGTCTGGTGGCACCTTAAAGACTAACAGATTTATTTGGGCATAAGCTTTCGTGAGTAAAGCTTTTTTTTTTACTCACGAAAGCTTATGCCCAAATAAATCTGTTAGTCTTTAAGGTGCCACCAGACTCTTTGTTGTTTTTGTAGATACAGACTAACACGGCTACCCCCTGATA
>NC_048307.1:72525102-72561670 GCF_013100865.1 Trachemys scripta elegans | reverse complement strand
GCGGGGACCCCGGCCGGCAGGGAGCCGGGTCAGCCGGGCCGGCGGGGAGCCGGGCCGGGGGGTGCGCCGGGCCGCCGGGGGCCGGCAGTGCTGGGCGGGCCAGGGGTGGTCGGCCGGGGCCGGCACCCCAGGGCCCGAGCTGACCCAGGCTGGAAACGCCGGGGGGCCAGCCTGGGCCGCGCCTCCTCCCCCCACACCCCCCTTACCTGCTTCAGGCTTCCCGCGAATCAAATATTCGCGGGAAGCAGGGGAGGGGGCGGAGACTTTGGGGAGGGGGAGGGGTTGGGCGGGGCTGGGGGCGGGGCCGTGGGCCGTGGAGTGTCCTCCATTTGGAGGCACAAAATATGGTAACCCTAGCACAAACAGTCACAGCTCAGGCCCTTTGGTGCAGGGGCTGAGCAACAATACACTTGGGGAAGGCCCAGGTTCCTACCTGAGCGTTGGGTGAGGGGGAAGCCTGCCACCTGTGAGCAGGGGTGGGGGGGGGGGGACGCAGGCCCACCCACTCCACTGCGTCCCAGCCCGGGGCCCTAGCAGCGGTTAGTGTCGCTGCTGGTCAGTGGGGTGTCCTGACCGAAACACACTGACATCGGCTCACATGTCTCTGCAGCCTGACCGGGGTCGGCTACCCCCAGGCTACTTCCGTGTTCCCCCTCGGGGCCTACCTCGCTGGCGACGCCGGGTTCGGGCCTGTCCAGCAGCATCGGTTCCTCTGGTGCAGGGCTTGGGGGCAGGTCCGGCAGCTCTCCCTCAGGGTAGCTGGCACAGGGCAGGCTTGGCCAGTCCTCCTCAGGGTAGCTGGCACGGGGCAGGGTTGGCTCCTCCTCGGGGTAGCTGGCCTGGGGCAGGCTTGGCTCCTCCTCGGGGTAGCGGGCCCAGGGCAGGCTTGGCCAGTCCTCCTCAGGGTAGCTGGCCCGGGGCAGGCTTGGCCAGTCCTCCTCGGGGTACCTGGCGAGAGATAGGCTCGACCGGCGCGGTGGGGTAGCAGGCGGCTCGCGGCCTGCGGCTGTCTCCCAAGCGGGAGCTCGGCCCGGGACGTCTGCTCTCTCTGCCGGCCTGGGCTCCACTGAGCTCTGCAGGTGGGCTTTTATACTTCTGGGTCGGGGCCGTGACCTCAGAGGGGCGGGCGCCGGACCCGGTGGCTCCGCCCACGTTGGGGTTAGGGGAAGTTCGGCCCTATGCGGGACGGAGGGGCGCCACACCGCCTCACTACATAGTAGTATAGTGAAGATAAAGCTATATCCCTTCCTCTCCTTCACAACTTACCTGGGAAACATGAGAGAGAGATTTCCATTAAGCAGCTTGTTTGGCATACTGAATGCCCCCACCTCCTACACCGCAGATGGAGGGGAGAAGGGGCAATGGTCCATCCACCTGACCTTTTCCTGTGATTAAAATGCTGAGCTGCTGAAGTCACAAGAACTAACTGACCCTGCTCCTCCAGGCAGAAGCCAGCATCATATATCCAAATGGGGATAGTTGCTGGAGGGGGTTAGGGAGAGGAGAGCTACCCTCCCAAGATTTATCTCTTGGGTAGAATTCCCCTTTGTGGGAGTTCTCATGCGTTTTGAGGGTGTCCTTGCCTCAAGCTAAGTTCCAAGAGTAAGCATCAGTGCTTCAGATGGAAAATAAGGAATGCACGTGCCCTGATCTACGTTTGTCTGGGACAATCTCCCCTCAAATGGGTTTAGGATGCTTGTCTCCCCAATAACGGAAAGGCTTTCTGAGGACAGCTGGTGGAAGAGAGGCATTAACATGACGCATGCTTTAAAAAGGAAAATTTTGCAGAGCAGGTTGTAGTGAAGGCGCCCATTGTGGAAAGCAACTTTAAGTGTAAGCTCTGGAGAATGGGTATCTGAAAAGGAGGCTGTCAGCGCTTGGCTGAGCAAAAGGGATGGCCGTGTCCCTAGCTGAAACTGGGAGGACTGTCCCTGGTCTTGTCATGATAAAGTGTTCAGGACGCTGTTACCCGCACTGGACATGCCCATTTATAATTCTAGGTCGGAACAGACTCGGATAAAATGGGAGAGAATAATACTTTGCCCTCATGGTGGTCTCGCCATATAAATGGTAAGTTCTGCCCAGGCAGGGACCAGTTTCTAGCATTAGCCAAAACCCACTACCAAGTTTTCACTAGAATATGGACCTGCCTCTCTGAGACCAGACCAGACCGTGTTTGCTCAGAGCTAGGGCAGAGAGATGTTGGTTGTCCCTACCTTGCTGTTTGACCTGATTGGCTGAATAATAGATGGCTTCTGGAATCTGCAAATAGTTTCCTCTCTTCACAAGGATCACATTTTCCTTCTCACCGCTGAAACTGCAGTACATTGTGGACCACTGTGGCCTGCAACACTGTGGCTAGGAAGAAACTATCAATAGCCGCCATAGAGTGGGCCAAGACCAGTACACACCTGACATCTCTTTTTGCAATGATTCCTCAGAAGCTGACGGATGCACAGTTCAGCTTCTGTTCCCTCGTCAGGTACCCACACATCTTATAGGAGCATGTGTAAATCCTCAGCCCAGAGAACTCTGAATTCAATCAGAGCATGTAAATTGATGTTGTGCTCATTGCCTTTTTAGGTCTGTATATATTGGGCCAATGCTGTCCCTCAATTTCCTGTGGGCACAGAAGGCCTTAAATGTAGAAGCAGTGCAGTGCTGCTGCAGAGGGTGAGGCTAGTAGGCCAGGGGGTGTGGCTTCTTCACCTGGCTTCTGGCTTCCATTTCTTACTTTGCTGTTCCCCTGGAACCACACGATCCAGAGATCTCATCCTGGAGGCATGTCAACTAGGACAGCAAGCTAGCGTTTCTAAGTTTAACTCCTGTCACATTTACCCACAGTGTAAGCTCGGTGATGATCTCATTCACTTACACGGGGCTAATAAAATGCCAGCTGACCAGACATGCTCGGGCTGAGGTCAAATGTGCTTATTGTGAGCAGCCAAACTGGCATATCCATGGCTGGGGGAAAAAAATCCTTCTTCTTTTTACGTGGAGGAATCCACTTTCTGTTGCTGTATATCTCGTGCATGAGTCACAGATTTTTTTTAAAGGCCTTGTTATAGTGTGGTCTCAAAGCTAAGTATCCAAATCAGACCCTTCCACAACTTGGCTTCCTTTTAAGGGAGACGGGTTTTGATTTTTAAAGGGACATTGCCAAAATCTAGATGAAACAACATAGGTAGATATTGTCCCTTCCTGTATTACTAGTCCTAACAAGTTAGATCATTAACAATTTCAAAATAGAATTTATTCTTCATTATGATGTGGAAAGGTTAGGGGCCTAGTTCAGGAGTATATGAGGTTCTGTGGCCTGTAATGTACAGGAGATCAGACTAGACGATCATGATGGTCCCTTCTGACCTTAAAGTCAATGAGACTTAGTTTTCAGGCCACGGGATGGTAATGCCTTTTATGTATTGATGATGTTTGTTTTTGTTGTTTTTTTTCCTCACTCAGGTTGGACAGGAAAATTATACTAGTCATTCTCAGGGTCTGTCTACACTAGGAAAATGACATGTTGCTGACAGTTGGCAGCAATTTGTCTCCACTACTTCTGCCTGGAGAAGTGTTACACAGTTTAGCAGCTAGTGTTGACTGAATCAAAGCATTGCCCTTGTTGTCCCACAAAGCATCAATGACACTGGGCTAGGTAAGTGCAGAGGGAGGGGCACCGCAGCAATTGAAAAGAATGGGTGTGGAACTTTATTAGGATGTTCCCTACTCCGCGTCACTGCTCTAGCATGCAAAGGATAAGCAGATTAATGTAGCAAGGGAGGATTACCCTACTGACATAGTTCTCTGCTGCCCCATCAACCACAAACTGGGCCAGCCCCATTATAATATTGATTGACAAAAGGCATAGTTGTGCCTTTACCTTGCCTCATCTGAGCAGGAGCACAGAGAAGTAGGCCTTGCAGTGACCACATCATCTCTATTCATTATGGCTAGTTTATTTCCACTACCACATGCTTGCATTTGCTGTGAAAAATGCCCCATCCTAGAGACTGCTGTTATCTCAGAGTCTATGGTTTTATTAACAAGTACACCTGGAAATCTTAATGGATCCCGGAGACCACTTGGACTCTGACAAATACTATATCTGGCAAAGACTTCTTTAATTCACAAATCATCCACTTTTTTGGAAGACTGCGTATTCTCTGGAGTGACCTCTATAAAGTCTTCTGAACGCAGATTGTAGCATTTGTCCTGCTGCTTTTTCATCATCACCATAAAAATCAACAGCCATATTGCTGGTTTCCTATGTCATTATTAAACTTAGTTCCCAGCTGTGTCATGTGAAGGCTTAATGTTTGAATCCAAAAGTTGTTTTTTAAAATCCTGTAGTTATTTTATAATTAAAAATACAGTAACAGCACAAGTATAAATCAAATAAATACAAATAAACAGTAGGAGTTAACACACATAGAGGAATCATTATGCAAGAATCTCTAAAGCCATATAAAAACCTTATTATGAAAGAGTGATGACAGAATAATGGCACTAAACAAAGCTAATTCTGCATAAATGTAGAAAATAGATTAAAAAAAGGAAGACGTGAATGATGATAACATTCAGTCCGGCCATAGTCCCTAAATATCACAAGCAACTTATTGTGAAATAAGAGATTAATCCTGAGAGGAAATTATCTGTGGTACTAATTACTGAGGGAACATTAAAAACATTAAAGAAAAGTCTAAAAGCCTCTTGCAAAATATCAGGTGTTTTGATTTATCTCAAAGTTTCTTGATTTTTTTTAAAAACATTTCCAATTTGATAGAGGCATTTTAAGGTTATATACTAATGTGTTTTACCACTAGTTCTGCATAATACAATAATTGCTCTATTAGAGATGCATTAGTAATAGAAGGAGGAAGTGACACAAAGGAACCTCAGGAGGAACTTTTACAAAAGGACATATCTGTTTATAAAAAGGAGGGAAAAAAGGGATCCAGGAAATTGCAGGCCATCAGGTCCTAATTGCTGCAGATATCTATATTTGAATAAATGCCTCTCTTCCCTGACAGCCTGCAGAATTACCCTAGTATGCAGCCTTGCAATGAAGTTATGTAAAATACTTGTACACCTTTTTGAGCAGTGTAGGTGAAATTCACCTCTATGCAGAAAGCCAGGTCAAGGTCTGTGCACCACTTACATCCTATGTTGATGGATTCAGTCTGGGCCAGCTCCAGGCACCAGCTTAACAAGCAAGTGCTTGGGGCGGCCAAGGGAGAGGGGTGGCACCTGTGGTAATTCGGGGGCGGCAGGTCCCTCACTCCCTCTAGGAGCGAAGGACCTGCCGCTGAACTGCCGCCGCCGATCGTGGCTTTTTTTTTTTTCCAATTGCCGTCGCCAATCGTGATCGCAGCCTTTTTTTTTGTTTGCTTGGGGCGGCAGAAATGCTGGAGCCGGCCCTGGATTCAGTGGTGAATAGTACTTGTATGCAGGGATGAATGTCATTCTCCGTAAACAAGGGCCGGATTCTACTATCCTTACTCATGCTGAGTGGTGCTTTTACTTTCTGAGGAGTTCCACTGAAGCCACTGAGCCTCTTGGAGGATAAGGTTCTACTCAACATGAGTGAGGGTGGCAGAATCAGACCCATAATGAATCATACTACTAATAAATGAATGATACTTCTTTGCTCACTTCACAGGGCACTGTCACATGGATTCTTTTAGGATATGACATTCTTCTCCATGACTTCCTAGCTAGGTGGGAGGAGAAGATGGGTCCAAAGGGAGGAAGTCCTTGCTCAAACACAATAAACACTTTGTGTTTTATTAGTACTTAAAGAGCAATAGGAAAATGCAGTGATCCATAATCCTGCTAGTGAAACAGATGCATGTGTTTGATTAAGTTAGTAATTCCTTCACCATACAAATGTCTTTCACCAGATCTTATTGCCACTGATATCTGGGCCCTCTTCCTGGCTTTGGCACTAATTCACTGTGGGGCTTTTGCTTCACCTTCCTTTCCCCATCTGTAAAATGGGGGTAATGTCTCAAAGTGACCTACTTCATGATGTTGTGAGGCTACTGTGTGTGAAGGGCTTTGTGATTTTCAGGTGAAAGGTGATATATTAGTACAATCAATTGTATTTTATACTGTAAGGTTCTTTCGGCACATAGCATATTCCTAGACACACGTGATTTCCACCAGTCCCATATAGTTCGCTTTTGTAAAAGTAATTTTGGTTACAGATGAGTCCAGGCTAAAATGCTACATCTGAACACCCCCAGATTTTGAGGATATTCAGATCTGGGTTTGGACTTTGCAGCTGGGTTTGGATCAGTTCTATCTTACAGTGTGCTGCAGTCATTACTTCAAATGAGCAGAAGTAAAGCATTAGCACAGGGGTCGGCAACGTTTGGCACGCGGTTCGCCAGAGTAAGCACCCTGGCGGGCTGGGCCAGTTTATTTACCTGCTGACGTGGCAGGTTCGGCCGATCACGGCCCCCACTGGCCGCGGTTCACCGTCTTGGGCCAATGGGGGCGGCGGGAAGCCACGGCCAGCACATCCCTCGCATGCTCTGCTTCCCGTTGCCCCCATTGGCCCGGGACGGCGAACCGCGGCGAGTGGGGGCCGCGATCGGTCGAACCTACCGTGTCAGCAGGTAAATAAACTGGCCCTGCCCGCCAGGGTGCTTACCCTGGCGAGCCGCGTGCCAAACGTTGCCGACCCCTGCACTAGCAGATGCCACAGAGAAAATCACTTTGATGTAATGGCTTCTGTCCAATTGTCTGGAGAGCCCACCCCCCATTGATCTTGAATGGAGTCTAGTCACCATATTCAGTGGTGATCTGGTGTGTTTTGGGGAGACTCTTGCAAGTTATCACATTCAGTGGCAAACAATTGAGAGGAAACCAGAGCTTCAGGTTCCTGGATGCTGTGAACCAAACACACCGTGTTTCAGCTGGACACAGAGATGAGACCTTTTCACCACTGTATGCTATATACATGGTATAAATTCTACAGCTGCCTCTTTTGGGATGATTAATAGCCCCTGGCTTGGTAGTCAGCTCTAGTGGGAATGGAGATTGGTGGGGCATACCTAAGCAGAATACTGGTTTAAGTAGCGCCTAAGAGAGGCATTCGGAAGTGAGAGGGTGTTAGTTCCAAGATTTGGCAACAGGAGCAAGAACTTGTCAGACACTTTTCCCATTCGAGGAAGCCCCCCCTTTAGGTACACAATATACAATTTGAGGACTATGTGATTCTCCACAGCTGTGGCCACCTTTCTTGGAGGTTTAAAGGTGTCACTTAGTAGGCTGTATTCAAGCAGCCAGGGCCTCCCCTTAGCATCTTTAAATAGGCCTGTCACCATGTTCACTCACTGCTGGTGGTGCCTTCTCCTGGCTGTCTTGGGGATTAGCTGCGCATGCCACCACCAGTCATGTCTCTTCTGTCATCTCGCCCTGAAGCCCCTCTTGCTCAGGAACCAAAGTCTCCTCTGGTGACTCAGCCCTTTGGCCGGGTCACTATGTGGTTCCCTTCTGGGGGGTTTACCCAAAGTCCTCTTGCACAGTCTCAGAGAGTCTTCTTCAGCACTGCAAGTTCAGTAGGGGAACCCAGGGCTGCCCACTATTCCGGGTTCCAGGCCAGGACTCTCAACCAGCAATTCTGGGCTTTACTGTCTCAGTCCTCACTGCTCCTTCCCTGGGCTGCTTCCTACAATTTGTGGTTCCCTCCCTTTCTATGGGTAAACCAGCTCCAAACCCTCTTCCCAGCAAGTGACTGCTGCCCCGTCTATTGCCAGCTTCCTGGTTTTATAGGCCCTGCCTCTTCCTCCTCAGCTGGGTGCCATCAGCAGTTAGGTCCCAGCCCTCTCTGGCTTCTCATCCAGGTGCAGCTTGGGCAGTTAATAGGCCTACCTGGTCACCTGAACCCCTTCCAGTCCTGTGTGGTCGGACACCCTATCACAAGGGCCTTTCTCTTCCACTTTCCCTTTGAATTTTCTGGTCTGCTTCTCCTCCGATTTGTCTGGCCCTTCTTCTAAGGAGCACAAGAACCAGGAGGAAAGGGGTAATGGGCATATTTGGTTCTCTTCTGTATACATTCTTATCCCGTGCTTATCACCTTAGTATCTAATGCACTGCTGGAAAGTGCTCAAGCAACATGTCAAATGTTTGTTCTCTCATCCTCACCCTGGGGGGAAAGCTTGTGCAGCAGAATGTTTTGTTTTGTAATTGTCTGTGATGCTGGCAGGCCAGATGCCTGCTCTTGTCAAGGCTGCAGGCATTAGCTATAAACTGACTAACTTATAGATAGAGACCAAACTAGTCTACTTACGTGTTAGTGTTACTTGGAATAGGTATTAGTCTTATAAGAATGCATTCTGTGTTTCAACTCTATAGAATGTTTTTAAGTTGCTGCATGCATTAATCTTATTTGTAATGTCTGTATTCCATCCTATAAGGAAATATGTAAGTTTTGCTTTATCGGTTTGAAAATGTTTGCTCTAAACTTGTGCACTCAGGTGGGAAGAGGGTTTCCTCCCGCCTGTCCAGAAGAACTATCAATGTCAGATGGGCTATCGCAATACCCGCAAGGAACATCGCAATACAAAGTATTGGTGAATGGGTTGGGGGGCTGTGATTCCCAGTTGGCATTAGACACACTTGTGCTAACTCCCCTCAAGCTAGCACATTAAAAATAGTGGTATAGCCAGGGTAGTACAGGGAGTGGTGGCATGGGCTAGCCAGACTAAGTATACACCAGTGGGGTTCAGACGGGTTTGTACATGGCACGTCTAGCCCATGCCACTGCTGCCCATGCTACTGCAGCTACACTAGTATTTTTAACACACTAGTTCCAGGAGAGCTACTGCCCATATGTCTATGTGAACTGGGGTTCACATCCCTCACTCCAAGGGTAGACATACCCAAATAGTAAAAGGCAGCACCTGCCTTGAAGAGGTTCTATTCTAAATACACAAGATAGGTAAATGTCCCAGTTCCATGCCTTATCCATAGAGCAATGCTGCCCTGGCATACTTTCAATCACCAGCTAAATGAATACCTAGGGGAACGCTTATACAGTGAGTCTGATTTTTTTCAGACGGGCTCTCACTCATCCTTTATTTTTTGTGTGTGCAATTTTGCACCTGCATGTTTTTGCCCACAATAAGCTGTCAGTGTAGTTGGTAGTAACACTTCTAACTACCTGATTTGCAGATACAAGTCTCATTACCCAGGTAGTTAGACTTCTGACTATTGCTAGTTATCTGAAGATTCATTGTGGGTGGAAAAACAAGAATGCAATTATCTTAGGGTGGGGGGGGGAGGGAAAATCATTTCCCCCACCACTATCCAAAAAACCCCAACCAACCAAACAAGAGACCATTTCTGAAAGTTTGATGGAAAATGTCCAACTCCACAGTCTCTACCAGAGTTTTTCATGGGGACTGGTAGTTTAACACAACACAACAAAGGCTTTCCCTTAAAAGTACACAGCTCTGATTTATTTTTAAGTAGTCAAACAACTTGGGGATTACATTCAATTATTAATTTAATCCAGGCACTCACAATCCTGCAAGAGTGATTTCTTTAATTGTTCATTTATTATTACTGTGGGTGATGTAACAGCGTTGTGTTTCTTTTTTCAAATAAAATATGTATTGGTAAATATAGCACTAAATAAATGAATGCTGTTTGATTTCTTTCTGGGCATCTCCTCCAGCTATGATGCTTACATGCTCACAACAAAAGTTCTTAGGTGTTAGAGTGGTTCATTTGGTGAAACACTTGCCTCTGGACAAATGTGGTGGGGGTTCTAGAGGTGCATGAGGGATGTGTTCGTGCAAAATCTGTTTCAGCACTACAAGGGGGGATGCCTGGTTTGCTCCGGTCCATCAGGTGGGTGGATTACCACCCCATCTCTGGTGGCTACTCAAATGGGATGTTGAAAGTCCCATAACACTTTTCTGAAAGAATAGGAGCTAGCCTGATGCTGTGGCTAGTATTCCCTCCCCAAAAGCTAGACCATAACCTTACAGTCTCCCCTGAGTAACACACACCTTGCTCTTGCACAATCCGTGGAACAGAACAAACAAACAAAAAAACCTGTCAGGGACAGTACTTGGTCTTGCTAGTGAAGGCAGGGGACTGGACTCAATGACCTTTCAAGGTCCCTTCCAGTTCTATGAAATAGGTATATCTCCATATATAATAATAACATGGGGACATGAAAGGTTAGTAGCAATTAGACCTCTAACATAGTGAATGCCAGTGAAAATGAGGTAGGATCAGAGGCTATAATAGAGAAAGACCAAGTTAAAAATTATGCAGACAAGGTAGATGTCTCCAAGTCATCAGGGCCTGATGAAATACATCCTAGAATAATCAAGAAGCTGACTGAGGAGATATCTGAGCCATTAGCAATTATCTTTGAAAAGTCATCAAAGTCAGAAAAGATTCCAAAGGACTGGAAAAGAGCAAATATTGTGCCAATTTATAGAAAGGGAAATAAGGATAACCTGGGGAATTACAGACCAGTCATCTTAACTTCAGAACCTGGAAAGATAATGGAGCAAATAATTAAGCAATCAGTTTGTGAGCACCTAGAAGATACTAAAATGATCAGTAACAGCATAGATTAGTCAAGAACAAATCATGTCAGACCAACTTTCTTTGACAGGGTAAGAAGCCTTGTGGATTGGGGGAAGTGGTAGATGTGGTCTATCTTGACTTTAGTAAGACTTTTGATATTGTCTCGCATGACCTTCTCATAAACAAACTAGGGAAATACAATCTAGCTGGAGCTGCTATAAAGTGGGTGCGTAACTGGTTGGAAACCCGTTCCCAGAGAGTAGTTATCAGTGGTTCACAGTCATGCAGGAAAGGCATATTGAATGTGATCCCACAGAGATCAGTTCTGCATCCGGTGCTGTTCAATATCTTCATCAGTGATTTAGACAATGGCATAGAGAGTACACTTATAAGTTTGCAGATAATACCAAGCTGGGAGGGGTTGCAAGTGTTTTGGAGGATAGGATTAAAATTCAAAATGAGCTGGACAAACTGGAGAAATGGTCTGAAGTAAATAGGATGAAATCCAATAAGGATAAATGCAAAGTACTCCACTTAGGAAGGAACAATCAGTTGCACACATACAAAATGAGAAATGACTGCCTAGGAAGGAGTACTGCAGAACGAGATATAGGTATTATAGTGGATCACAAGCTAAATATGTCAACAGTGTAACACTGTTGCAAAAAAAAGCTAACATCATTCTGGGATGTATTAGCAGGAGTGTTGTATGAAAGACAGGAGAAGTAATTCTTCTGCTTTACTCCACGCTGATTAGGCCTCAACTGAAGTATTATGTCCAATTATGGGTGCCACATTTCAGGAAAGATGTGGACAAATGGAGAAAGTCCAGAGAAGAGCAACAAAAATGATTAAAGGTCTAGAAAACATGACCTATGAGGGAAGATTGGAAAAAATTGGGTTTATTCAATCTGGAGAAGAGAAGACTGAGAGGGGACATGATAACAGTTTTCAAGTACATAAAAGGTTGTTACAAGGAAGAGGGAGAAAAATTGTTCTCTTTAACCTCTGAGGAGACCAATGGTCTTAAATTGTAGCAAGGATAGTTTAGATTGGACGTTAGGAAAAATTTCCTAACTGTCAGGGTGGTTAAGTAATAGAACAAATTGCCTAGTGAGGTTGTGTAATTTTCATCATTGGAGATTTTTAAGAGCAGGTTAGACAAACACCTGTCAGGGATGGTCTAGATCAGGGACCTCTTCCCACAGCCTCCATTGGCCTGGAATGGCGAACTGCGGCCAGTGGGAGCTGCGATCGGCGGAACTTGCGGACGCTGCAGGTAAACAAACCGGCCCGGCCTACCAGCGGCTTTCCCTGATGGGCCGCATGCCAAAGGTTGCCGATTCCTGGTCTAGATAATACTTAGTCCTGCCATGAGTTCAGGGGACTGGACTAGATGACCTCTTGAGGTCCCTTCCAGTCCTATGATTCTAATATTCTTCTAAGTTATTACCAGATGAGCAAAAAATTGGAACTGTCCATCTGCATCAGAACAATCTTTGCAACAAGTACTTGGATTTGCCCTATGAAGCTGATGTCACTAGCTGATAATTTATCATTGTTCCTATATCAATGGCTGTACGATGGGGTATTTTTGATGCCCTGCTGAATCCTGGCCAAGTGGCGTACCTCTGCCAACCAGAGGGTTTCAGAGGTTGATTCCCAAACTGATTGGGGGGGACGGGGACTACCAACTGGGAGCTGATTAAGCACAGCTGAGTTTAACTGGGTTCTACTTGCAGTTCAGAGGGACAGATGGGGCTGTGCTAAACAGAAACCAAGATGAGGAACTCTGGGCAAACGTAAGAGTAGTGCTAGGTAGTTTGGATTATACATGTTTTGTATTTTTTAAGTTTAGTCTTCATACAACTGCATGTCATGAAGCACAGCTAGATACTGTTGTCAGTGGGTGACAATTTGGCTTAAACCCAAAAATCTGTCAGTAAAACCCTCCATGGAGAGGGTTATTTTTTGTATATGTTATAGCGGATATTTATAAATGCCGCAGGAGGAATGGCAAAAATTTAACAAGAGGAATTGTCCTTTTATCCTTTTTCTGTATCTGAATCCTTCCTGTGCCATCAAATATTGCTTAATTTTTTTTTTTTTATTTTAGCCAGAACTGGGCAAGTACTTAGCACTGAATAATTTATTCTATGTATCTTTTATGGTCTTGGCACAGATTGTGTTTTTCTCAACTGTATTTTTATTTAAAATTATTTGCTAAGTATTTTTCTTTGAATGAATTCTTTGTTGGTACTTCATTCGCAAACAGCTTGTGGCAAGTACTAATTAATTTAACTTAATTTATTTTAATGGGAATTAAAAGCCTTTGACAGCTTTGAAAACCTCAGCCTAAATATACAAAATTTTTGCGGCCTCCATTGGCCACAGAAATCACATGACAGCTTGTTTTCTTATTGCATAAACATAACTTTTTGACATCAGTTTCTTACATGAATACTCATGATTATGAATTCAAAATTTGCTTTTCACAAATATTCTCCAATACTCACTGGTTGCAATCCTGGCACCCAGCTGTGGTTTTGGATTTGGTTAACCATTGTTGTTATGGGGCTGGTTGGCGGCCACCTTACATTCAGGATAAACGTAAAGTGGCTGAAAGGATAACAGTTGCACCCAAAACACAGGCACATGAAAAAGCTTGACTAGACGCTGAATCCTGTTGCCCAAATGGTTCCAAATGCAGGGTCTAGGACTTGGATTGGTGGAACTGTTTTGGTCTGTGTGTATGTGACTGAAGGAGTAGAGAGAGCGACATAGTCAAGGAGATGTAGCCTGGAAGTGCACTGTATGGCCCTGAGAGAAGCTTAGAGGCGGGTGGCTTTGGGTTGGGGTGCCAGCTGAAGGAGTCTTGGACCTGTGAGCAAGGTCACTGTCTTCTGCTGTTTGATTCCTCCTGCGTTCCGGGAAACAGGACATTCTTTGTAAATAAGCAAAATTGAATTAAAGAAACTCCCAGCAATTTCTCCTCCTAATTGCAATGACCTTTAAGATCCTGAATTTTTGGCTAACAGCTCAGGTCAATAGGTGACTTTGTTGGGACCAGTTTGTCATCCATTGGTTACACAAACACACCTGCCAGCAAACTCCATCACTAGAGCATTGATGTCAAGCAAATACAAGGATCATAGACACAGTCCGAGTAAATGTGTTTAAATATTCAGGATAAATGTTCAGAGAATGTGTGGCAGTTTCTGCTGGCTCAAATGTTAACATTTTTAAGTTCGCTCCCTCATGTCCCTCACGTTCCTTGTCCATTTGAGTCCCTCGATAAAGCACACAGCAACTCAGAAGATACCTTGTGTCATCACTATTTGTGTTAATGGCTTAGGAAACCCGCAATCCAATCAGCTAAAATAAACAACCCAGTGTAATAGGAGCATTAATCAATGAAGACTTCACTGCTGAAACCTAAATGTGAAATCCATTCACCTACAAGATAAAGGGATACTGAGAGACAGCAAGAAAAAACCAGAGAGGACAGTCTGATTTTTTTCAAAGGTGCTGAGAATCGGCATTGCTAGTTGGAGCCCATGAGTTTGTGAGTGTTCATCACCCCTGAAAGTCAGGACAAAAAGGGCCAATCCTGCAAGGGTGTGAGCACCTGCTGTGAGTTGGGTTCTGGCCTCTTTTCTTTCCTTTTAAGATCAGTGAGTGTTGAAGGGATATAATGTCTCACATGAGTGAGCCCTAGTGAAAAAAAGAAATTAGCAAGAGAAGCATATGATCTAAGCATATGTCACCTAGAAAGAACAATTTGCAGAATTGTGCTGGGATTCTGCAAACCTTTTTCTGAGTGGCTCATGGAGCCAATACTGTGAATTTGGACCCAACCTCAAAACAAACCCAGGGGGGAATTCAAGAAAAACTGTTGTACCTTGGGTTGTTCAGAGGACCCAACCACATCAGTCACACCATCAGAGGCTCATTCACCTGCACTTCTACTAATGTGATATATGCCATCATGTGCCAGCAATGCCCCTCTGCCATGTACACTGGCCAAACCACATAAAAGAATAAATGGACACAAATCCGACATTAGGAACGGCAACATACAAAAGCCAGTAGAAGAACACTTCAATCTCCCTGGACATTCAATAACAGATTTAAAAGTAGCCATCCTTCAACAAAAAAACTTCAAAAACAGACTTCAAAGAGAAACTGCAGAGCTACAATTCATTTGCAAACTTAACACCATTAATTTGGACTTGAATAGGGACTGGGAGTGGCGGGCTCACTACAAAAGCAATTTTCCCTTTCTTGGTATTGACACCTCCTCATCAATTATTGAGAGTGGACCACGTCCACCCTGACTGAATTGGCCTTGTCAACACTGGTTCTCCACTTGTAAGGTAACTCCCTTCTCTTCATGTGCCAGTATATTTATGCTTGTATCTGTAATTTTCGCTCCATGCATCTGGGGATTTTTACCCACAAAAGCTTATGCCTAAATAAATCTGTTAGTCTCTAAGGTGCCACTGGACTCCTTGTTGTTTTTACTGCTATCATTTACTCTTACCTCAAATAGCAAGGTCTATCACAGGGGTCTCAAACATGCGGCCTGTGGGCCGCATGTGGCCCATGGAGTTATTTGCTGCGGCCTGCCAAGCTCCCCACGCCCCCTCCCCCACCCCCCTCAAGTTATTTCCTGCGGCTGCCAAGCTCCGCTCACGCGCCGCCCCCCGCTGTTTGGCGGTGCTTAGCACTTTCCAGGAGGGAGGGGGAGGAGCGGGGAGCCATGCGCTCAGGGAAGGAGGCGGAGAAGAGATGGGGCCGGGGCGGGGATTTGGGGAAGGGGTTGGAATGGGGCAGGGAGGGGGTGGAATTGGGATGGGGAATGGGTGGGAAGAGGTAGGGCAAGGCAGGGCCAGGGCATCATGGAAGGGGTAGAGTGGGGGCGGGGCCGGGGGCAGTGGAGGGGGGGAGGGGGTTGTATCTTTATATGAAAAGCTGTCAGTGATGTGGCCCTCAGGCCAATGTACTAGTCATTTCACGTGGCCCTCATGGTGATTTGAGTTTGAGATCCCTGGTCTATCAGGCGGATCTACATGTTCCGATCCTACTGATCAACCATATGGAAAGCAGTGTCATTCCACGTGGTGGATTTCCTGTATTTTCAGTTTGCTTTTTTAAAAACCTAGGATATTACATGCAAAAAAATGGTGTTAAAACAACATTATTAAGGTTGCAAAGTCAAACACTCAAATGTTAGAAAATGCCAGAAGTAAGCTTGCTCGTGTTCCCAAATATGAAGAACACACAATTAGTAGCCACCTGTGAAAAGTTTAAGTGACTTTCCCCACATTACATAAGAACTGTATGGAAGAGCCAGGGATAGAATCCAGTTCTTCGAGGTGGCATTCCATTGTCTTAGCCATGAGATCATCCTTTCTCTTTTTACACTTCCCTGACTCATTCACTACACACTCTGCAACTTCTACAACAAATTAGGAAGGGGGTCTTACAAACAACTGCCTTAATAACTACACAACCCTGATACAGTCCCTGAGCACTGAATGAGGCCTGGGTCCTGTGGAAAAAGTAGTATGTGATTATGTAATTAAAGACGGTACCATAATGCATACACCCAAGGGGTTGCACTTGGGATTCCTAGCATTCCCACTGCAGTTTCAATTAGATAGGACAGTATTTCCCTAACTTGGGACGCCGCTTGTGTAGGGAAAGCCCCTGGTGGACCGGGCCAGTTTGTTTACCTGCTGCGTCTGCAGGTCCGGCCGATCGCGGCTCTCACTGGCCGCTGTTCGCTGTTCCAGGCCAACGGGAGCTGCTGGAAGCGGCGGCCAGTACGTCCCTCGGCCTGCGCCACTTCCAGCAGCTCCCATTGGCCTGGAGCAGCGAACCGCGGCCAGTGGGAGCTGCGATCAGCCGAACCTGTGGACGCGGCAGGTAAACAAACCGGCCCGGCCCGCCAGGGGCTTTCCCTACACAAGCGGCGTCCCAAGTTTGGGAAACACGGAGATAGGGGATTCTCCTCTCCCTGTCTTCAACTATTGTGTGGTTTCAGCTGTAAAATATTAAGCTTTCCAGAGGTGGCTGGCTCTCTAGTGGCTGTTGAAGAGATCTCCTGTAGCTAGACTGTGTAACAGTAGGGTATGTTTCTAAAACCCTTTAAAGTCATTGGGAAGAAAGATATTGTATATTTTTAAGATATTATCATTATGATTTCGGTGGGAGAAGAAGTGACTCCTTTACATATACTGTAGCTTGCACAAAGCACTTGAGGTTCCTCCTGGCTGATAGGTGTTACATATATGTAAGGTTTATATTATGTTAGGCATTCCTGTGAAAAATAATAGGTCCAGTACTGAACCTACATACCCTCATGGCAGTACAGACTGTAACGACTAAATCATTCCTCATTCACTCTCCAGTAGTGAAATCTTATTGGCATAAGGAGGATTCAGGGGGGTGACTACTCTATACCACCAACTAATTGCAGGAATTAGCCTAAACCAGGGGTGGACAAACTTTTTGGCCCGAGGGCCATATTGGGGTTGCGCAACTGTATGGAGGGCTGGTTAGGGAAGGCTATGCCTCTCCAAACAGCCTGGCTCCTGCCCCATATACGCCCCCTCCTACTTCCCGCCCCCTGACTGTCCCCCTCAGAACTCTCAACCCATCCAACCCCCCCTGCTCCTTGTCCCCTGACCACCCCCTCCTGGGACCCCCGCCCCCCAGCCAACCCCCCAGCTCCCTGTCCCCTGACCCCTATCCACACCCCCACCTCCTGACAGCCCCACCGGGACTCCCAACCCCTATCCAACTGCCCTCTGCTCCTTGTCCCCTGACTACCACCTCCTGGGACCCCCCGCCCCTAACTGCCCCCCGGGATGCCACCCCCTTATCCAACCCCCTCTGCTCCCTGTCCCTTGACTGCCCTCCTGACCCCTATCCACATCCCTACCCCCTGACAGGCCCCCTGGGACTCCCACTCCCAATCCTCCCTGTTCCTCATCCCCTGACCACCACCCCAGAACTTCCACCTCATCCAACACCCCCTCCTCCCTGACTGCCCCCAGGACCCCCTGCTCCCTTACCCAAACCCCCCACTCTCCGCCCCCTTACCAGCAGCAGGAGCTCGCAGTTGCGACACCCAGCCAGAGCCAGCTGTGCTCCCCATGCTGCCCAGGGGAGTGGCGGGCCAGAGCACAGCCCCTGCGGCGATGTGGCTGTGGGTGAGGGGGGATAGTGGGGGAGGGGCCGGGGACTAGGCTCCCTAGCCGGGAGCTCAGGGATTGGGCAGGATGGTCCGCCCCGTGGGCCGTAGTTTGCCCACGTCTGGCCTAAACACTGGTTTCCCTCTCCCCAAGTACAGCTGAATTTATCCCATTCCCTTAAGTACAAGATTTGATTTGGATCCACTATACATTTGGAATCTGCATGATCTACACCAGATAACGTTAACTTAGTCTTCATTAAAAATATGCCTAGAGAATCTCTCATCTTGTGAAAATTCCTGTCTGCTCTGTTGCTGTGGTTGCCAGGCTTTGGAATTCCATTATACGGTACAAAGCAACATTTAAAAGAGATGAGATTGGGACACCGAGTGATTGTAAGAGGTGCCCTTGCTGCAGAGTACCCAAAACGCCTATTTTGTGTGTTTGTGTTGTACGTCACCTTTGCCATTTTCAGAATTGTAGGTGTGGACTGAAAAAGGAAGAGCTGGCCAGACCAAGCTGACAAGAAGAAATGAAGTTTAGAAAAACAACATACAACCTCAACTCCATCATCAGCAAATGATGGACTCTCTGGGGGTGGCTAATCTCCAAACACTTGGATACAAGGTGTTAGACAGCGATTCAAGTTCTTCCATATTTCACCTCTTCCTCCATTTTTTCCCCTTTGTCAAAGCTGTTGTTAATCCACTGCAGACTCTGGTTCAATGTTTATGCTAAATTAAGTTGTGTGTTGTGGATGCTGTCAGCCCAGGCAATGCAGTGGAAGGGTGTATAAACAGAATACAATTAAAGCAGTAAGGAAATATGTAAAGTAGTCAGTCAGGCTGGCTCAAAGGAAGAGATTTCTCGATGCTTTCTTCTTTCCCATTGCTACCCTCCATGTCTTAAACACCACTTTTTATGTGGTATGATTAATATGACACCAGGTGGCCATTAAAATTCATTATTAGCCTGGGGCCACCAACACCCATTGCCCATCTGGGTCTAGGAGGACCCATTATCCAAGTGGAACAGCAATGCCTCTGGTCCCCAGAGACCTCTGCTCTCTAATGTAGCCCTGCATAGCATTGAATGTCTTGGAAAGTAGACTGCTTGCCTCGCTATATTGAGTTCATCCATCATGATGGGCATTTGTGTTCCTCTTGCAGAGCTCCCGTGACAAGGATGTGATCCTCAACATTCTCAGCATTCTCACAGACCTGCTGTCTATTGGTAAGTACTGATGCCTTAATGTCTCATTTTAGGTACTTATATGGTCCTCTTGGTTTTAGAATCTGAGAACCTCACAACATTTGAAATGTCTTTACAATCCCAACACCCCATGAGACATGGCAGTGCTATTATCCCCATTTTACAGATGGGGAACTGAGACAAAGAGACTAAGCGACTTGCCTTGTCATACAGGAAATCTGGGTGGAGTTGGGAATTGAATCTGCGTCTCATGAATCCTAGTTAATACCCCCGCCACTGAACCATCCTTCCTGTCTTGTAAAGTGAAGATGGGTGGGACTAAAACAGGACACAGAGCATACATCCATATATCTCTGTCAGGTGTTTGCTAGATCAATTCTGCCTAGTTTGTGTGAATAGCCCTTCAGCTTTTCCTCCTATTTATATGGAAGATGGGGGAGGGGAGTTCCCTTGCTCAACCCCTCCCCCCACTATATAATTTTATCACATGGTGAAAGAGGGGAAAAAATGTTCCCATGATTTTCAAAGGTGGCCATTAATTTAACTGTTTCTCAAGATGTTTCATCCTTCTCAGGGAGCTGAACGCTGGAAACATTCAGTCACCAGCCCCATTGGAAAGCGAGAACCATGAGCTATGAGCAGGAGACAGCCTCTTGGGTTGCAGCAATTTGATTCTGTAGTGCAGTGTTTCCCAAACTTGGGACGCCGTTTGTGTAGAGAAAGCCCCTGGCGGGCTGGACCAGTTTGTTTACCTGCCGAGTCCACAGGTCCGGCCGATCGCAGCTCCCACTGGCTGCGGTTTGCTGCTCCAGGCCAATGGGAGCTGCTGGAAGCGGTGGCCAGTACGTCCCTCGGCCTGCGCCACTTCCAGCAGCTCCCATTGGCCTGGAGCAGCGAACCACGGCCATTGGGAGACGCGATTGGCTGGACCTGCAGACGCAGCAGGTAAACAAACTGGCCCAGCCCGCCAGGGGCTTTCCCTACACAAATTGCGTCCCAAGTTTGGGAAACACTGCTATAGTGGATTTCCCCACAGAAAGAAAAAGTACTTGGAACTGTCAGGAGAATGAACAGCTTTCCTCAGCTTCACTTCAGTGCTATGAAATCTCCTGCATGGGTGTAGTAATCCAAAATCCCCACACACAGAGACAACATTATTTTCAAAGTCTCCTCTATCTGCATGTTCACAGTGAAGATGATTCTTCAGGGTATCCAGGCCACGTGAAGGGAAAATAAGTTGCCAGCAGAGCATTTAACCTTAATTTTTCATCAAAATTTCCTTTAGTTGAAATTTTTCCAACTAACTCTAGTTGCCAAAATGCAGGGCTCTGTGTGAGTGTGGTTTTTACTTCCCTAGTGCAAGCCTCATATGCTCCTACTTTACATTCTCCCCCTCCCCCAACTCCATCAGAGACATCATAACCGCAGCTGTGACTCTCTGTTGGAGTCTATATCATTCTTCAATCGGCTAGATGGATTCAGTGTGGATGATATGAGCCCCCCGGGGACTGAATGCACTGCTTCCACAATACTCCCAGCCTGGGTTTCCAGTAGAAAACTTCACAGCTGGCCAAAGATGCCTCTGGATTATGAGCTGTTGACACAGTAGGACCCAGAGGGTTAGCATTTGGTTTCTCTGGAGACCTTATTTGTTTGGAGGCTGACACCAAAGCTTTCCTAGGATTCATTCCCCTATCCTAGGCACTGTTGAAACTCTTTCCTTTCACTTATTTAACTTACAATATCTAGGGAAAGATCACGGAGCAGTGCACTCCTTTGAAATCTGTCAGTGTTTCTGCTGATCCTTCTCCAGCTCATTTCAATGCACACTGAAAGCTTCAGCAGGTGGTGGCTTATATAGATAATAGCAGCTGGAGCAAGAAGCAGCATCACGCATAG
The DNA here is from genome assembly GCF_013100865.1 of Trachemys scripta elegans. Classification (NCBI taxonomy): domain Eukaryota; kingdom Metazoa; phylum Chordata; order Testudines; family Emydidae; genus Trachemys; species Trachemys scripta. Next base: position 72,540,803 of record NC_048307.1, on the reverse strand, counting down.
TTTTGATATAGAGCAGAGATGGGCCTGAACCACAACTTCAAACTCTGGGGGGTGTTTGAAATCCAAGTCCAGATGTACATTTTGCAAATGCCCTTTTATTTATAATGGTCTGAGCAAGAAAACACCAGAGAAGGGTCATGTAGCGGGCTTCTTTAGGTCAGATAAGCATCCTCTGAATCATATAATGTTCACTTATTGCTACCCTGTTTCCCCGAAAATAAGACATCCTCCGAAAATAAGGCCTACTTACAGTTTTGCCTCTCGTTGTAATATAAGGCATCCCCCCGATAATAAGACCTCCCCGATAATAAGGCAAAAAAATGTGTACCGTATTCTTCTTCATTGAAAAATAAGACATCCCCTGAAAATAAGACCTAGCGCATCTTTGGGAGCAAAAATTAATATAAGACACTGTCTTATTTTCGGGGAAACAGGGTATGTTTAAAGCTCTGCGACAGGAAAGTTATTGACTATCCCTCCTTTTAAATTTTCTGCCCTTAGGAACAGACCGACGAATTCACTACATGATCAGCAAAGGGGGGAGTGAAGCTTTGTTGCAGGCTCTGATGAATGCTGCACAGACAGCCCAGCCAGACTACAGCATCCTTTTACCTCTGCTTCGCCTGCTGGCTAAAGTAGGCCAAAGAGGTATTGCTGTGCCATTATTACTTAAAGGCTGGGGAGGGAGGAGTAGAAGGCTCCAAAGGTCACAGTGAAGGTCAGTACTGGAATCTACCAGTGTTTTAACAAGTCAGGACACTTTGCACTGAATGCTGGCTTGGTGATTCGGGGTGGGGCAGAGTGTTGTAAGACCTCATAATGGTTTCCCCCTCTAGTGGCTAGAAGTTTGTACTAAGAATATAAGCACCGCTGATGGAGATCCAGGTCAGAGAGATTCTATAATGGAGTTCATTCTGAGCTCCTGAACAGCATTTTGTGTCACTGATAAAGCCCAGCTGGGCAGTAAGTGATTCCCATACAAAACATGGTCATTTACCAAGGCTCTTTCTCTTGTGACTTGGTTTCTTGGTATCCCAATAACACATGCAAAAACATGTTTCACTTGCTGCTGTGTCTCTATCCTCAGAGAGATTGTTGTCCAGTGTTCGCAGCACAGCTAGGATGCCTAAGCTTTGTTCTTCACACCCAACATTCAGTGGAAGAGTGATCTGGGAAGCTCTACCATTTTTATGGTTTTGTTTTCTAGGTACTGCACCTCTACGTTTCTGGCAATTGGCCATCTGCAAAAACAGCTGCCATTTTGTGAGACAGAGCTTTGATGCAGCATTTTATAGAGGAGATGCACCCACATAGCTCTTTCTTGTGGAGACTTTACTTTAGTTCTGTCTTGTTCCCCTTAACTTAAAATAGGTCATTGAAACTGAAAATTGAAAATTACATGGTTGTTCTTTGCATATGAAAAATGTGACACCGGGCAAGTCACCAGACTCCTCTGGGCCTCATCTTACCTATATGTAAAAGTGAGGGGGAGAATACTGATTTCCCTCACAGGGGTATTGTGAGGCCTTAGTAATAAATGCTGTTTGTAAATGCTTTGAGCTCTCCCTATAAAACTCCTGTTGAAGGACACAGCGTGATTACACCACAGCATGCAGCATTTCTGAGTCACTGTGAAAGCCATTCTTTATTTACCATCCTTTCGTTCCTGTTTGCTTTCACAGACAGGAAGTTTGGGTTGAAAGTGCAGAAACTGGAGGCAATTGATGTGACACTGAGCATGGCAAGGAAAAATCTGACTCACCACCTGAATCTCATCCACTGTCTCTGGGTCCTGCGGGTTTACGCCTCTAGTGGTAAGTGCTCCTATCCATTTCTCATGCCAGTGAGAGTCGGAACTCCTTCTGCAGTTGCTACAATGCAAGCTAATGGTCCCTCTGCTACAGAGACGTGCATCTATAAGCAGCCTATTGGCATCTGTGTTTGATAACAGATAGGAGTATATGCAACAGCTAGCATAGCTCTAGGTATGCTCTCATAGAAGGGTAACTCTCAGAGGGATCTTTCACTGTAAGATTCAGTGAACCTACTCATTCAAAGACTATAGAAGATAGAAAACAGCTATGTAAAAAAACCCAACATTCAATCCAAACGATGCAGGATCCTTCCTTTCAGTCTATTCTAGATGTCTTAGGTACTCACATGGCCCCTAATACGATCCTCCTCAGAATCATTAATGCATTTATGCTCACAACCCCCCTGTGAGTTAGGGAAGTGCTATTATCCCCATTAAAAAGCAACAGAGGGTCCTGTGTCACCTTTAAGACTAACAGAGGTATTGGAGCATAAGCTTTCGTGGGTGAATGCCCACTTCACCAGATGCAAGTAATGGAAATGTCCAGAGGCAGGTATAAATCAGTATGGAGATAACGAGGTTAGTTCTGGAGGGTGAGGTGCTCTGCTAGCAGTTGAGGTGTGAACACCAAGGGAGGAGAAACTGCTTCTGTAGTTGGATAGCCATTCACAGTCTTTGTTTAATCCTGATCTGATGGTGTCAAATTTGCAAATGAACTGGAGCTCAGCAGTTTCTTTTTGGAGTCTGGTCCCGAAGTTTTTTGGCTGTAAGATGGCTACACATCTGCTATTGTGTGGCCAGGGAGGTTGAAGTGTTCTCCTACAGGTTTTTGTGTATTGCCATTCCATATCAGGCAATGGAATGGCAATACATCCAGCTTTCCAAATCTTTCCTCCTAAGATTTAATGTTACTGGCTGGCAGCCCTCTAGGTCTTGTATTTACACAGGAGCTGGCCTTACTGTATGGGCCTTCTCAGGCAGGCAGCCAGCTCCCAGCATTCAGTCCCTCTGCCTGAGATAAGCAGCATTTGAAAGGGTGAGTGTAATAGAGACAGCAGTTGAAATGTGTCTTAATTTGGGTTACAGAGCTGCAGCTTCACCCAGAGCTACCTCCCACACTGAGCCCCTTTCCACACTCCCTCTGCTCTCATTAAGTGCACCTGCATCCCAATTCAGAGACTTTAGCCCATTGCACTGTGGCCTTTAACCCTTTCCGTTTGTGTCAGGACCTTGAGCCTTGCAAACACACTCTTTAGTTCAGGGGTCAGCAACGTTCGGCACGCGACTCACAATGTGCTGGCCGCGGCTTCTCGCTGCCCCCATTGGCCCAGGAAGGCGAACCGCGGCCAGTGGGGGCCACGATCGGCCGAACCTGCCGCGTCAGCAGGTAAATAAAATTGGCCCGGTCCGCCAGGGTGCTTACCCTGGTGAGCCGCATGCCGAACGTTGCTGACACCTGCTCTAGTTCATTAAAGTGACCCTAAGCTCCCACTGCAATAGTACCTAAGCATTTCCATAAGAAGCTGGTGCAAAAATGGAAACGTTTTGTTCCCAATCCTCGCTGCCCCCCAATTTCATAGTCAAAATCTCTCCTGTCACTGAGTTCCTACGTCCCACCAAGGGCCTGAGGGGGAATTCATCACTGTGCTGTGCCGTATAGGCCTAATCCTTAGGATCTGCACAAGCTCCCCTGGTGAATCCTACCCCAGTGTCTCAGAACGTCCTACCTCCTCCACCCCATGCAGCACTGGCTCTGTTAGTTCAGTGCCACATCTGTACACAGCCAGGACATAGCCGTTGTTCTGGGATAGGCCCAGTCTTTTACGGATGTGGTGAAGAACTGGAGAATTTCCTTCCCTCCAAGTCATCTAATTCAGTGGTTCTCAAAGCCAGTCAGCCGCTTGTTCAGGGAAAGCCCCTGCGGGCCGGGCCGGTTTGTTTACCTGCCGTATCCGCAGGTCCGGCCGATTGCGGCTCCCACTGGCTGCGGTTCACTGCTCCAGGCCAATGGGGGCTGCGGGAAGGGTGGCCAGCATGTCCCTTGGCCTGCATCGCTTCCTGCAGCCCCCATTGGCCTGGAGCAGTGAACCGCAGCCAGTGGGAGCCGCAATCGGCCGGACCTGCAAACGTGGCAGGTAAACAAACCGGCTCGGCCTGACAGGGGCTTTCCCTGAACAAGTGGTGGACTGGCTTTGAGAAACACTGATCGAATTGACTAGAGCAGTAGAGAACCCAGGAGCATATAACACCCCGAAGGCTCCTTGAGGGTAGGAGTCTAAGCAGCCAGCCCGGCCTTGTTAAGATCTCACTGTAGCTGCCTATTGTCCTGGGTTCCTCCTTTCCCAGCGTGGGCTGCCAGCCCTGTGTGCAGCATGCCTCCCAGTCTGCGGCGAGCGGAGTTTAAACAGCCTTGTACGCTGCATTGTCCCAGTGAATAGTTTGCTATTGTGAAAGTAGCCAGGGAGCCTTCCAAGACTCTCCATCAGCAGGATGACTTGGCTGAGACCCGCATAAGCTGATGGGCCCTTTGGCAGCTTTCTGGCCAGTGGGGGATAGTTAGTTACAAAGCAGCCAAAAACCCCAGCCTTGGGCAGGCATCCAAGCCTCCCACTGGCTGCTGATGGGGATGTTGATTTCTCGTTCTTTCGTCCTGTTAGGACAATAAACTGTCCTTTTTCAAAGCACTTAACTGTTCTGGGCTGTACGCTCTCCCTGTTCACCTCGAGAGCCCCCATTATTAGCTTCACGCATTCGAGCCCTTGAACCTCCCCTGCTCTCCCCTCTGTGTGAGGTTGGAGGTTTGATGATGGATTGTTGTAGGTTAGCTTTAAAGCCAAGCAGCCAATTTCTGTGCAGCCCTTTCCCCAATACGCCACTGTGTCTGCCTGCAAAAGTTAACAGCATTGCCAAGGGAAGAATTAAAGATAGCAGTGGCTGAGGTGGGGCTCCATCTGCACTCTGAAGTACCTATCCCAAGAGCAGAAAAAACTGGGGTTAGTGCAGAAAGGAAAGAAATCCTTCTCTCCTATCGCACTCCAAGCCCCTAGGAGATATTCCACGTGCATGGAATTGCCCCTGGAAATTGTGAGTGGATTGGTTGGCCCCATTTAGCCCTAACCTCTCTCTAGAGAGTGCAACATCTTCTACAAATGATGAGGCAACTGTGAGCTACTTGAATGAGCACAGGGCTAAGAGTTAGGAGAATGGGGTTCTAGTCTTGAATCTGTCTGTGAGTCATTCTGTGACCTTTGATCTCTATGTGCCTCAGTTTCTACATCTGTAAAATGGTCAAAGAGACCCATTGGGAAGCCCAGAGAATCTTCTCATAATCCCAGCAGCTCCTCCTCTCTTCACTGCTCTACCTGTAACTCCAGCAACCCAAGCGTACTGCTCTGGAGCTAACTCCCTGTCTCTTTTGTTGTCACAGTCTCTGCAGGAACCAAACTAGGCATTAATGGCGCCATGGAGCTGCTTTTCAAAGTCATCACTCCTTACACCAAGAAACACTCCAGGACAGTCAGGTAGGCAGCAGCTACAAGGGAGTCCATTTGGGTCTGTCCAAGTGTAGTTAATATGCCAAATATACAGATGGATGAACAGGTTTAGATCAGGGCTAGAATGAGCTGCACTGGTCAGATCCAGACCTGGAGCCAAATGTTTCTAAAGTTCTAGGGGTGTCTGGAACCGGGAGTTGGGTGCCACTTGTAAAGAAAATGAAATCAGAACTGACACAACTTCACTGCAAATGTGAAATGAACATGTTTAGAGGTACAGAAACATTCAGCGAATTGTCACTGGGCCCTGAGGATTCCCGGTGCATCACACTCCCATTCTGGGGAATGGAGTTCAGGTTCCAGCATCCGTCCCTCGCTCCCCAGTGTGGTGAGGCGTTAGGAGTAAGGTGGAGACAGCCCCTCTCAGCAACTGATGGTAACAAGCCCTTTGTGTCACGCTGCAGCAGGCTTCTGCTCCATTTGACCCGAGCGATGCAGTGATTGTCTTAAAGCAGAGCTTTGCCCAGCCCTTCTCAGATGGAGAGTTGTGATTGGCCCAATGTGGGGCTTTTAATGGGATGGGACCCCTGCCACCTCCAATAAAATCCTAATATCTGGGTCTATTTTTAAGCACATGGCAAATGTTGTTTCAAAGTGACTTTTTTCTGTAGAGACTAAACCTGCTCTGCTTCTCCAGCTTGCCACTAAAATTAGCCATGCAGCTGTCTGCCCCGGCCCTGTCCCCAGCCAGTTCTCAGGGTAAGATTTATGAGGCCTGCATGCCTGTAATGGGGAAGGAGTACGTGGGTGAGGATAACAATCACCAATGGCTTTGCACCAGCCCAGCCTGCTACAAACAACAGAGAGAGAACGCAGGCTGCTACTATGCATGTCTGTGCAGTGCCCTACACTCACAGCTCACACAGCCAGGCACACGGTCATGAGCTTGCTCATGCAATATTCAGTATACAAGTCTGTGCCGTGCCCAGTGTGGACAGCTCACACAGCCACGTGCTTGCTCACATAGCACCCGATGTACACAACTCACACAGACAGCCGCATGCTCAAATACTTGCTTGAACACAGGGTGTACACTCGCTCTCACAGGTGCTCAACCTCCTAACCACTTCAGGCCCTGCCTCCATTCCAACCCTTCTCCCAAGGCCCCACCCTACCCTGCCTCTTCCCACCCCAACCTTTCTCCCAAGCGTGCCCCGCCCTTGCTCCGTCCCCTCTCTGCAGCACCTCCTGCACGCCGTTGAAAGCAAGAGGCGGGTGGCACAGGGAAGGAGGGGAAGGAGCTGATCGGCAGGGCTGCCGGTGGGTGCTGAGCACCCACTGTTTTTTTCCTGTGGGTGCTCCAGCCTCGAAGCACCCACGGAGTCGGAGCCTATGCTCACTCTGACTTGTCTCAGCAAGGGTCATGGATGATAGAGAGGCAGACAGGAGAGTCTATGATGCTAGACGGAGGGGGTGGCTCTTGGGTGGGTGCTGTTAGTGGCCCTGTGGTTGGCAGGTAGGGTGGGTACAGGCTGGGCACTAGTTATAGGCCAAAAGGTCTAGAAGGGAGAAAGAGCAGATGGGCGTGCGTGGACTTGGAACTCTGATACTTGCCGAACCAACTAGGTCATCAGTTTCCCATGCTGAATGAGACCATTGGTCAGTTAGGCCCAGCATATTGTCCCTGTCAAGGGCTAATACCTGGTATTTTAGGAGAAGGTGACCTAACAACTAGCCCAAATCTCACAATAATGCACCTGGCCAATTATACACTTTTCATGGCGAAGTGATTTGAATCGCTTCCCCCACCTAAGGTGATCAGCTTATACCTTGACTCATGACGCTGTCATTCTTTAAATCCAGTGTAACAATGGCACACATTGCTCTTTGTCCTACATCTGTCAGGCTTTTTGGAATCTGGCTGAATTGCTTGCTTTGCTAGCTGCTTGGTTCTTAAGACCAAGCGGGCCCAACAGATGTGTAGCTTCCTGCAGCTGCCTTGTTAGTGGGACTCAATTAACTTCTGCTGTGGCTGCATTTTCGGCCTTCCGATAGCATAGTACTTGGTGGAGGACGAACAGAAGAGCAGGTTCCCGGTAAGCGTTTTTTTTTTTCGGGAAGGAATTTTTTCGGTGCGGGCTCTTTGGGAGAGGAGGGTTAGGCATGCATGCCTAGATGTACAGATGTACAGCGCTGTGAGTTAAACCTGTGCAGCTGAGTAGGGAAAGCGCTGCAGTCTGTCCACACTGACAGTTGCCCAGCGCACTGTCGTGGCCCCATTTGCGGCAATTGCAGCGCTATTGGGAGCGGTGCATTATGGGCAGCTATCCCACAGAGCACCTTTTCCCATTCTGGCGCCATGGGTTGTGGAAAGGGGGCGTGGGTGCGGGGGATTCTGGGTCCTATCCCAATGCCCCTTCATGCATCGCTTCATATCCCAGAAATCCCTTTGTTTCCATCCACCTTTGGCGCCATCTTTCAACGGTTTCTGTGCAGCGCCATCTGTCTGCGGGAAATGGAGTCCGAACTGCTGAGGCGTATGCTGATGAGTCTCGCCAGCACGTCACATTTGGCTGTCGAACTATTCCTTAAGATCCAAAGTGACAGTGAGAGTGAGGGTGAGGAGTCAGACGATGCTATCGAGCCGCGTAACGCGTACAACACGAAATTGCTTGTGGCATTCATGGACATGCTCAGCACCGTGGAACGCTGCTTTTGGGCTCGGGAAACAAGCACCGAGTGGTGGGATCACATCGTCATGGAAGTCTGGGATGACGAGCAGTGGCTGCAGAACTTTCGGATGAGAAAAGCCACTTTCATGGGACTGTGTGAGGAGCTCGCCCCCACCCTGCAGCGCAAGGACACGAGATTGAGAGCTGCCCTGCCAGTGGAGAAGCGGGTGGCTATTGCAATCTGGAAGCTGGCAACTCCAGACAGCTACCGGTCGGTCGCAAACCAGTTTGGAGTGGGAAAGTCGACCGTTGGAATTGTGTTGATGCAAGTTTGCAAGGCCATTAATCGCATCCTACTCAGAAGAACCATGACTCTGGGTAACGTGCAGGAAATAGTGGATGGCTTTGCACAAAAGGGGTTCCCTAACTGTGGAGGGGCGATAGATGGGACGTACATTCCTATTCTGGCACCACGCCACCTAGGATCTGAGTACGTTAATCGGAAGGGGTATTTCTCTATGGTTCTCCAGGTGCTTGTGGATCACTGTGGGCGTTTCATTGACATTAACACAGGCTGGCCTGGAAAGGTGCATGACGCACGCATCTTTCGGAACACTTGGCTGTTCGGGAAGATGCAGGCCGGGACTTTTTTCCCAGAGTGGAAGATCTCGGTAGGGGAAGTTGAAATGCCCATTGTGATCCTTGGAGATCCCGCTTACCCGTTAATGCCATGGCTCATGAAACCCTACACAGGGAGCCTTGACAGCAGCAAGGAACGGTTCAACTACAGGCTGAGCCGGTGCCGAATGACTGTGGAGTGTACCTTTGGCCGTTTAAAGGGCCGCTGGCGAGCTCTGTATGGGAAGCTGGACTTGGCCGAAAACAGCATCCCCACAGTTATATCCGCGTGCTGTGCCCTCCATAATATTTGTGAAGGGAAGGGTGAAAGCTTCACTCAGGCATGGACCTCCGAGGTTCAACACCTGGAGGCTGAATTTGCACAGCCAGAGAGCAGGGCTATTACAGGGGCCCAGCGCGGGGCTGCAAGGATTAGGGATGCCTTGAGGGAGCAATTTGAGGTTGAAAACCAGCAGTGATATCGGGAGTGAAGTGCAGTAGTTCCAATCTTTAGGCATCAGTGTCTGCGTAGGAGACAAGCAGACTTGCAGTGCCTATTTATTTCCTGGGCTAAGGAGTCTTTTACTTTATGCAATAATAAAGAATGTTTTCAAAGCCAAAGAATCCATTTATTGAAAAGAAAAAAAAATATTTATTGAAAAGAAACAAGGGGGTGGAGTGGGGAACAGTACAATCACAGATTCGCGTATGTCCTGTCTGGTGTGCTGTGCAGTGAGTGCTGCACTGCAGGATAGCTATACTGCATGGTGATGGGGGTTGAGTGCAGAGGGTAAGGGTCGTGGTTTTCAGGGCTGGGTGGTGAAGATACTGGTGTTAGAGGCAGCGAGTGGCATGAAGAACATGGAAGTTGGGGAAAGTGGGTTGGAGGTGACAGTGGGGCACAACGGAAAGAGTTTTGGGACAAGGGCTGTAGGGAGAGTGGCGTTTGCGTTTGCGGTACTGCTCCTCTTTCTGCATGGCTACCAGCTCCTGGATAGCATCTGCTTGGCGCTCCAGGATGCTTATGAGCCTATCAGTGCTTTGCTGCCGGTGCGCGGTGCTTTGCCGCTGGTGCGCTGCGTTTTCCTGGTGGATCCTGCTTTTGCTCTCCCTCCAGTCCTGTGCTTTCTCATTCTCTTTAATAGATTGCTGCATCACTTCTTGCAGCATGTCTTCTTTGCTTTTTCGCGGTCTGTTCCTGAGTCTTTGCAGTCTCTGAGCAGGCGATAAGAGGGATGGCTGAGGTCTCAAGGTTGATGCTGCTGTATAGGCAAAATGCAACATTTAACAGAGGCAGCATTGTTTATACCAGACAGAGTAATGATTCCCCCCACACTTAAGGAGTAGAAAACACACAGGGTCTACACAATAGCATAATTTTCCCGTCCGAAACAGAGCACACATATCCCATGGGACCCTCAAAATGGTGAGTAAGGGGGACTGATTGTTTCAGGGCTGCACTGTCCTCTGGGTTTCTGTGCCTTGGGGAGAGCCAACAGCTTCAGGGGGCACCTACACTGAACACTGTCCCAACATTTTCCACATGAGTTCATCCTGGACGATATCTCACTGCTGAGGGTGACCTGGGAAGCAAGGGAGGGTCTTCTACTGCAATGCGACTTCTGCTCTGGCCCATATGCAGCTTGCCTGTGTGCAGCAATGGTCCCCCCGCCCCTCGCGGCACAGTGGCGCGGACACGTTAGCCTGGTTGGGACAAGGACCATGGAGGCTCTCCTGATAAACCTGCGCAAGCGCATTGCACACGTTCTGTATGAGACATTCGAGGAGATTACCGAGGCCGATTACCGTGATGTGATAAACCACATCAATGCACTATTCCGCATCTAGGCATGCATGCCTAACCCTCCTCTCCCAAAAAGCCCGCACTGAAAAAATTCCTTCCCAAAAAAAAGAAAACGCTTACCAGGAACCTGCTCTTCTGTTTGTCCTCCACCAAGTACCGGCCGCTGCGACTGGCTACCTTCCTCCTGGCTCGAGAAGAGCTCCTGGCTGCATGGCTCCAGGGATTCTGGGGTGTCTCCATCCGGCCCATCACCATCACTCCCATTTTCCTCCTCCTCCTCCTCCCCCCCCACACTGGCTCTGAAGTGTCCATGGTGGTGCTCGGAGTGGAGGTGGGGTTAACCCCAAGTATTGCATCGAGCTCTTTGTAGAATTGGCAGGTCGTGGCGGGAGCACCCAATCAGCCGTTTGCGTAGCGGGCTTTGCGGTAGGCACTCCGCAGCTCCTTCACTTTAATCCTGCACTGCAGGGTGTCCCGGTCATGGCCCCTTTCCATCATGTCCTTTGATACCTTCCCCAAGATATCGTAATTCCTACAGCTGGAGCGCAGCTGGGACTGGACAGCTTCCTCCCCCAAACACTGATGAAGTCCAGCAACTTGCCATTGCTCCATGCTGGGGCCCGCTTGGCGCGTGGAGGCATAGTCACCTGGAAAGATTCGCTGATAGCACTCCACACCACGCTGGGCTGAGCAAACAGGAAGGGGATTTTTAAAATTCCCAGGGAATGTAAAGGGTCGGTCACATGGTTGGTTACCTGAGGCCAGGGCAGTAGAGTTTGAACTGATGACCAGAGTGGCTAGAACAGGCATTGTGGGATACTGCCGAATAATTCTGGAGGCCATTCACAGCGCATTGGGCGGCCACACTGGCGCCTCAGCACTGCAGTGGCAGCGCAATACTCGCTATTCCTCTCGGAGAGGTGGAGTACATGCAGTGCTGCAACCACGGAGATACAACGCTGCAAATGCCTTGCCAGTGTGGACGGGGAGTGAGTTACAGTGCTGGGGGAGTCTTTACAGCGCTGTAACTCGCAAGTGTAGCCAAGGCCTTTGAGCCTGGGAGGAGTGCAGGACATTCCTTGTGGAGTGGTTCTGATATCACCCGCTCTGAGAATACTGTCTCCTACTTTCCTAGACTGTCCCAGCCCCTTCCAACATTCCTCTCAGACCTTGCATTATCTTCAAGACTCAGGTTCACTGGGGAATTGGTTAACATGAAGCTGCGGGACCCAGAATATGTTCACTCCAGAGCGCCTGAGCTCAGATACTGTAGCAATTGAAAGTGATTGATGTGTCAATGCCTATATTTAACTGAGTAGGCAAATTCTCCTCCCTTCCCACGCCCCGTCCTTTCTATGGAATTGCTGCCTGTGATTAGAATAGTGTTAGTTATAGTAGCACGATTGTCTAACTCTGCGCTTTCTAGCTCAGAATGTGAGTGTAATAGGACTTGGACTCGTATCAGTTCAGTATGATGGAGCATGGCTGGTGAATTTTGTACCAGTGAAAGCTGTCCTGGAAGCTGAACTCCTCTATATACCCACTGCACAGATAAGGCACAGACGGAGGCAATGAAACCTTCCTCCTTTGTCCTCTACTTACCTGGGCTTCATGGGGAGTTCCGTCTCGATGGCCCTGTTTAGCTACTGGCTCTCTGCTGAAAGCGGCTCACAATACTATATACATACTGGTGGGTTTTGTGAGGTGCACTATGAAGTGGGCTGAGACTTCACTTTAGGAGAAGGAGGGCAAGCTGAGGACCTGCTAATAAACAGTGCATTTCTTTCTGACAGCAGTGATTTTGGTTTGTTGACAGCAATATTTTCATTTTGTTTCCCTTTATCCTGCTCACTAATGCCGGTTGGGAACTTTTCCGTCAGTGTTTTTTGATGGAAAACACAGTTTTGATTTTTGGCTGAAATTTTTCTGTTGGGAAAAATCAAATCCAAGCATTTGGGTTTGGTTCGGATTGAGCCTAAGCAAAATGTTTCATTCTGAGTCAGTTTGATGTTAATCTGTGTCCGCCTGAACTGCCGTGGTGCCTTGTGGGAGTTGTAGTCATCCTATGATGACAGGTGAATGTGGCATCTGGGTCCTGGAAGGAGCAATCCCCATGCTCCAGCCCACAGTCCTTGTGGAGAGACACAGGTTAACCTGCAGGACCTGAATCAGGCCTTTTAGCCTCCCAGGGGGCCAGCCTGGAGCACATACTTTTAATTACATTTTAAGAGCAAGGAGCGGCTGAGCATCTCCATGGCTGGACTGGAGACAGATTGCTCTTCACTAGAGGAAATGCTATTAACTTCGGCATAAACCTCTTTTGGTTTAAATAGTATGTTTGTTCACAGCTTGTTGAAAGGCTTTATTTTCCTCTTGTTCGGAAGAAAGAGCGGCTGCGCCTGTTTCCAGCCCATTTGAAGGCTTTGCTCTCGCTCTGTTCCACAGAGAAGCAGAGACTTGGTTTATTGGGCCATGGGCAGTGCTCTCAGAGACTACTGGCGTGGATTTAGAGTCTAAAATTGGCACTCCAAAGTGCAAGGAGAGTTGGAGATTCCCTCTTCCCTCAGCTCTAAGGGACTCCAGGGACAACGATGGTCTGAAAATCTCTGGCATCTTTAAATGTAATCAGAAATTGGTGTGAGAGTGTGTGTGTAAAGAGTGTGAAAATGTTCTGTTTTCTGGTCAGCTGTAACTAGAAATCTCTAGCGAGGCAGAGGGAGAGTAGCTTGCTGTGGCAGAACTAGCTGAGCAAGAGAGCATAGGTTTGTTTTTGGGTTTCTTTCCAGCTCCTGTTTGGAACCTGAAGAGAGACAAAGGGGATGGCCTGGGCTATTTGGGGAGGTTTTGCTCACTGTCTCATTCCAAACAAACCTCTGATCCTCCCCTTTTCCCTGCCCTTGACATTTTCTTTCAGTTTTATAGCTACATGCCACCAGGATTTGCCCTGCTGTTGGGAGGAAGGAACAGCTGGCATCCCCCCGAGGGCTGATGTTACCTTTACTTTTTGATCAGCTGCCAGGAATGCATAATGGAAAATACACCCACTCCAGTTACTATGTCCTCTCTCATGGATGTACTGTGATTCTACTAGCCCAGGCAGTAGAAGCACCAAGGTCATTTTAAGAGTCCGGCCTGTAGAGCCCCAGGATCAGAGCTATTTATTAAGCCAGCAAAGATGTGGAAACAAGATACATAGTGCTATTTATTTTTCACATTGGCAAAGCCATGGGTTATTTAAACACAGACTCTTCCATGCCCCAACTGACCTCTACCAGAGTATATACCAAGGGGCTCTAATTCCCCCTTAGACTGTAACTCACGGACGTTGTTGGTCTCAATTCAGTGTGTAAGGTACTCACATTGTTATGTCATGATTGTGTGAGTCTACCCAAAAGTAGCCATATTTGAAAGAAAAGGCAAAACTTTATTGAATTCTATAAGACTTTTTCATAAACATCCACAGGGTTCTATAGAACTTTGATAAGGCTCCATTGAATTTAAGTGAAACTGAAGCCCTTTCAATAGACTTTCTTATCCATCTTGTAGTGTTCTGTGGCAGAGAGAATTCTCTGTTAAATTTTATAGGATTTTTTTAAACCCTGAAGAGTGGTTCTCATTTTCTGTAAAATTAAGTGAGCTTCTTCCATGATGGAAGGACTAGTGTCCTAGCAAATGGTAAAAGATGATGCCAAATGTACCTAAGTAGCCCAGACTCTTAGGAAGAGATGAGACTGAAAGAGACAGGGTCGAGTTTGTTGAAGGGGAAAACAGCACAGCAGAGGTATCTTGGGCCATGAGGGGGCACGTGCATAGTGGCCAGCCCTGCCAAAGCTAATTCTGTTGAAAATTTGACTTATAAAAAGTCTTTGAGTAGTATTTGCCCATTGCTATTTTTGCCAACTCTTGTGATTTTTTTTCGCTCCTGTAAACACATTTCTGAGAATCTCAGCTTCCGTTTGTGGGTTTTTGTTCTTTGTCTTCTTTTTTTAAATGAAAGTTTCCAGCCCTCATGATTGCTGAGGAAAACTTGAAAATGTGACCCCCTCCCCCACCAAAAAAGCTCAAAAATCAGAAGACAAATTAAAAAAAAATTAGAAAAAATCTTATGACTCTTTGGGGGCTGACGCCTGGTTTTTGAAAGCTTAGGGTTGGCAATACTGTGGTGCCAGAAAGTAACTTATGTCAGAATGTGAGAGAAGGGGAAAATCTTCACTGGAGCTTTATAGCTGGGACTTCTTACATTAAGAGAACTGATTCAGTCACTTCTCGAGTCACGGAAATCAGATTCTCAGGTGATTTGAATAGTTTGGTAAACTGGTTGCAAGTAAACAATATGCTTTTTAATAGGCTAAATGTAAATGTGTGCATCTAGGAAAAAAGAACATAGGCCATAATTACAGGATGGGGCTCTCTGCTGGGAAGCAGTGACTGGAAATGATTTGGGGGTCATGATGGATAATCAGCTGAAGCATGAACTCCCAATGTGATGATGTGGCCAAAAGAGCGAATGCGAACCTGGGATGCATAAACAGGGAATTCTCTCCACTCCTACTTGAGGTTATTTTACCTCTATATTTGGCATAGGTGCGACTGCTGCTGGAATACTGTGTCCAATTGCGGTGCCCACAATTCAAAAAGGATGTTGATAAATTGGAGAGGGTTCAGAGAAGAGCCAAGAGAATGACTGAAGGATTAGAAAACATGCCTGATAGCAATAGACTCAAAGAGCTCAATCTATTTATCTTAAAAAAGGGCAGATTAAGGGGTAACTTGATTACAGTCTATAAGTATCCAACTGGGTAACAAATTATTAATAATGGGCTCTTCAGTCTAGCAGAGAAATGCATGAGACGATCTAATAGCTGGAAGTTGAAGCTACACAAATTCAGGCTGTAAATAAGATGTAAATTTTTAACAGTGAGGGTAATTAATCATTGGAAAAACTTACAAAGGGTTATGGTTATTTCCTGATCACTGACAACAGTTAAAGGAAGATTGAATGTTTTCCTAAAAGTTATGCTCTAAGACTTATTCTGGGGAAGTTCTATGGCCTGTGTTATACAGGATGTCAGACTAGATCAGGGGTTGGCAACGTTCGGCACGTGGCTCGCCAGGGTAAGCACCCTGGCGGGCCGGGCCAGTTTTATTTACCTGCTGACGCAGCAGGTTCGGCCGATCGCGGCCCCCACTGGCCGCGGTTCACCGTCCCGGGCCAATGTGGGCGGCGAGAAGCCACGGCCAGCACATCGCTCGCCCGCGCTGCTTCTTGCCGCCCCCATTGGCCCGGGATGGCGAACCGC
>NC_048307.1:72511240-72524723 GCF_013100865.1 Trachemys scripta elegans | reverse complement strand
AGTCTTGAAATAGGCCCGGCCTGCCAGGGTAAGCACCCTGACGAGCCGCGTGCCGAACGTTGCCGACCCCTGGACTAGATCATCCCAAAGGTCCTTGCTGGAATCTATGAAATATCAAGCTGAACACGATTAAAACCAAAAACCAAATAACTGCAAATCACTCTATTGAGTCTGTGTTCAGTGATCCTGCATGGGTGACTGATCATCCAAGAATGATGCTGTGGGATCAAAACACATGAAGAGCTGAGACATGGAAGTGCAAACAGTGATGGTGGCTTCACAATAGTCTTGAAATAGATACAGAACAGTACTTTTCTATAAGAGAGATTTTGCTTGCACACATCACAGGCACTTTGGTTTTCCCCTCTCCTGCTCCAAGCAGCCTCCCACATCCCTTCTCAAAGCACACTTCTTAAGACAAGATAAAACAGAGATGTTGAGTTCTCCTGAAGGATGACCTGGTTAAAAAGTGATCGGGTGCCTACTTTAATAAGGAAAGGAGACATCATAGTGGCATCAGATCAGTGTCCACTTTGGATATAAGGAGAAAAGATGTGGGGTCATTCAGGTAGAGCAGAGAGGGTTGACTACAGTATTGGAATTATTCCCAGGTTCTTGGGGCAAAGCTTTTGTTACAACTAGCGGAAAGATACATGAAAGACACCCAACCATTGGAGGAAACGCTTTGGCCACTGTAATAGGGCTGGCTGCCACGAAAGTGCCCCCTACTGGCCTGGGCACTTGACCTAGTGAAGGCAGTTTGAGCTCCCCGTCCTTTAACTCTGCTAATCATCGGAGCTATGTTCTATCACTGGCTGACTACTGTGTACATTTGTGGCACGCTCCATTTCCCCGTTGTTCTGAAATTTCAGTGCTCTGGTTGAACAGGAGTGGGAAGCACATGTCTGCCCCACCTCTCTCTGGCCACCACCAGCCAATATTTTGAGCATGAGAAATGAACTCAGCACACCGACATTCTGATTAGTTCCTCGGCAACCTGATACAGCGGCTGCCATGACTGATGTGTTGTGAGGAATAGCCAGCAGACAGCTTTATGCATGTGTTTTATCTGGCACTGGTTTTTGATACGAGATTGGAGGCGAATCATCCTTAATTCCTCTTGTTGGTCTGTGATTTCTTGTTAATCATGTTGAGCTGTTTGGGTATTTAATTGGAGGATAACACATAATTCTGCTGGAATGTGATCAGAATTAATCATTGGTTAATTCCCACTTATTGGGAAGTTGCTATTTGGCTACTTGATCCCTGTTGAAAACTCAGAGGAGGGGCTGAAATATGTCTCCTGGACTATGTCACTGACAGAATTACATGCTTTCTTTCCAGGTCTGATTGACATAGAATTTAGTCTAGAACATCCTACTAAATAAACTGGTAGATATTGTTTGGATGGAGAGGGATGGAGGATGTCAACAGGAGAGGGAAAAATGGTCTATTCAAGATTCTCCTTTATACCAAGTGGCTATTCATTTTGGTTAATATCTTAGATGACATGGAACAGAGATGAGGACATCATTGGGATAAATAAATAAAATGCAGCATTTGAATGTAATGTAATGAGTCCTTGTAATAGGACAAATGAGGTCTGAGCCAGAGGAGACTTTGTTTATGCAGATCCTCATCCTAGGTTCTCCTTGTACAGTCTATATTGCTTCCTTAATAATAAGTAATAAAATCTTATTTCATATCCGTACTAGCTCCGAAATAGAAATGCTTTGCAAATATAGTTACACCGAAGAATTATCTGTTATTGGCCGTGTACTGTTAATAACAGAAGGAGAGAGAAATTGAAAAATTAAGAGGCAGAGTCAAGGGAGAAAAGAGATTCTTTCTGATGAGATTTGAAAATAGATGGAGAGTCAATGAGGCTGAGAGAAATACTGCACAGGAAAGTTGTTCCAGATGGCAGGAGCAAATAAATTCGTACAGAAAGCCTGGTGCCATCTATTGGTAGCTGCGAGTGTTAGGCAATTACCACAGTTAAACAGCTCTCAAAAACCATTGTATACAATATTTGACAAACAGATAGAAATCCACTTCCACATTTAACTTAATTTCTATAAAAAAGGATGGGAAAGAACAAGTTGACTCATTTAATCAATAGTATTATTCCAGAGGAGATAAGCTCATTGTTGATTTAGCTCACAGAGATCAATGGCCATTTCATTTCTATTCCAGAAATGGAATGGTTGGGGCTAGAAAGACTTGATGCTTCCTAGTCAAGGGATTTCTTTGCTTTCCCATTATATCATCCCCTTCGCTGGCCTATTGGGTTATGTTTGAAAAGATGGCATCAGGGCAAGGTCTTGCTATTCCCCGTGTCTTGACTTTCACACCCAATGGCTATAGTTGTAATTCACAGTTGACTTTGCATGATGTCTTTTGAGGCATATCTCCCATCCAGCCACAGATATTATTTGCCCAGTCTAATGAGATATTCAACTCTATTTCATATAGGATCTTTCATGCAAGCTGAATACCAGAGTGCTTCCCAGAGTTAGATAATACGTAAGCAATAGTGTGATGTACTAATTATCAGAATGGAGAGGGATCAGGAGGTACTTCATAGTGAAAGGAGAAAAGAGCCTCCAGATAATTTCTGAAAATAGATGGATGATGGATGAGGTGGAGCGGCGGAAGAGATGGCTCTCCCATTGTAAGAAGTGGAAGTCAAGAGTCTGGTGTCAGTTGAGAAAGGATAGTTGTCTGGTTACAGCACTGGTTTGGGATCATAGAATCATAGAATATCAGAGTTGGAAGGGACCTCAAGAGGTCATCTAGTCCAACCCCCTGCTCAAAGCAGGACCAATTCCCAGCTAAATCATCCCAGCCAGGGCTTTGTCAAGCCGGGCCTTAAAAACCTCCAAGGAAGGAGACTCCACCACCTCCCTAGGTAACACATTCCAGTGTTTCACCACCCTCCTAGTGAAATAGTTTTTCCTGATATCCAACCTGGACCTCCCCCACTGCAACTTGAGACCATTGCTCCTTGTTCTGTCAGGATGTGGAAGGTATAGGCTCAGTTCCTGATTGTACCACAAATTTGCTGTGTGACCTTGGACAAATCACATGGAGCCAGGGGCTTAGCACACACAAATGGGGCCTAGTTTCCAAAATACCTTAGAGCCCATTTTGGAACCAAAATAAGGGCATGATTTTCAAAAGAGCCCCCAGCATCTGATGTGTTGAGTTCTTTTGAAAATTGGACCCTTAGTCTCTCTGTGTGACAGTTCCTCCTTTTTACACATGGGGTAATGATGCCTCCTACCCCACAGGGGTGCAGTGAGGAAAAATCCATTAACATTTGAGGCTCCCAGATACTATGGGGGGGGGGAGAGGGGGCATATGAGCTGGTAGAGACAGAGATGATCCATGTGGCAGTCCGTAGAAATCTATGAACGGCTGCTGCTTTATGCACAGGAAGGGCATCTTTTGAACTGGATTGTGGAAGGAGCGAGTGAGGGTGGGGTGCTGTGCTCACACTACCTTGTGCGTGTGTGAGAAGGGGGTCAACAGCAAAGCTCTAGGAAAGCAGAAATATTGATTAGCAGGAGTTGTTTGGGAAGCCAGAGTGTCGGCTAGCTATAGCTGCTGCAGCACGTACACCAAGGAAACCATAGGCTGTCATCCCTTTGTTTTGTTTATGACCTAACTGAGCAAACACCCCTCCACCCCGCCCCATCCCCTGGGGGTTGTGACTGGATGGAGGAAGTTTCTATGTGAACCCTCTCTGAATTCTCGCCACAGAGGAGATAAGCAAGCACTCTCCCTGCCTGTTTGCTTGGCTCCATTCCCATGTGTCAACGAGACAAAGGAAGAATCCCCCTTGGAGAGTGCTGAGCTGTATGATGACATGCGTTTCCTGATAAGGGGCGGGGAAAGCGTGAGCATATAAAACTCAGACCACACACTTGGGTGTCAGCGCATCCATGTTGGTTCAGTAATCTGCTCCCAGGATAGAGATATTGATTGTTTGTATTTTGGATTTTTATTGGTATGGCACCAAAGTGTGCCAGGTGCTTCACAGAACAAAGGAAAGCGTAGTCCCTGCCACAAAGAGATTACAGTTAAATACAGATAAGGGTATTGACACGTGATAGGGCGAGGAGGACCAGAGGGAATATCACGGTTATAGTAGTAAGATCCCAGTTATTCAATTAAGGCAAATCCTTTTTACACTCAGAAATGTTTCTAAAGAACTTCCCAGTGCTGCTATGTCTGTTCTGTTCTGCCTGGCAGAGCAAGTGTGACTAGACCAGGGGTCGGCAACGTTCGGCACGCGGCTCGCCAGGGTAAGCACCCTGGCGGGCCGGGCCAGTTTTATTTACCTGCTGACACGGCAGGTTCGGCTGATCGCGGCCCCCAATGGCCGCGGTTCACTGTCCTGGGCCAATGGGGGTGGCGAGAAGCGGTGCGGGTGAGCGATGTGCTGGCCGCGGCTTCTCACCGCCCCCATTGGCCCGGGACGGCGAACCGCGGCCAGTGGGGGCCGCGATCGGCCGAACCTGCCGCAGCAGCAGGTAAATCCGATCGCGGCCCCCACTGGCCGCGGTTCGCCGTCCCGGGCCAATGGGGGCGGTGAGAAGCCGCGGCCAGCACATCGCTCACCCGCACCGCTTCTCGCCACCCCCATTGGCATAAAACTGGCCCGGCCCGCCAGGGTGCTTACCCTGGCGAGCGGCATGCCAAACGTTGCCGACCCCTGGACTAGGCCTTCAGCTGCCCCCACCAGTTTCAAACACTGTATTGTTTTGTACACAAACGGGTGTAACGTGACACTGTGTCAAAGTCCTCAGCAGCTGGCCATTTACACTAGGAATCCTCATGCGGTTGGCATTGATGGAGCTGAACAAGGGTTAGCAACGGTGGGTACTTATGAGAGCATTTCTCTGGTGCAGATCTGCTCTTTGGTTTCATGTATACAGTGGACTAATAAATATGACTGGCTCACTTCTGGAAGCCATGACTGAAGAAAAGTCCCCAGCACTCAGTGGTTGACCTGAGGCCCGGCTCCCAACACTGTTTGCACAGTTAGTCTGATGACTGTGGGGATGGGGAGGGAGTATTGAATAAAAGAGCAGCTTAAACACAGCAATGTTCAGCCCAAGTCTACGTGAAATGTGGTGAGGTAGGTGAAGAAGAGGGTTTTCTGATGGGTGCTGCTGCAGACGCTGTACAGGTCCCTGGCTTGATAACGCTGTCAGTGCTCTTCTTAGCAGCATTATCTGCAGGGCAACACTCAGGATGGCAGCTATGAGAACAAAACCTGTAAATAACCCTGTAGCTGTGCGGCCCTAGGCTGTGTTCAGAGAAGTGGGCTGGAACACATGGAGGAGAACCTGAAAACTTTGAGGAAGTGGCTGGTGAGGAAGACCAGTTCTTCACTGACTCCAAATATGGCAGAGGCAGCAACTTTGGCAATAAAGCCTCCCTCTATTCCTGAAGTGTAAATCTTGAAACTGTCATGGCTCAGAGATTGGGCTTTACAGCTGGCTGCAGCAATAGCCGGACCATTTAGGAAGTCAGATAAAATCATCAGATGATTTTGGCTTATGCACTGAACTTTCCCCTCCTGTTAAATGGAACAATGTTGTTTGGACTTTGCGCAAGCCATATGACATACACTCCAATAACATGACAATGCCAGCTGGGTTCAACTCCCACTATCTTGTTGGGAGTGGCGGTCTGTTGATTTCGTGTGTGTGTGGGGAGGTTGTTTAAAATCACGCTTGCAAGTCTGCAGTCATGCCAACTTTCGCTGCTTTCCAAATCGTTCTGTGCAGAAAAACAAGGGCACATGGTTGAACCAGCCTGATAACATTTAGATTTTGACTGAGCTCCTTTTAGCTCTATCCGTTTATTTTTATAGCTGCAGCTAGACCCTTCCACCATGGCTGTTATCTAGTTTGTTCTTACGTACTGACCAGAGTTTGGGTGGGTTGGTTGGGAGATCTCCAAGAAAAAAAAAATATATATATACAATTCATAAGTTATAACTTAGGTTTCTGCAAATACTGGTCAAAAATGTCCCCTCGGTTATATCACTAATCTCAAGTGGCAACTGTGCAGTGTAACCAAGGTGAGAGCGTGGGTTGATATTTGCCGAGTTCTGAATTAATAATTTTCCTTCTAAATCTCCCATCCAAGTACAGTACTGATCAGGCCTGGTGCTACAAAGCTGTTGAGATCTGACCCGACAGCTGGTTCCCAGAGAGTTGTACTGGCATATCTGAGAAGAATTTGACTCCTTTTGATTAATTCAGGAAGTGGCTTTGGTGAGTTAATAGGGAGCATTCTCCTCTCTGATTGCGGGACTAACTGTCCCATTGTGGTGCTAGAGAAATACCAGATTTGTTTGTGCAGGACACCTGCCAGCATCATCCCCACTGGTGTCTTCACTGACGCAGTCTTCACTCTTCCAAGTGATGGTGCATTTCTTAGGGCATCTGTTCCACTACCCCCGTGCTTACTATTAAAACCTCTTTCCTTGACTTCAAGTCCAATAGATCCCAAACTGTGTTCTCTGCATCACTCAATAGTGGTCTGCAGAGAACAGGGGGCTGGTGTCTTTTTTACACCTGCTAAATTGAATTAAAAAGAGCTTAAAATGCTTTCCTAACATTCCTTTTCCCATGTAAGCAATTGCTGTTGATGCCAAAGGGACTTTATATGTTTCAAATGGGAGGAGAGGGGTCAGGATGAAAGGAGAGGTGTCCGTGGGGCTAACTATCTGTTAAGATTTGACTCATGCTCTGCAGAAGTATGAACAACCTCCTCTACCCCCCCGATCTAGAGTGATAACGTTTCTTTCACGTTCATGGTCTGCACTGACACTTTGAAGAGCCAACTTTCAGCAAGGTGCATGGAGAAATGAGCAGGTAGATTCAATCACCAACAAAAATAGACTTTGCTTTATATTGGAGATGTGTTTCCTACCATGCCTGTGATGTGGCTGTCTCCCCACTTCTCTGCCCTGCAGCTAAAAGTGATTCCCTGCCTGGTGGCCAAAATCGTTGTTAGCACATCCTGCATGATGTTGTCTGAGACCCTCCTATAGAACAGAGGCATCATTTTACCAAGTGAGCCAAAAGGGAGTCTCCCTCTTGCTGAGCCACTATAGACCAGATGTTTAAATGTAGTTAGGCCCCTCAGTCTTTTGAAAATCCCACTAGGCACCTATCTGCATATTTAGGTGTCGAAATACCTTTAAAAATCTAACCTCATGTGCCTTGCCTTAGCTGGGTATATGCCAACCCTTCCAGTTCCTCCTCCTCTCTCTCTCATGCTGATAATGACCAAGTTATTTTGGAAACTGGCTGTGTGTAGTTCTACTACAGCTGTCTTGTAGCAGGGTAATGACTTTCTGAAGTTTCCAGCTGAAGTTCGCTGTGTGTATATGTCTGTGTTTGGAGGGTGTTCCTACCATTAGTGACTACTTGTGATGGTGATTCGCCTTCCCAGCACAGGCAGATTCTCCGATGATAAATCCTCATTTGCAACAGCAATGGGAAGCTATCCAATTTGGTTTGAACTTCATTGCATGCCCCCAGAGGGCTCCCTACTTTTTCCAACCCAGCTTGCAGGTTTGATGTGCAGACAATTGCTGCAGGACTGTGGAGCTGCTCATCTTCCATACTATAGACCCTTTTCATATGCGTGTATTATGCAGGGCTTGGGGAGAGATCACTCTGTCTCCAGCAAGACAGAGACTGTGGAATGTCAGACTGCAGAGAATGGCAGGACTGCTTTTCCGCTACACTCTTATTGAAATTCACAGACATGGTATAACCTGTCCTCCTTGCTGTGGCGTAGCAGCATCTGTTTACCCCAAAAGTTTATCCTAACTGTGACGAACACTCAGCAAACCTACTTAGTGCAGTATATTCCTGACACATCTCATATATGCGTGTGTTGTGCAGAAATACAATTCCCTCCCACCCTGGTACAAAGTTTGGAAAGCGTACACATCAACTGGCTATTGGCATTGATTGCACGTGACTGGAACAGTGAAGACTGAATTTTCTGGATCGGGGCCAGATTTTTTGAGGTATTTAGGTGCCTAAGGATGCAGATCAGTGCCTCCTGAGTTTTTCAAAAGTGTCTAAATAAGTTAGGTGCCTAACTCCCATTGAATTCAATAGGAGTTAGGCCCCTAAACTGCATAGGAGTTTTTGAAAATCCCACTGGGCACCCATCTGCATTTTTTGGCACCTAAATAACTTTGAAAATCTGCCCAAAACGCATGTGTAAAATAGAAATACTTAGCATTTCTCTACCACCTTCATCCATTGATCTCAATCTGTGATTTACCAACACTAATTAATTAAGTTTATAGCATCACCCTGGTGGGGCAGGCACATACATATAGGGAAGTACAATGGAAATTCTTGATCTGCCTAAGGCTACACATTAAGGCAGTGGCAAAGTCAGGGGTGGGGGGTTGGGACTGACAATTTCCACAAATTTTCCTCCCCATTTTTGTTGAAATTTCATTTAGATGAAAACTTTCCAACCAGCTCTAATATCAACCCACATTCAATATCAGTGTATAGAACATGTATACATTGCATAATCCCCATCTGTAAAATGGGGATAATATTACTTATCTCCTTTTGTGCAGGGTTTTGATATATACAGATGAAAAGCACGGCACTGTTACTAATCTTTCCAGTTACTCCCTAATGCAAGTGTGTGTGCACTGGTCATAATGATGCTTCCTGCATTGTTACCAGCTGCAGCCAATGCATGTGCCCCACTTGCAGTTAAACAGTGTTTTGGAGGCTTTTACGGAGTCAAACTGCAGCCCTAATGCCCCAGTCGGACCTGCACAGTTGGACCCCAGTGCCCACTCAGAAATTCAGGGTTGAGTTGTGTAAACTGGAGGATTGCATCACGTGGAATTACTACTTGTTTACACACATTTCTTCCTGCAGTACAGGGAAAGTGATCCTGAGTATGTCTGTACTGCAATTCAAAACCTGTGGCCAGCTGGCTTGGGCTTGGGTTGTGGGGCTGTTTTTGTCATGTAGATGTTTGGGCTCGGGCTCGAGCCCGGGTTCTAGGATCCTGAGCAGTGGAAGGGTCCCAAAGGTGTACAGCCCATTAGCCCAAGTCACCTGGCACTGGTCAGAGGTGGGCTTTTAATTGCAGTGCAGTAGAACCTCAGGGTGATGAATACCAGAATTACGAACTGAGCAGTCAACCACACACCTCATTTGAAACCGATGTACATAATCAGGCAGCAGTAGAGACCAAAAAAAGAGCAAATATAGTACAGTACAGTACTGTCTTAAACATAAACTACTACTAAAAATAAAGGGAAAGCAGCATTTTTTTTCTGCATAGTGAAGTTTTGAAGCTGTATTAAGTCAATGTTCAGCTGTAAACTTCTGAAAGAACAATCATAGTGTTTTGTTTAGAGTTTCGAATATTTCAGAGTGACGAACATTCCTGAGACATACCCTCTATTAGCCGTGTTTGCATGTGACCACCAGCTGCAGTGGTGTGTTCTAGAAAGGCCTGCGAGCTAGTTCTCCTCTTTAAATTATTATCTTGAGCACTTTCCTTTGGCTGGACTTTATAGATGGGCTTCATCTGAACAGAACCAGAGGGGAAAGTGAAGTGCTATATAAAGCTATTAAACTGATGTATCTGAGACTAGTAAAACGGTAACATTTTTTTTCATGATTCCATTAGATTAAAAAGAACAACATTTTTCCCTTCCAGTTCCAATATCAGTCAGTCGTCTTTTTCTTTCTGTTGAGACAACCAGAGGGTCTTCAAAGAAAGGCTTACACAAGTTAACTCCATTTTCAGGAGCAGGGGCCCTGTACTATATTCCCCCTACCCCCATCTCAGTGTTGCATCTTCACATATCTAATTCTTTCCATATCTATTAATTTTTAAAGATTTTTTTAAAAATAGTTGTTTTAAAATTTCTTTTTAAACATACATTGCAGGTATGACTGAAATCAAAGCCATATCTCCCATCCATTACGGCAGCCTTGTCACATCCAGTAAAGGATACTTTTTAGTGAATAATATTTTACATCTTTAGAGCATCCCAAAGTACTTTATCAACATACTGCTCCCAGAAATGCTGCCATCTCTGGGACGGAAGGTGCTAGCCAATGAGTTATGCTGTAGGAAGAGAAGGAGAGCTTTGGCTATGGACCTTGATTACGTTGAAACCTGCCTCCCATTTTGTACTCATAAATGACTGTGGGCATAAATAAGGTGGGCGAGGTAATATTTTTATTGGACTAACTTCTGTTGGTGAGAGAGACAATCTTTCAAGCTTACATAGAGCTCTTCTTCGGGTCTGGGAAATGTATTCAGAGTGTCAGAGCTAAATACAAGGTAGAACAGATTGTTTAGCATAAGTAGTTAACACACATTTCAAGGGATCATCCAAGGTAAAGTAACACCCCTCCTGTCATGGGGGGGAAGGCAGTTGGAGGGGGTTGTTCGTGGCTTATAGATGGGATTTATGCCTTAATAAAACAGTGTCTCTACTCAGTCCCTGACTTTTGGTGTCTAGAAAAGTTATGAATTTACGCTCCCAAACTCATCTTTTGAAAGCGCTGTTCAGGTTTCGTTTGCAGATGAGGACTGATAGGTCAGATATGGAGCGATCACTTTGTGAAAAGTGTTCACCCACAGGTGATGTGGTGTTTTTGTCTTTTATAATTTTCCTGTGTGAGTTCATTCGAGAGTGTAGTCATTGTCTAGTTTCACCCATTTAGTTGTTATTGGGGCATTAATGCCTGGGAGCTTAAATTCATTACTTTGCTAGACACTAAAAATCATGGACTGAACAGAGACACTGGATTTATGGCTTCTTACAACAATCTGTAACCCATTAACTTCCCTTTCCCTGCTGCTTCCCCCCCCTCCCTCCCTTCCTTTCCCCCCTATTACTGGAGTGGCGTTAATGGACCACTTCACTTTGAATGGTCCGTTGAAATATGTATTAACTACTTATGCTAAACAATCTGTTCCACCTTGTATTTACCTGTGACACTCTGAGTACGTTTCCCAGACCTGAAGAAGAGCTCTGTGTAAGCTCAAAAGCTTGTCTCTCTCACCAACAGCAGTTGGTCCAATAAAAGATGTTGCCTCACCCAACTTGTCTCTCTAATATCCTGTGACCTACAACAACATGGCATAAATAATGACATTTAGAAGCCCTATTACCTGACTTACTGGCACAGCTAGATATAACTGGACATCTAGTTGCTATCATTTTGTCCACAATTAACTGCACCCCCAAAACTATGCATTTGCAATTACTTGTGGGCAAAACTTTGTGAGTGCAGTTTGGGTGGCTGGTTTTAAGTGCCAGGCTCTAGGTATCCTTAGAGATCACTTTGTCTTTTAAGGGTAAGTCTGAAAGGCTCCCATGTTGCAAAGTGCCAGGGAATCAATTTATCCTCCTCAGAAGGCTGAGTCCGTCCCTGCCAAGATCTGAACCTGTGGTTACAGGGATTTGGCATAGCTCTCTAAGGGCTTGTCTACATTACCCGCTGGATCGATGGGCAGTGATCAATCCAGCGGGGGTCGATTTATCGCGTCTAGTCTTGACATGATCAATCGACCACCGAGCGCTCTCCCGTCGACGCCGGTACTCCACCAGGGCGAGAGGCGCAGGCGGAGTTGATGGGAGAGCATCAGCCGTCGACTTACTGCAGTGAAGACACCATGGTAAGTAGGTCTAAGTACGTCGACCTCATAAAAGTGTGAGTCAGAGAACTGGCTAGAAGTAAGCATAATGCACTAGTGGGGCTGGATCTCTTCCCCCATATCACTTTGCTGTTTCACTCTTGGTCTTGATGTGCAACACAACATTTTTGATGTGTCTGCCAGTCCGGGGCGAGGGGTCCTCTCAGGGCCGGCTCTAGGATTTTTGCCACCCCAAGCACAAACATTTTTGGCCGCCCCCCCCCGCATTTTTCTCTTACCCCACTCCCGCCTCAGCTCTGCCCCTTCCCCAAATCCCCAGCCCTGCCTCCTCCCTCTCAGGCTCTCAAGCCTAGGAGGGAGGGGGAGCAGCGGCGCGCGAATCAGCTGTTTTGCATGCCGTGGTGCGCGAGCGGCAGCAGCAGAGGTGAGCTAGGGCGGCTGGGGCACATTTTTAGGGGCAGCATTCTGGCGCCGGACATGCTGCCCCTAAAAATGTGCCGCCCCAAGCACCAGCTTGTTTTGCTGGTGCCTAGAGCCGGCCCTGATCATAACGGTTCCTTACGGCCATAAACCTATGAACTACACCCATGTAAAACCAATGCCAGAGAAGAATGAGAGGGATTAAACTGTTGCTCATTCTCTCTCATCCCCCATGCCTCCCAATACAAAACCTGCCTCTCACCCACCCCTAACTGGGGCATTGCCAAAAACAATCACTGGGCTTTACAAAGGGCTGCTGCAAAGAGTCCCAGCTCAAGCATCTCTCTCTGTCTCTTTCATATCCCCATAATCCGACTACACCTGTATGTGTGGTACAAAGCATGAGGGAATCAGGTGGTCTCTGAGCCATCCAGCCCCTTAGCCCCCAGGATACATCTCTCATCAGAGAAGGGGCTGATTTTACTCATTGCCAAGGACATACATTTTAATTCCTGTTCAAACAAAGCACTAGTGGCTCTTTTTCAGGGCAGCACAGAGGTAGCACCACCTCCGAAGGCTGAAATCACATCCCAGAAAGATATTTTCCATTCTTATCAACTCCCTCTCCGGGGTCAGGTGTCACCAGTATGGCTGAGGCAGGCTGTGACAGCTTGTCACTCACATCAAGATGAAAGGGCTGGAAGGATCACAATCAAATAGAATTCTTAACAGATTAATTACCCACAGCTGACCGTATAAAAACCCAATTTCCCCACCCAAAAGGCATGCATGGAGAGACTGAGAGAGAGGCATTGATGTTATCCCTGATAGACCTATAAAGGCGGGGAATAAGAATGCTCTTCTTAGGTTAGTGTGTTAACATATTATCATAGAACCATATGCAAACAAAGCCAGTGCAGCATGTTGGCATAATGTGGGCTCAAATCATCCAATAGGTAATTAAAATGTGTCAATCAAGGGGGTTCAATCTGTCTCTTTCCCCCTGGAGACCCGCCTTTCAATCCCATTTAAGTCACCACTGGAAATGAGTCTGGTGGTCTCTCAGCCAAGTCCTTAGCTGACACTTATTCACATCACATCAGATTACTAGGACCGGCAGCCTATGCTCAAGGGGACCCAAGGCCGGCTCTAGGCACCAGCAAAACAAGCTGGTGCTTGGGGCTGCACATTTTTAGCTAGGGCAGCCGGGGCACATTAAATGTGCCCCAGCCGCCCTAGCTCACCTCTGCTGCTTCTGCTCGCGTGCTGCTGCTCGCCCTCCCTCCCAGGCTCTCAAACCTGGGAGGGAGGGGGAGATCCCGAGCGGCCGCGGCACGCAAAACAGCTGATTCGCGCGCCGCTG
>NC_048307.1:72485515-72506500 GCF_013100865.1 Trachemys scripta elegans | reverse complement strand
GCCTGGCCGGGGGCGCAGGGTCTGGAGGCTGCCCGGCAAACCGTGAAGCCGGTAGCGCTCGGGCAGCCCTTTTCGCGTGGCTGGGAGGGAGGAGGGGGAATTAGGGCGGGGACTTTGGAGAAGGGGCGGGGAAAGGGTGGAGTTGGGGCGGGGGCGGGGTGGGGAAAGGGGCGGGGCCGGGGTGTGGGAAAGGGGCGAGGCTAGGGCCCGTGGAGTGTCCTCTTTTTTTATTTTTTAAATATGGTAACCCTAGATAAAACAATGACACAGATAAGAGTCCTTGAGAAAACAATGGGGAAGCTGTTTATCCGGGAATACCCTACCTGGCTTCACTCAGGCTCAGAATGGTTTCTTATGAAGGCTTAAGCTAGGATCAAAAGGAGGATATCAAACATTAGAGGAACCTCGGGCCTAAAAAAGGGTGGAAGCTGAGAGAGAGGTCAGACTGTCAGCAAAAGCAAAAGTTGACGGACTGGCAAGGAGACAGAGAGAAGCAGAAACAGCAGCAGAGGACTCTGCTCTCACAACCCAGAGATGGAGGTAACTGAAACGTACCAAAGCTTGCAAGGAAAGTTTAAGGATTGGGTATAGGGAAATATGCATTAGACCTTTATTTTTTATTTTTTTACCCTTCACTCTGTGTGCTTCCCACGCATGAATACATAACGCTTTGTTTTGAAGAAGCTGTTGTTGTGTCATTTTAACCACCTCACTGGTCTAGGGTTGCCAGCCCTCCAGGACTGAAAGATTAATCTTTAAGTAAAGATTATGTCATATGATGGTATCTCCAGGAATTCGTCCAACCAAAGTTGGCAACCCTACGCTGGTCACAGGTTGCCAGAGTGAAAGTCCTTAAAGATGCCAAACCGAGCTGGGCCTGTGGCATTAACACAGTTGGTGAACTAGAGCAGTGGTCTCCAAACTTTTTTGATCGCGCACCCCATCAGTAAAAAAAATGTTGAGCACGCACCCTGCTCCCGGCCAAACTGTCAAAGCAAAAAAAAAAAAAAAGCCGCTCGGACTCCCAGCCGAACTGCTGAGGGAAGGGAAAAAAAAAAAAGGCAGCGCACCCCACTTGGAGACCACTGAACTAGAGAGTGCGGCCCAGAAAGTCAGTTTAAGAGAGGGTGGACCATGTGGTTCCACCCAGAGTGAGGTGCAGGTAGTCAAGATTGTGCTCAAGAGGCACTAAAAGGGGTTTGTTTCATTTTCCCCTGTACCTATGACACTGGTATGAAGCGCAGATGAATTATCTCTACTTTAAAGATAGAGGGACTGAGGCACAGAATTACTCAACAGCTTGCCCAAAGTCACACGGTCGGTTAGTGATGGATGCAGGCAATTCAAGCTCCTGGTACTTTGCTCCTTCCCCTAGACCAGGCTGCATCTTTGCAGCAACTTCCAGCCAATGCCGACGTGGTGGCCTGGATCTACATGGGTGACCTAGAAATAAGACTTCTTTTCTTATTATTCATCTTCTGGGGTGTCCAGTTGTGCTGGATAATCCAATTTTTATTTGGCGTAGAGAAGAGTGGAATTTTTCTTGGTTGTTGTTTATGGTTCCTACACACTGAATTTGCAAGAAGCATTTGTCTATCTGTTTTAGTTGTGCTTATGCCCTGTTATCAAACCTGCTGATTTGGAAGCACTTCAAAGCGCTTTATTCTTCAGAGTGGCTGTCTCTGAAGCCATTGAGGGGATTTTTTTTTTATGTTTTCTGATTACAGTGCAGCATTTATTGTTATGCCTTTTAAGATAGGGCAGCTTTCTTTATACATTTTTTACTGAAAGGTATAAATGAGCCGCCTTTGGGAGGGTTGTTTTTTAAATTCCAGTGTATGATCTTAGTGATTTATTACTGCAAAGAGCAGGGAATCAGTCAACAACATCTGGACAGGTCTGTAAGGCTTTTTTTTTTTTTTTTAAATCTGTTCTTTCCTGAGACAAATGTAAAGTTTTGCACTGGGCACGCTATCAAGTTCTCTGGTGAAGCATATGCTCACGGCTTCGTCTTTCTTGAGCTTTGCAGCCTTTCCCTCCTGTTTCTGTCTTTTTTGTTCTCTCGCTCATGCACGGTTTATTTTTCATTATCCCTTCATTTCCCTTGTCCCAGGTTTTTCATCTCATTATTTCTTCTGATGCCAGAAAAGGGGCTGTTGGGTTACCATATGGTGTTACTAGGTGACCATGCGGTACCAACACCGGTTGTCTTGTTTACTAAAATTCTCTCAGTGCGTCAGTCAGCTTGCCCTCTCCCTCACTGAATGTCCTTCCCTCCCTCCCCTATACAACTTTAGGTTGTGTTTCTTTCTTTCCCCTTAGAATGTTTTGGGTGTTTGAATTTGTTCAGAGTCCCAGATATTGATTATATTCTGGGGAGGCTTCACCAGCCACCAGCTCAAAGACACTCTGTCTCTTTTACTGGTTTACAGCCTCATAGGAAACTTGATCCTCCACTAGCATAAATCAATGTAGCTCCATTGACTTCAATTTATCTGAGTCGAATAACACCAGCTGAGGATCTGGCCCAATATCTTTATTTTCCAAATGTCTTTTCTTCACTGTGCTTGTGTTGTACCTAAATTTAAAATGTGTGATCCTATATGGAATACCTTGAAAGTACACGCTATACGACACACAACAGACTATATATTTCATTTTCTAAAATCCTTTTGATAGATTGTGGTATTTTCAGAATGGAAAGTGGGACGTTTCATTCTACTCAAGTATAATTACAGTCACACACCTCCAGGTACCAGCTGAATTTGGGCCTGCTTAGGGTGCCAGCCTGGAACTCAGGAGACCCAGGTTCAAATCCTTGCTCTGCCACAGACTTCCTCTGTGACTTTGGGTAAATCACTTAGTTTCTTTACACCAGTGGTTCTCAAACTAGGGCTGCCGCTTGTTCAGGGAAAGCCCCTGGCAGGCCGGGTCGGTTTGTTTACCTGCCGCATCCACAGGTTTGGCCGATCGCAGCTCCCACTGGCCGCGGTTTGCTGCTCCAGGCCAATGGGAGCTGCAGGAAGTGGCGCGGGCCGAGGGACATACTGGCCGCCACTTCCCGTAGCCCCCATTGGCCTGGAGCAGCAAACCGTGGCCAGTGGGAGCCGCAGTGAGCCGAACCTGCGGACGCGGCAGGTAAACAAACCGGCCCAGCCTGCCAAGCGGCAGCCCTAGTTTGAGAACCACTGCTCTACACCTCAGTTGCCTATGTATAAAACAGGGAAAGTAGAACTGCCCTGCCCCCTAAGGGTATTGGGAGGATAAATGCATAAAATATTGTGAGGAACCGGATGCTACTGTGATGGCAGCCATACAAGCATCTTAGCTAAAAGGAGCGTGGAGGGTCATGTGGGGCAATCACGTGCCCCCCTTTAGCTGGTCCCCCTCTGACATGGCAGTGGCATAGGTCTGTGGAGGTTCCTTGTGAATGTTTGAGATTTTAGATAAGCCCCCAAAAGTGCGTAAGTGCATCCAGTGCCTATTGGAACTACCCCAACCTCTTGGATCCGCCGGATGGAGCCAGAAACACTGCGGGCACAGCCTTTCTCATGATATTTGGGGCTTTGGTGTCTGGTTCAGGAATCACCCAGGAAATGCAGAGGCCAGTGCACAATACATGTATACACGTAATGTGAAACCCCATTAATGACTCATATTTGGATCTCAGTTCTGGATGATTGT
The DNA here is from genome assembly GCF_013100865.1 of Trachemys scripta elegans. Lineage (NCBI taxonomy): Eukaryota > Metazoa > Chordata > Testudines > Emydidae > Trachemys > Trachemys scripta. Next base: position 72,502,816 of record NC_048307.1, on the reverse strand, counting down.
TTGAGCTGGGTTGAGATTTGCTTGGAAGTTGTTTTCCTAGTCCCTAATTGAAAATCTGGGGAAAAGGCTAGGTAATCGGTGTGTGCAGTATAGCCCATTCCAGCAGGCGGCAGTCTAACACACTGAATGGTTGCATGTCTCACTGAACACCTTCCATCAGCTGACCGGCTGTTATCTAATTCCTGCAGAAATAAAAAATAAATTAATGGAGATATCCTATCTCCTAGAACTGGAAGGGACCTTGGTCATTGAGTCCAGCCCCCTGCCTTCACTAGCAACACCAAGTACTGATTTTGCCCCAGATCCCTAAGTGGGCCCCCTTAAAGTTTGGGCTCATAACCCTGGGTTTAGCAGGCCAGTGTTCAAACCACTGAGCTATCCCTCCCACTCTAATGATGATGACTTTCTTGCTTTTTAGTTGGTGAGACCTTAGTTGCTGAAATGCTGCCACATTGGCTTTTTTTGCCCTGTTTGCTGTTTGTGTGTCTGACAGATTAATTCTGAGAGAGGTAGGTTTGTGAGGGAGGTTGGCCTGGAACAGGTGCTGGCAGAAGTCAGCTCTGGAAGCTTTCATCTTCTCAGCTGTTGAGTGGACACACAATAAGTAGTAGTTTGGTGAAAATAAAATATTTATTTCCTGCTGCAGGATGATAATTGGCTCAGTGCAGAAGTTAATATGATTTATTTGGAGATTTGTTTATAAAGAGATTATATTGTAATGAATCTGTGGGCATGAAGGGCCTTATAGATGTAGTTCTCCAACGTGCAGTCGGCATTCAGAGCTTCGCAGCAACAGTGGGGCTGGAACGCTAGTCCTCCTGCTCCAAAAGCACAGGCTGATATAGGAGAATCTCTTCTGCTGCTAGCTGTACGGGGCCTATGCCACACAGAGAAGTTGCTCTGATTCCATCCATTTGAGAGCAGAAGTGCATATAGCAGCCAGCCATGTCATTGCAATATGAAATGAGTGACACACTGAAGCATTTGATTGTCCTTAGCGTGGCTTTCAGAGTGGGCACAAATTGATCCAGTTCCTGTTTAAATCCAGACCCAATGACCTGCTTTGACTTGGCAGCCTTCTGGGTCAGTGAATTGTTCAACCTCCTCACATTGCTCACCTGGGCACTAAAGTGCATCTGGTTTTGAACCCTTATGAGACTCCCTAGCTATTCGCTTTCTCCCTTCTCCTTAAGCACTGTCAGCCCAGCAAGAGCCCGTGGAATGCACTAGATGGTATTTCCCTGTGAAGAGGAGCAAGGTTATGTTTTAGCGAAGGCAAGCCAAAGTCATTGCTAGGAAGAAGACACAGCAATCAGGACAGGGGAGGGTAAGGAGTGGGTGGGATTTGAGTTTCCCAGTGGAGAGTAAACTCTGATAGAAGTTTAGTCCATTGTGGCATCTCTGCATCGTGAATCTAGCACGTGATTGCTCTCCTGTCAGTGACACTCTTGGGTGAAATGACCCGTTCTTTCTTTTGAATTATTGAGCTGTCAAAGGCTAGCAGCTGGGAACTTGGGCAGTGACGGAAGGTCAGAGACAGGGCAGTGATGTGGGGACATGAGAGGACTGATGGCTGTTTTCATGCACTTCCCATGTGGGTTTGGGACAGTTGCAGGGAGCTTGGTTTGACTACATCAGCACATTTAGCCCTTTGTGCAGTGCACTGTATGTATGTGTATTTCATCATTTTCCTAAGGAGAGGGAAACAGTTAAAGGGAAAAATCAGGAGTGTCTGACTCCATCTCTCCCTTCCACCTGTATTTATTTAGCTGAGCAAGAACACACACCTGAGCATGCAGTTTCATTGCTGGAGCCTAGTGAGGCATAAAGGTCAGTGTCAAGAGCCCTCAGCCACTGTCAGAGTGTAAAAGGCCCCTTGTCAAGGTTCTTGGTTTTACCCGTATATTTTGTATCTCTTGCCTATAGAATCCTGAGCAAAGTGAGATTGCTCACTCTCTGAAATACAGTTGTCTCTGGGTAACATGCAGCAGCTGTTCTGCTACAGCAAAGTTACACAATTTCTGGCAGGGAAAGAATAAAGAGGAAGTGTTATCTAGTGGATAGGGCACTCATCTGGGACGTGGGATACCTGGGTTTTAGTCCCAGCTCTGCCACAGATTGAGCTGTGTGACCTTGTGCAAGTCACTTCATATCCACCTACCTTGTCTATCTAGATTGTAAACACTTTAGGGCAGGGGTTGTCTCTTAATATGTTTTTTTCAGTGCCTACCACCATGGGGCCCTGATCTCAGCTGTGGCTACTGTAATACTAGTGATGGATGACGATAAAGGGAGAGGCCGTTTTTCTTTTTAAATTGACGCTAGAGGGGGGAATGTTTAGTTTGGCAAAATGAAATGGCTTGAGTTGGAATTTGGCCAGAACCCTGGAGCTGACACGTCTTATGATGTACATGTGTCTGATGACCCAGGTGGCAGAAATATATCCCTGTGTCTGGTCTGGATTTGTTCTGAGTCTGTGTTGCAGACGGAGAGCTCAAGGGAAACAGTTCAAAGACTGAAGACTTGTCTCATTTCTTTTGATATGTGGGTGTTTGTTTATTTTTAATGGTCAGTACAGATCAACGTAATGTTGAGGCTAGAGGGCTAACGCTGGTCTTGTTGGATAACTGAATCAAACACAGAGGGCCTGATCCTCAGCTGCTGTTACTAAGTGTAGCTCCATCAATGTGAGTGATGTCCTGCCAATTTATACCAACTGGGGATCTGACCCAGAGCCTGGGAAGACCAAGGTTAAAAAAAATTATTGAAGAAATTGACATTATTTCTCCATTGTTTTTCTCCCCCCAGGGCTGCCATTGAGGTTCTTGCAGCTTTGCTGAAATCAAGTAAGCGCCTTCTCTTTATATTCTTACTGACATACCTGTCTGTGCTGTGCACCTGGATAGACATCCCATTAGGAATGGATACATTCTTCTGCAACTCAAAGTGCCCCCCTCCCCCCCTCTGAAATACAATAGACCAGGGATCGGCAACCTTTGGAACATGGTCCATCAGGGAAAGCCACTGGTGGATTGGGATGGTTTGTTTACCTGCAGCATCCACATGTTCGGCCGATTGCAGCTGTCACTGGCCGCGGTTCACCGTCCCCGGTCAATGGGGGCTGCGGGAAACAGCAGCCAGCACATCCCTTGGCCCACACCACTTCCTGCAGCCCCCATTGGCCGGGAACGGTGAACCGTGGCCAGTGGAAGTTATGATCAGCCGAACCTGCAGACGCTGCAGTTAAACAAACCGTCCTGGCCCACCAGCGGCTTTCCCTGACGGGCCACGTGCCAAAGATTGCTGATCTCTGCAATAGACCAAAGCAATCTGTGTTGAGAAATGGGAGGGGATAATATGTAGTATTGATTGTATATCTTGCCATGTTTCTCCCTGTGTCTCTATGATGATGCAGGTGGGAAATCATAACCTAGACGTAAAGGTGCAAGCTCCTTAAGTGAAATGACCAGGGTGGCCACTTGTTCTGATATTTTGGGAAGGGCTTAGAAGAATTCTGCAGACTGTCATAATGACACCACTTTTACTTTATTCTTCCCCTGCTAGCATCTCAGGTCTCCACTTGTGCTTGAAACCTTGCAGATCTTAAAGCTAGCCCCGGTACTTAGAGATTGCCTTGGTGTAGCCAAGCTCTGGCAGGGAGTAGCTAACACTGGCAGCGTCTGGTCTTTGGGGTATCAGAGGGGTAGCCGTGTTAGTCTGAATCTGTAAAAAGCAACAGAGGGTCCTGTGGCACCTTTGAGACTAACGGAAGTATTGGGAGCATAAGCTTTCGTGGGTAAGAACCTCACTTCTTGCATCTGAAGAACTGAGGTTCTTACCCACGAAAGCTTATGCTCCCAATACTTCCGTTAGTCTCAAAGGTGCCACAGGACCCTCTGTTGCTTGGTCCTTGGGGGTTAGGGCTCTTTTAGCTTGGGTCCCCTTGTATGTACTCCTGGCCTGAATGTTCCTGAAGTGAACGCGTTACCCTTTTCTGCCTTTATCTCATACAAAAACACTTAGCTTTTTATTACCAGGATTTAATAAAGCTTTGATTAAGAAAGAGTGCTCTAGTATTGCAGACAATCTCCTCTCCAATAAATCACAATGGCGTATTGTCCTCTCTCTCTTCCCCCTCCTCCCCGCCCCCTTTACTCTTTCTCTTCTCTGTCCTTTTCATGAGCATTAGGAATAAATGCATTTGTGAAAAATTGTAGGCCTGGAAGCAGTACTTAAATGAGCATGCTGCAATGGGATCATGTCTGAGTCGCACCAGCTCAAGTGATGAATTCTCAAATAATGCTCCGGTATTAACCTTGCTGCCTAGATTTAAAGGTCACGTTATTGCAACAAGGAAACACCTTCTGGTTCAGATACTAAATCTTAATAAGGGGGCGATGGGGCCACTCCAGAGCTGCCTTCAACTTAAAAGCAAAATTAGCATTTAGAGAAGGAGGAATTCACGGAGAGGAGGGGAGCTGCGGGGAGAGTGGAGAGCTCAGTTGGCAGCACAAGCCTTTCTATGGCACTCCTGCTTTATGGTCAGCACCTGGGGCTGTGAAGGGAGATTCTGCGGTCTCAGTGGTGTTGGTGGGGCCAGGCTTCCTGTTCCAGGACAATGGCCCACCCGATTTGCGACTGCACAGCATTGATGTGGTAACTACAGCAACCACTTAGTGGAACAGTGACATTAGGAAAGTAAGGGGTGGAGTTGTAGATGTTTTTAAAACATGTGCTATAACTGGAACCAAGGAGGCTGAGCTAGCATCATATGATCAGCTAGGTCTGCCCAAACCACCAGCAGCGGCTCTGTGGTTCATCAGTGGTCCACAGTTAGAGATCAGAGGGGTAGCCGTGTTAGTCTGAATCTGTAAAAAGCAACAGAGGGTCCTGTGGCACCTTTGAGACTAACAGAAGTACTGGGAGCATAAGCTTTCGTGGGTAAGAACCTCACTTCTTCAGATGCAAGTAATGGAAATCTCTAGAGGCAGGTATATATCAGTGTGGAGATAACGAGGTTAGTTCAATCAGGGAGGGTGAGGTGCTCTGCTAGCAGTTGAGGTGTGAACACCAAGGGAGGAGAAACTGTTTCTGTAGTTGGATAGCCATTCACAGTCTTTGTTTAATCCTGATCTGATGGTGTCAAATTTGCAAATGAACTGGAGCTCAGCAGTTTCTCTTTGGAGTCTGGTCCTGAAGTTTTTTTGCTGTAAGATGGCAACCTTTACATCTGCTATTGTGTGTCCAGGGAGGTTGAAGTGTTCTCCTACAGGTTTTTGTATATTGCCATTCCTGATATCTGACTTGTGTCCATTTATCCTCTTGCGTAGTGACTGTCCAGTTTGGCCAATGTACATAGCAGAGGGGCATTGCTGGCATATGATGGCATATATAACATTAGTGGACGTGCAGGTGAATGAGCCGGTGATGTTGTAGCTGATCTGGTTAGGTCCAGTGATGGTGTTGCTGGTGTAGATATGTGGGCAGAGTTGGCATCGAGGTTTGTTGCATGGGTTGGTTCCTGAGTTAGAGTTGTTATGGTGCGGTGCTCACCAGCACGCATGACCATGTTTCTCCAAGGTATTTGCAAAGGGACACCCTCAGCCTGAGGGATTTTGGAGGTGAGGCCATTCTGCTTGTTATTTTCATAACCATATCCCTGCTCAAACCTGCCTAGAGCTCCCATAAAGGACGCTGCTCAGGCAGCCAATGTGTTTCTTGAAATTGGTGCCTCATCTACAGCTGGGAAGAAAAGGCCTGCAGCCCCGGAACATGGCCAGAGGGAGCCTGACGCTTTTCTTCTTGAAAATGTGAATGGAAAGGAATTATAGACATTTGTATGACTCTTAATGTAGGCTCAGAAGTGTGTCTCACTTCTAATGCTGCAATAACGACTATATCCTTTTATAATTAGGATTGTAGATTACTTATACAAAATAGATTTTCCTTCCCTGACAATCAGACCATCTCACTCTGCTCTTGGAATCTCAGTATTGCCAATGTCAAACATTCAAAAATCATGAGTCAGGCCCCAGAAAATCATGAGATTGGCTTAAAAATCATAATGTTAAACATACCAAAAAGTGGGTACTTTTAATTTGCCTTCTGGTTCTTAAGCCTTTAGGCTGCACCAAGGCACATTTTCATATTTTACTCTGTGATCCTGAGGGATGCACATTTACTTTTTTTTAATATGAAAGCTGAGATTCTTCTATAATCACCTGACTCCAGGAGTTGGGGCTTTAAGGGGAATACCAAATACTGCAAGACTCATGAAAAAATCATGAGAGTTGGCAACACTGGCATCTCTCCACTAGCTTCCCTTGCTCACTGCATTGACTTTAAATGTCTTGCCTTTGCCACTAGCCGCTGCACTGCTCCACACTGGCCTACATCTTGGATCTCGTTTCTTAGCGTGTCTTTCTCTCTACCCGTGACTCTCGTCTTGATATCCCCTTCATTTCCTTCTCCCACACCTGCCTTCATGCTTTCTTCTGAGCAGCTCCCTTGTGCCCAGAATGATCTCCTAACTGCTGTGTGCCAGGCTCCCACTGTCTTCTCATTCTGATCCCTTCATATGATTCACTACCTCTGCAGTGTCCACAAACAGAATAAGCAAACACAAGTCCCATATTGGCTCCTTCCCCTGTTTTTTTCCATGCATCTCCTCTGACTGTCTGCCTTCTAGACTGTAAGCTCTGCGGGGCAGTGCCCTACTTTTATTTGGGTCTGCTATGGGCTCAGCCATATTGTTGGGCGTTAGCAAATAACAGTAGTTGGGAGGCTGAGTGATACGGGAGCATCAATAATTCTTCTGTAAGGACTTGTGTCTGAGTATGTCAACGCCCTTCCCAAAATTAATGAACTAAACCTCCCAACCCCTGGTGAGGTGGGTATCGCCTCTCTTGTCCAGATGGAGAAACTGAGGCACGGTGCAGCAGAGCATCTTGCCCATAATCATGCAGCAAGCCAGTGGGAGAGGTGGAGACAGAACTCTGACCTCCTGGCTCCTGAGTGCATTGGCAGAGCAGCAAGTGGGGGGAGGGCGGGCAGGGGAGGGAAGCTGTGCTGTGTGTGACTCCATCCTGTGGGATCTTTTGCTTTTGTCAGCGCCGAATTCATGCCAAAAATAAAATAACTCAATGCAATTTTTTGAGGGTAGGGGAAACAGTCAAGCTAAAGAAACAGGCTTAGGCAGCTGCCTGTTTGGGTCTGTAGGGTTAAACTGGGTAATTCTGAACATTCCTCTTGTCCCCCACCCCCATGACACAAGCCAACTGCTTCACCCCAGCACCACATGATGGCACTGTTATTATAAGGATCCCAGGTCCCATCCGTGCTTAATCCAATATTTATTTTTGGTGAGTAATTTGTTTATCAGCAGGTTGTTTTAATCTAATTTTGGTCATATTTGTTATACCCGACTATCTGTACTTCCCAGTGTTCGCAGTTTGCGTGTCTTTAAGGAAATTAGCTGGAGCCAATCTCGGAGGCATTTGCTCAGCGGTTATTGAAGGGAGAGGGCTAGGGAAACAGACAGAGACCTTGTTGCATTGCTTGCCTAGTGAAATTGTAATGAGCAATTTAAAGAGACAGGCTGCGGTGACCTCCTGAGTATGTCTCTTTTATCAAGAGGATTCTCTGGTGCAGGCAGCAGTTATTGTAAATGACCTTTTCACACACACACACACACCCCTTTCCTCTCTCCTTATCCTCTTGCCTTACCTATTTCCCTATTTCCTCCCAGCCATACTTCTCCTTCCTTGGTACTCCCCCCCGCTTCCTCCCTCCTCCTTTATTTAACCACTCACACTCTTCCTTTCGTGAAGGCATGAGGATTGTGTGCCCAGTGGGATAAAATATCCAATGTGATTCCCTCCCACACAGACTGGTTCCTCAAGGGGACATGTAGGCTCCCCAAGAAAGAGAAGAGGGGAGTTCTATCAAGCAAACATTTCATAGCCTGCCCGTCAGGGATGGGTGTGCATCAGAACTGCCCGTATTTTGTGGAAGGGTCAAAATTAGAAACTGGATCTCAGTTTTGCAAGTGATGCCCCACCTTTCTAACAGTGTGAAAGCAAAACCACTGATCCTCCCCTTTCCCCTCTGAACTTCAGGATGTTTATAATCCCAGTTCCAGTTTTGGGGCTGTATCTTGTCCTTCCTCAGAGCATAGTCATTCAGTGTAACTGGGTAGGGTGCGGGGGGGGGGGGGAAAGGGTGGGAATGGATGTCCCTTTCATTTCTACTCCACAAGATTGTTCTTCTCTCAGAGGGTTCTCAATGCAGATGTACCTACTGTCCCAGAGTGGAAGGATGGTTTCAACTCCCACATCGACAGCTCAGCGCCCATCTGTATTTTGTCCTGAAGGATGAAATAATGGAGTTGAGATGTTGCATCGTTTTGTTTGTGTCTCTATTAGTGATGCATTGGCAAATGAAGCATGCTTATCCTGATGGAAGGACAGTGTTTGTGTCCCCAGTGATGGGTGGACTTCAGAAAGTTCAGAGATGGAGTTTGGAGAAGTTCTTCAAATTTCTGGATCCTTATCTGAACTCTCCAGACCACTTTATTCTGAAAAACTGGATTGGAAATTTTGTACGAACAGTATTTCTCATGGAATTTCAACACTTTGGCTTCCACCCAAGAACACAAAGTACTAAGAAAATGAAACGTAAGGGAGAAAAATTAAAACTTTTCAAATTTTAAAGATTTGATTCCCATTGGGGATAGTTCTGTAGCTTAGTGAGGCATTGGTTTGCCCTTTCTTAATCTTAATTGGGGGGAGAGATAGCTCAGTGGTTTGAGCATTGGTTTGCTAAACCCAGGGTTATGAGTTCAATCCTTGAGGGGGCCATTTAGGGATTGGGGACTGTCAGGGACAATACTTGGTCCTGCTAGTGAAGGCAGGGGACTGGACTTGATGACCTTCAAGGTCCCTTCCAGTTCTATGAGATAGGTATATCTCCATATATATATATATATATTCTAATCTTTGCATGTTGATGATGCAACAATGGCCATTTAGTGGAGGGTTCTCATGTCATACTATATCTTTGTGTGAGATACCATCTTGGCCAACATCAGGGGACCTTCAGAGCTGAAGGAGTGAGTCACTAAAGCTGATAGCTGAAACAGACTCATCTCCTCTGAGGACTGGGCACAGAGGGAGACATGTACCACATACTGACCAGTGGAATGCACTTGTGTCCTCTGTCTTCTCGCCCTGATGTTGATACCTCAGTGACATTGCAATCAGATGCAGCTGTCCCAAGAGACAAAATAAACATTGGGTGTCTTTAAATGTCATCCTGCAGGATGTGGGGCAGAATCATGTCTGCCCCCTGAATTCTGGGATGGGTGGAGAGTCACCCAGGGGCAGCAGGTTTGTATAATTTTTGGTGGTGCCCAGAACAGGTCTATAGTCCCGATCCACCACACCTGCCTTGTAAGCCAATATATATTTTTAAAAATAATGTAAAAATATAAGGGCTCTGGGGTGGGGCTGGTGATGAGGGGTTCACGATGCAGGAGGGGGCTCAGGGCTGGGGCAGAGGGTTAGGGTGCGGGGGGGGATGAGGGCTCTGGCTGGGGCTGGGAATGAAGGATTTGGGGTGTGGGAGCAGCTCAGGGCTAGGGCAGAGGGTTAGGGTGTGGGGGGATGAGGGCTGGGGCTGGTGATGAGGGGTTTGGGGTGTGGGAGCGGCTCAGGGCTAGGGCAGAGGGTTGAGGTGCGGGGGGGTGAGGGGGCTCTGGCTGGGGCTGGGAATGAAGGATTTGGGGTGTGGGAGCGGCTCAGGGCTAGGGCAGAGGGTTAGGGTGTGGGGGGATGAGGGCTGGTGCTGGTGCTGAGGGGTTTGGGGTGTGGGAGCCGCTCAGGGCTAGGGCAGAGGGTTGAGGTGTGTGGGGGGGTGAGGGCTCTGGCTGGGGCGCGGGCTCTGGGGTGGGGCAGGGCTGGGAATGAAGAGTTTGGGCTGCAGGCAGGTTGCCCTGGGGCTGAGGCCAGAGAGGAGGATTCCCCCCAGCCCTCTCCCTGACAGCAGCAGCGAGCTCCGGGGGGAGGACCCCGCTCTTCCACCCGGCAGCACACACTCACCTCGCACCACTGTCACTACACCTGCTTCTAGGGCCCCTCTCAGGTCCAGGAAGCCCCCTCGCCTCCTCTGCTGTGGGTGTCGGGGGGGAGGGGGACGGAGCTGCCATCAGCCGGACCTGCGGACGGGGCAGGTAAACAAACCGGCCTGGCCCGCCAGGGGCTTTCCCTAAACAAGCGGCGACCCCTATTTGAGAAACCCTGCTTTAGAGGTTGCCTTATACCCAGTTTTCTCAGGAGCAATCACTAGTACGTAGCAGGGAACAGGAGGTCTTCTTACCCCTTCCAAGCTCTTGGAGACTGCAGAGTTAATTTAGCAGAGCATCTTAGCTTCAAACCATGTCCTTGGCATAATGAATTGGCTGACTCGGATCAACAAAGAGAGCACCAAAGAGATTTAAATAGCTAGACACAAAGATAAATATCTCTTTGTTCTCCCTGGTAAGCAGTGGCTTGCTCATCATATTTCAGGTTGACTGTAATCCAGTTATGTGATTGTATAAGCCAGGTGATCTCCATGTGTGCAGCTTCAGAGGGGGCAGAGGTGAAAAGGAGAGGCTTCAGGAGCACCCCTAGAAACAGCAACAGCCCTGAGGCCATAATGACGGCCGACTGATGACGTTTATCTGCTATCCTCAAACCCTGTTTTGGGGTCCCCCACCTGCCATGCAATGAACGAGCCAGGGTTCCCTTGAAACGGGAGACTTCTCTTTTGTGTGAGCTCCTGGCTTTAGATGCATCTTTAACCACTGTGGAACCTCCAGGATGAATGTACCAGCTGTGCTGGGTACATCCAGGCAAAGCATGCCTGATGTGCCATCAGACTCATTCGGTGTGTCCAGGCAGAGAAGTGTGGCCCAAATATGTCCTCATTATCCATTGACTGCAATGGAATATTAGTGGAAACCTGTAGCACAGTGCAGGACCAACAGCAAAAAGGTTGAGAGGCAAAGGGCATTCTACCACCTACCACACAGTATATGCAAATCCACTCCAGGAGGAGCTGACTTCTTGCTGCCTACAAATGTGCACAGGGCTGCTTGTATCTCTGTGACTCATACCCGCCATCTGTATTTTAGCCAAAATACAGACATACACAGACAGGTGCATCACGTAGATGGAGAGACCAACAGATAAGAGACAGGTGGGGAGGTTTCTGTTTTCCTTCCTGCCTTCTGGAGATTTTGGCATTCCTCCTTTTTTGCTCTTTCTCTGCTTTGCGGACTATAAAACTGAAAAAGGAATGGAAGAATAGGATGAGAGAGACCTGCCAATGGGAGGAGAACAGGAGAGGTTGATGGGATGGTCCAGGAAAACCAACCAAACTGAATATCTAAATGAGACAACAGCATTTTGGTTCCTCACCAGTAATTCTCATCTCTTGTAATCAAGGTGTTGCGGGTATAGACACAGAATGATTCCCTCCTGTCCTGTCCTAGTAACCTTCCTTCCCTCTAGAACAGACTTCCCTACTTTAATTCATAATGCCAATGTTTAGATGCTACATTGATAAGTGCTACAGGAAACCTAAGAGAAATAAATAATAAATATCCTCAGCTCTTAGACTTTGTCATGCTTTTTATCCATAATGCACAATGGGAGGATTGGAAACTGAGGCACAGAGTGATCAAGTGACTTGCACAAGGCCATACGTGCGAGTCACTGCCAGAGTCAGGAACAGAAGCCAGGTGTCCTGACTCTCAGGCTAGAGCTGGTTGAAAAATGGGGGGGGGGAAAGCTTCAAAAAATATTTTACAGGAATTTTACTTTAGTTGAAATTTCTAACTAGCTCCACTCCCAGCCCTTTCCACTGCCACTACGCCCCATGGGTCCTGACAAATGGGTCGGAGTGCTAAATGGTGTGGCTCTAGCTCCATTCTGATTTCGTTAGCCTCTGTACAAGGCAGGAGGCCACCTTGAGTCTGATTCAGACTGCCCCCAGCCCAAGCTCCCCGACTCTGCTCTGCCTCTTGTCATGTGTATATACTTTGGCGGAACTCCCTAAGCAATTCTTCAAGGAAGATTGACTGATTTGAGGGGTTAGTCATCCTGCAGGTTAGCGAACATGACATCTGGCAGCGGATTAACAGGAAATCGTGAATCAAACCATTGGGACTGATAAGGGATTCTCAAGCAATTCAAGTTTTCTAGCATGCGCATGCACACCAATACTGAGTGAAGGTCAGAGGAGTAACACGCCTGTGGTCTCATACACGCTCACAATTGCCAGAGCTGAAAACATGAGATATATTGTCAGAGCTGTGTGGAGGCCAAGAAGTAAGACAGCAGAGGCTGCTGCAGGCCTGGATTGAGGTGCAGTGGCAGAGCGGCATGAAGGACCTAGGAAGGGAATAACAGAGACGGCAGATCAAGATTGAGGTGCATCAGCAGATGAATGTGGTAGCTCAGGACTGGTATAGCAATGGGGTTGCAGGTCAGGATTGATTTGCATTGGCAGGCCTCTGGGGAGCTTCCCAGAAATGGAATGACAGGAGATGCTGCAGGTCAGGACTGAAGTTTATTGGCAGAGCTTTGTGCGGAGCTCTTTGCTCCCACCAATCCTCCCTCTTTATGCAAGATCTCTGTGTGATGTTTCCATAGAACAGATAGAGAAGACTTGCCACAGGGTCCTTCCTCCATCCCTCCCAGCATCCCCTCCTCCTCCCCATCACTGAGGTGGAGGTTTGCTGTCTGCCCTTCACCTGCAATGCCTAGACCTGCCACAGTGACTCCCCATTCTCTCCTGGTTGCCGACCTCCCTTGGCCCCAGTCTCACTGCCTTTCTTTCTCCTCCTTAATCTCTGGTTCCCTTTTTCCTCTTCCCCCTGTAAATCCCAACTGATGACTTTAATGCTCCAGGTGTGAGTGGTTCTGGCACTCTTTTTATGAAACAGCAATGGATTGGTTTCCACTAGCCCTGGAAAACCCACACCAAGAGCTTTCTGTTGCAAACTGCATACAGTAATTGGGATTCAGGGGGCCCAACACATTTCCTGGCCCTGTGGTTTGATGAGCATGTTCCTGGCAGCTTCTGAAATGGGTCAGAATGAGGCGTGTGGTGGACCAGCCAGGAAAAATACATTCATTCAAGGGCTGGTTTAAAGGGGAAAGAACAACCTGCAGCTTGCCTGTACTTGCACACGCTGGGGCAGGGCAAGGAACACAGAGAAAAGGCGCTTCAGAAATGTTGAATGGCAATGTTGCTAGCTTTTGTGATTTTATTGCGAGTCTTGCAATATTTGGTGTTTGTCTTAAAGACCAAGCGTCTGGAGACATGTGATTGTGAGAATCTCAGAAACCAGAGGGCAAAGAAAAAGAAACCAAATGTGGTGTTTTTAAAAAAAAATCACTCGTGATTTTTAAGTTAATCAGGATCTTTTGAGCCTGATTAATGATTGGGTTGGCGGTCCTGAAATGGCGGAAGGGGCTGTGATTTTACAATCTCTGTTGTGCAATGGCTTTCATTACAAAGAGGTGTCTGAGCATGCATCACACCTTTCAGTAGCCAAACACAACCTCATTGTCTGGGGCAGGGTCATGTGACTGAAAGGTGGTTGGCTTTGTTGCCCACCATATGTCAGTCAGTCTCCTTTGGGATCCATACTCCTGTATGAGGGTCACATGACCCTCTTCCAACCAATCATATTGCATCTCTCTTTTTTCCCACTCAATGGCTCCACCCTCTTTCATATTCATTTTGAGGAACATAATGGGTGCGGTGGGTCAGATGGAGGCAGCCACAACTACTGCGGCTGCCCTGTGCTCCACTCATAGGGCTGTCAATCCAGCATCTTCCGCTTGTGCCAAGCATCTCATTGCAGGAATTGTCTTTAGTTTTTGCTTTGCTTAGTGCTATGCCAAGCACATGCTCTGTGCTTAACAAATAACAATTAAGGTCACACATGCAAATTATTAAAATCAAGTTAATAAACATGTCTGTGATTGTGTGCGCAAGACCAAATGGATGTGCAAGTGTGTGCATGCGAGTGTGTGAGCATTGTGCATACGTATGACAGTCATCAATCAGCGCTAGTGTGTGTGCGTGGGGGGGGGAAGTTTGTAACTCAGCCATTCCCGTTTGGTTTCAGAGTCTAACAGCCGACGGGCGGTCAACAGAGGCTACCTGTGTGAACTGCTCAGGCTGTACCAGGACTGGCACCGCTGCGACGCCTCCAATAGGTACATCCACGTCCGCAGGGGTCTCCTGCTCTGCCTCAAACACATCACCAACATCCAGTCTGCCAGGGAGACTTTCCTCAGTGCCCGTGGCATGGAGATCCTCTTCACCACTGCACAGGTAAACGCAAGCTGGGGCCAGCTCAGGAGCTGCTTCCGGCTTGTTCTACCCTTGCAATGTAGAATTCGTCTTATGTTTTAAGCGGAGCTGATTGAAAAATGGAATTTCTGTCCTGTAGAAAATTGCGATACTTTGACTTTTTTTTTTTTTTGTCCCGAATCAGGACAAAAAGTCAAAACATTGAAATTTTTCAGAGAACAAAAAATCAGTTCAGAAATGTTGAAACGTTTCATCTTTAATGTTAATCTCCATCTGTCTGCGCCTCTGCAGGGCTCATGGGAATTGTAGGGCCAGGTCCCGCATGCCCCATTCTTCCTATGTACCCTACTCCCTGGCTAGCTTGCATCTCCCAAGATGCTTCACAGTCTCTCCTTGTGGCTGAGCCGCTGTAGCATCTCACAGGTGCATGAGAGATGCATCCTAATGGGACGGCCTTCCTCTGGTGCCTGAGGAATTGGCCACCGCTTCATGTGGGGCTAGGGCAGGGATCAGCAACCTTTGGCATGTGGCCTATCAGGGAAGGCCCCTGGCGGGCCAGGCCGGTTTGTTTACCTGCAGCGTCTGCAGGTTCGGCCGATCGCGGCTCCCACTGGCCGCAGTTCGCTGTTCCAGGCCAATGGGGACTGCAGGAAGCAGCAGGCAGCACATCTCTTGGCCCATGCCACTCCCGCAGCCCCCATTGGCCTGGAGTGGTGAACTGCGGCCAGTGGGAGCCGCAATCAGCCAAACTTGCAGACGCTGCAGGTAAACAAACCGGCCCAGCCCACCAGCGGATTTCCCTGATGGGCTGCGTGCCAAAGGTTGCCGATCCCTGGGCTAGGGGATCAGGTGTAGCAAGGTTTCGATCAGGTATGGCTCTTGTGAACGGTAAGTCCCCAATGCACGTGGTGAACGGTAGCAGCCGTGTGAGGGCAATGTCTGTGACAGCCGATCATGGCTTGTTGCCTTTATAAGCCTTTACCAGTCCATGGTGCCTTCTGAGCTAATTTCTTCTGATAGCTCAGCCTGGGAGCAGCACCCTGAAAAGTGCAAACACTGGGTCACCTTGGGTGAATAAACAAGATACGACACACCAAGAATCCCGTGAAGAGTGAGAATGCTAATCCTTCCAAAGGTCGGAAGTGGAGCAGAAATGACCGCTTCAGGGGGTTCCAGTTTGCTTTCTCTACCACGTGCCATGGGAGATCTGTTGGCAGGGGAATCACCAAGGTTAATAAGTCCAAAATATCACAGACCCCTATAAAGTACATTTTTGCTCTTACATTGTCTCCCTGAGAGATCAAATGATGTTCTCCCAACCGCCTGGCGGAAAGGTACAATCCTGTGAGGATCCCGCCCAGTTCCCCACTCACAACTAGAAACCACAGATGAGTGTGCACATCACACTGCTGCCGCGGCTGGGACTCTTCAGTATGCTCATGATAAAGAGATCCAGGAAGAGTGTGCTGGCTGCCATGAGAGACCTCCCTGCTCTGGGAGACCGAATCTACTGAGAGTCCCTGTCTAGATAGTGTTTTAAACCTTTTACAAATGTATTAGCTGGTGGTGATTCGTCCCATGACCAGCTAACCTGGTTTTAAAGATGTTAAATTGATCTGACTGGAAAAATTCTGACAAAATGTTCTGTCATTGGAATTGGCTGCCTTTGCTTATGTGTTACTTGAAACTGAAACGTTTTGAGACAATTTGATTTTGACGATGTTCCAACAGAACCCAGGAAAGACTCATAAGGAACCCTGCCTGTCAGGCAGTTTTCTGTTAGAAACCTGCCTGCTTCCCTGCCAGCTCGATCACCTTGGATCCTCAGCAGCCCATCTGGCATACTGACAGGAAGCCGAGAGCCTGGAAGCCTTGGGAATGTTGACACATGGCGCTTCAGCAGCCTGGGCTTCTCGGTCCCCTGCTCTGTGGTAACCCATCAGATAGCCTGCCCCAGAAATGAGGCTCCAGTCTCTTTTGTGATGAATTTTTTTAAAAAAGCAGGTTTTTGTTTTGAATCAGAATGGAAACAAATGTTGAAATATTACAAGTCTCCATGAAACAGAAATTCTTTTCTCCACCCAGCTCTAGTGTTAAACTCTTTCTATGCTCATGTTTAAATGTGCTGGTTAAAACATGCTAGCAAACATATCTTTAAACATGACCTATTGGCCTTATCTAGCTGAGGTCTCAGACAGAACTCGCAGGCCTGGGAGGCTTGCAGGTTGCAGTGAGACGAGAGAATGTTCTCTGCCCCACAAGAGTGTGCAGGAGGCAGTTGCATGCAGCACCCTCTCTGCTTCTTTATTATTTGCACGACTGATTTCTTTGTTTAGGCTCAGCTGGTATCTCCTCAGTTCCTGTGCCTTAGCCTCTCCTCTCAGTTAATATTGTTATAGTCTCAACCTTTCCTGTATTGGCATCAAATAACTCTCAGATATACGGAGTGCAGAGACTACAGCATAGATGAGTTGAGTTCAGGTCAACTCTACTTTGGATTTCTGAACTAAGAACTGAGTTTGTTCCCTTATCTGCAGCACTCCACCACAAAGCGTGCGTGCGCGCGCACACACACACACACACACAGAGCTACAGCAACTTTACTAGGGTTACCATATCTCATAAATAAAAAAAGAGGACCCTCCACGGGCCATGGCCCCGCCCATTTCCCCACCCCTAGCCCCGCCCCAACTCCGCCCCTTCCCCCACCCTAACTCCGCCCCCTCCTCCCTCCCACTCCCAGCCAGGGGGAAAGGGCTGCCCCAGTGCTACCAGCTTCACGGTTTGCCGGGCAGCCCCCAGACCCTGCGCCCCCGGCTGGGCGCTTCCCCTCCCAGGCTCCAGCTGCGCTGGGGAAGCGCCGGCTGGGGGCGCAGGGTCTGGAGGCTCGGGGTCTGGGGGCTGCCCGGCAAACCGTAAAGCTGGTAGCGC
>NC_048307.1:72383701-72485185 GCF_013100865.1 Trachemys scripta elegans | reverse complement strand
GCCAAACGTTGCCGACTCCTGTTCTACTCTATATCTCCAAATTTCTGCCTCACCTCTTTAGAAGGTATTGATCTTCAGGACTTTCCTTGATTTTCATGGGGCATTTCTGATTTCCTCTGGATGCTCCTGCTTCTTGTAGTCTAGGCATGCAGGACATACCATAGCAAGAATAAAACTCGCCGCCCTTCTTGCCTACCCCACCTCCGGCAAACCTAAATCAAGCAATAAAATCCACGCGCAAGAGAATTTTTACCCCCAAAAGAGAGAAGAGCCAGAGATGCCATAAAGTCCACTAGAGACTTCATTATTCCTATTGACTTTTACATGGAACGTGTTCAGATACACCAGTAATGGGGGTCAGAATAGAACCCTCAGGTAGATATATAGATTAACTGCATCCTATAATATCTTTGCAGTGAAGCATAAAGTCATCACATTGCTTTGTAACAGAACATGGTGCCACATTGTGATGGCGAGAGTCAAGGTGTTGAAATGCTGTGATTTCATCCAGGAGAACCAAGGTGGAAGCCCTAGCTGTATCTGATGGAACACATAGGCTCTGATCTTTATTCTAAGTCTTACATTCAGCTTTGTGGTGGCTTACAGGAACAAGGCATGTGTGCTGCACACCAGGGTGGCCTGCCTTTTTGGGGAGGGTTAGGGAGAAGGATGTTATGATGGAGGCCACCTCCTCCACCTCTTTTCTACTTTTCAGATGACTGTGAAGATGATGGTGAGGAAGAGGTGGAAAAAGACCTAGATAATGAGGACCTAGAGCATAAAGAGGAAGTAAGTATATGAGCCAGAGCTTCCTTTAAAACGCTCCATATTCTGTGAAGGGAAGGGTTTTTTTTCTTTCTTCCTGATTTGGAGCTCTGCTAGGCAGGGTCACCATTTCAGATTGGGGGCAATTTTAACCGTGATTCCAGAGGCTACTTGGGGACCTGAAAACTCTGTTTGTTTTTCAGATAGTAACTTAGAGTGCTCCTGTCAGATAATAATTTCTAATTCCTATGTAAAGAAAGAAAGAAAGAAAATTAAATAAATACACCTCTACCTCGATACAACGTGACCCTATATAACACGAATTCAGCTATAACATGGTAAAGCAGCACTCCGGAGGGGCGGGGCTGCGCACTCCGGTGGATCAAAGCAAGTTCAATAAAATGCGGTTTCACCTATAACGCAGTAAGATTGTTTGGCTCCCGAGGACAGCGTTATATCGAGGTAGAGGTGTATTAGACCCACTCAGCTCCAATACTAACATAGAAACATAGACTATCAGGGTTGGAAGGGACCTCAGGAGGTCATCTAGTCCAACCCCCTGCTCAAAGCAGGACCAATCCCCAGACAGATTTTTGCCCTAGATCCTTAAATGGTCCCCTCAAGGATTGAACTCACAATCCTGGGTTTAGCAGGCCAATGCTCAAACCACTGAGCTAAACATGTTCTGACATCTTGTGTCAATTCACTTAAGGAACACTGGTTAGGTTTAAAAATGTAATGTGTATTCTTACTTTGTTACTAATTCTTGAATACAACAATTGAAACAATCGTAGAAAAATCTACATTACTTTTGCATTTTTTTTGCAGTTCATCAAGCTTGGAATAGACCATTTAACTTTTGGAAGCACCCTATTAGGGCAAGGCCCCATGCGTTTATACTGCACCTGCCTGGGACTCTAGGGGTGCTACCCCACTACAAATAATAGACTAGAAACTGACTTTAAACTGGAGTGAAACTGACACTGTCAAGTCACTTTCATAATATTGCCAACCCCAAATGTTTAAAAATCATGAATCGGGCTCACCAAAAATCATGAGATTGGCTTTAAAAATAATTATATTATGTAAAAATAATAGATTTGGTGTTCTTTTTGTTTACAGTCTGCTTTTTGAGCCTTTACAGTGCACTGGAGTTACATTTTGAAGCTTTCTCCACAGCCACAAGGGCTAGAAACTTCATTTCTCTTTAAGAATGAAGGCTGAAATCATCACATACATATACACTTGACTCCAGGAGCTGGGACTTAAAGGAAAACAATAATTATCATGAGACTCATGACAATATCATGAGAGTTGGCAACACTCCCTTCTGTTTAGAGGCTAGTTACTTTCCAGAAGGGTCTTAAACTCAACACTACAGTGCTTGAGTTGCAGTTTTCACAGGAGAATATTTGAAACCAAACACCAAGAACATTCCACGTGTTAAAGTTGAGGGAAAAAATTGAGACTTCTGAGGTATCTCAGGGCCACTGCAGGCAGGAAAGGAACATAAACAGCACAGAAGCTCTGGGCAGCTCTTCCTCTTGAAAGAAAGTTGGAGGGTCAAATCTTCTAGACGGTAATCACATAAAACTATTGCCATCAGTGCCTCCACTCGTAGATATTAACATCACAGTGAACATGTGATAACATATGTGGTCAATAACTATACACCTCATACTTAAATATCTGAGCCATCTTATCCAGAGTTACACATCATATATGCATTGGCTCAGGGATTACATTTCCCCACTAGATGCCTTTGAAAATCTGGCCTTTAGTCTGTGTGTCCTAGGGTGACTAGACAGCAAGTGTGAAAAATTGGGACAGGGAGCGGAGGGTAATAGGCGCCTATATAAGACAAAGCCCCAAATATCGGGACGGTCCCTATACAATTGGGACATCTGGTCACCCTAGTGTGTCCCTCAGTGCCCCATCTGTACAATGGGGATAACAGCACTGCTGTACCTCACCGAGGGGCTGTGATGTGAGGCATTCAGATACTATGGTGATGGGGCCACATAAGTACCACAGGTAGAGTGGGAACTTCTTTATATCACTGCAGTCCCTTCCCTGGATTTTGGCCCCTTCTTTTCACCTACCCTCCTCACATTTCCCTCTTTTCTGAAAGTAAACTTGGCTCAGAGGGCTTGGCTGTATTTCTTCTGAGTCCCCTGCATTCTCTCTTCAAACACCCTCTCCCCCTCCCCCCAGGGATTCCTGTTTTACAGGTTCATCTAATGCAGTGTTTCCCAAACTTGGGACGCCACTTGTGTAGGGAAAGCCCCTGGAGGCCGGGCTGGTTTGTTTACCTGACGCATCTGCAGGTTCGCTGCTCCAGGCCAATGGGAGCTGCTGGAAGCGGCGGCCAGTACGTCCCTCGGCCCGTGCCATACCCCATTCACAGTGTGTGTCCTTGGTCAGTGAGGACCCAGAGTTCAGAGGTGCATCTTTGTGAGTTCACCTGCAACCCAGGGAAGAAGGCATCTTGCTTGCGCCACCATCTGAGCACTTGTTCTGGCTGGCCGCCCCGCCAGCCGTGGTTCCTCTCTGCCGGTTGGCCCGCCAGCCGTGGTTCCTTGCTGCCTGGCTGTTCTGCTAGCTGCTGTTTGTCTCTGCTGGACGCCCCACCAGCTGCTTGCCAGCCGTTCGTTTGCCGGCCGACTGTCAGTCACTTTCTACTGCCACCTGCCTCTCTGCTTTGACCTCTGTAGGTCAGTCTCTTAATGATTTTCAGCTCTTGGCAGGCCGGGCTGAAACACTTCCCCACCACAATGGATTTCAGTTCTCATTTGAGCACTTTAACATAACAAAAGGCTCCTTTGAACAGTGGGGAGAAACAGGTTAAACTAGATCAGAGCCCCTTAGGGAGAGCCCACACCTCCTCGCTGGGACACCTGTCCCCACCCCTCTTACTTTCACAGGGGTCTGGCATTCGAGCCCCTGGCTTAGCGAGTTCCTTTCAGCGGAGGGTGACCCTTCAATTGGGACAAGCTCAACACAGTTCTACTCCCCTTTAGTCATACAATGAAGAGAACAACATTGATAATAACATTTCACTACCCCTGCATTCAGTATTAAAAAATTATATAATAAGAGGTTAAGAAAAGAGTGTCTGTACATCTGGGTATAGTGCTTAGATTATCCACAAATACAAAGTTTGTTTTAAGTCATAAGATACATATAGTGCATAATCAGCAAAGCTAAATTTAGGTGAATACTTTTAAGAATACAGTTTAGATATTAGCATCCAAGTATTCGGGTGCATCACTCATGAAAAGTTATACAGAGTTGGTTGTGGAAAGCAAATATAGCAATGAGTGAAGATTGTCCCTCAGTAATTGAGCATTTAGGGTAGGTTGTCCATTTAGAAAATACAATCCATCAGGGAAGTATTTCAGTTACTTTCCCTCAGGGGCAGCTCCAGGCACCAGCACACCAAGCGTGTGCCTGGGGCGGCAAGCCATGGGGGGCGGCGTGCCGGTCGCTGTGAGGGTGGCAGTGAGGCAGCCTTCGGCGGCATGCCTGTGGGAGGTCTGCCGGTCCTGTGGTTTCGGCAGCAATTCGGTGGTGGGTACGCAGAAGGCGTGGGACCGGTGGACCTCCTGCAGGCATGCCACCGTATCCGCGTTACCAGCGGACCTCCCGCAGGCGTGCCGCCAAAGGCTGCCTCACTGCCGTGCTTGGGGCGGCAAAATACATAGAGCCACCCCTGCTTTCCCGATAGTGGTTCTCATCCAGCTCATCCCTCCTGGTATTGCCGATGTCGGGTGATGTGTTCTATGTAGATGTCCCTCGACCACCTGATGGCGTGATTTGAAACCCAACACCAGCCAAAGCTGATCACTTGGAGCAACACAACTCCTGTCTGCTAGATACTATGCAGAGTAGTGTATTCATGTATGTTCAGTTGCTCCTGAAGTCTCTCCCCCTCCCAAACTAGCTGTCAGGGGAAAATTCATTCAGACCCTGCTTACACATGCAAATGTTTCTGCTGTGAAAATGCATCTTTGTACAAACACACATTCTAGCATGAATGAGTTTTTGCCCTCTCAAACATCTTTGCAAACAAAACGTTGTTCCTACAAATGTTTGTGGTAATCAAATTCAAAAGGGCATAAATGCCATGTGATCTGATGTAATTTAGACGTGAGTTGAGTGTTCTTTTCGCTGTTTGCCTGCTCTGCCTACCTGAACATTAATATGTCACCCAAATGACAAAAAAGGAAAGAAAACAAGTGGGCTCAATGTGCTAACCTGCCCTTTAGTGGCTATTTATTTTCATCTGAAAACTGGCCAAACTGTTCATTAGAAATAATGTTCTTTGCCAACTTAGCCCCTTTTTTGTTTAGTAATTCATTCCCAAACACATCCTAAAATCTGTAATTACGTTCATTATTCATAAGGATTCACCGACCAGTTGTGAACAGTTTTTAGTTTATTGGCGGTTTGCCAACACTTTGCTTTGAATATGAGTTTTATTTATTGGTCTCGTATGATTGGTCTCATAAGTCTCATGCTCCTCCGCCTTCTGACGGAACTTTTACACCGATCGATGATGGAGGATGAATAGTGAACTTTCGGTCCAAATTTTTGTGCAAAGAATCATTTGTGCTCAAGTTCCTGATGCTTTTGTGATTCAAAACCTTTTTCACAGCGACCTGGCGAGTGTCCAAATATTCGTGAATAATGTCTAATACTAATCATAGTGAACTTAGCACACCACTTTTACTGGTGAAAATATTTGTGAATCCTCTCTTTAACTATTCGATCAGCTCTACCAAAACCGGAGTCCGCATACCAATCGAACATCCAGTCCTGTCATGGAGCCCATCCCCACTCCCCAAATCATTAAAACCCCCCCTATAGATCCCACATAATTCTCCAAACTGTCAATCCCACCAAACCAATCTTCAAGAGCCCAGCAAACCTCCAACATGCACTACTGACTCTCGTGTCAACCAGTCCCAACCACTGCCTTAAATCAACACAAGTAACACTGTAGAAACAGCCCAGCCTTTCAGGACTGCTGTGGCTCAGGGTTTGAACTGCTGTTGACACCCTGGTGTTCATGGGAGTTTGTTGATAAATAGAATCATTTCTGAAGTTATTATCAAGAGCAAATTGCTTCTTTGTTGTGGTTTGGTGGTGAATGCTTGCTAACTGCATGCTGAATTATTTGAATAATGCTGTCATGTCGCAGCCATTCATCAATGCCATTTAGCCACCCAACCCCCCCCTTCCCATTCTCTTACGCGATGACTAAACACTTGACACTGCATATCTTTGACTCTTGTATCTGATCTGGACGGGATGCATGTCAATGCACGGTTGCCTTTGGATGTGAAAGTTTCAGGCATGATCCTTGTCCTTGCTTTATAGATAACTGCAAACACAAAAGATTTTTTTTTTAAATGAACAGATGATGGATTGGTCAAGAGACTAAAAGCTATTTATCAACAGCGTAGAAAGATATAAATAAAGTAACAGATGAGAAATCGGTGCTTGAGGGTTCAGTGATGGGTGTAGTAGAGGGATGGGGATTTGGATTTCGAAGGCAGAGAGAGGGGGCCCTGCTGAAAATCAGGCCCCTATAAGGTGTCTCAGCTTGGGTACTTGGGTTTGGGTGCCCCACTATTCACTACTCACTTTTGAAAATCTTGTCCTGGACTTCTGAGTTACATGCCAGTGGATCGTTCTATGGCTGTGGGCAGGTGACCTAACCTTTTGTGCCTCTGTTTGCCCTTCCATAAAAATGAATTTAATTGCTCTCATCTAGTTGTCAGGGGTGGCTGGTTTGCTTCACGTGTGTCAGGTGCTTAGAGATTCCCAGATGAAAGGCAGGATGTAATGTATCGTTTTATAACTATCAACTCAGGGACAGTCCCAAATGGGTCGATAGCACCTTTGATTTATTTCTTTTCCTGCTTTGACTTTTGAAGGACGATGATTTGGAGACAGATGTGAACAAACTGAGCTCAAAGCCAGGTCTTGACAGGCCAGAGGAGGAGCTTGAGCAGTATGAGGCAATGTGTCCTGAACTTTCTCTTACTTTCCAGGTAGGATAACATTGTGGCTTCCTTTATCTGTGAACGCGTGTAGGGATGTGCCGTACTGGAGGTGCTGACTGAGAGGAGGTGGGCAGAAAGACATACTGCAAAGGGGAGCACTGGATAACTCAAGGTATCAGAGGATCCAAAATGTAGACGCACCTGGAGCTTGTTGGGTTGAATGCGGCCCCAGCTGGTAGTGGGTGAAAGGTGTTAACATCTGAGAGCTGTTCGTTGGCATTTAACGGAAAGGCTGAGTCTCAGCTGACTAGGGCCCAGTGGATAAATAAATAAATATCCACCTGAGAAAAAATCCACATCCACTAATAGACATTAAGTTGTATCCTTGTTGGCAGTTTCAACGGAGATGCCACGAACCAAATGGAACATGGAAATTAAACTGGTTTGTCTACCCTAGCGCTGGTCAGTCAAGATCAGGGTTGAAGCACAGTCATGGGGAAGCTTACATTGCCACTGCTTGAAATGCAGACAGTTCTGGGGTAGATCAACCCAGCTGTTGAACAGTTTGGGACAGGAAGTGAAGAAGAATATTGTGCTCAGTACTAGAGGCAGAGGAATTTAGGGAGGCAGAATATAATTATTCAAATTTAAACAAGACACCAGGGTGCATGCGTCTCCTACCATACAAAATGCGGTGGTATTTGTAATGACTGCAAGTGGCCAGGAACTTGGATTAACATTGCAGTCCTGTATTTAGGAATGGTGGACCTTTGCCTGGCAGACTGGCCCCATTGCATCATGCTAGAGCATCAGTTCAAAGAGAAGCGCATCACTTTGCCTCCTGCAATTTCCTGTAACGCTCCAGGTTTTGCTTGGAGGTTACCCAGCCAGCAGCTGATCCAGCCTGACCTTGTTTAGCTTCTGGGAACTGATGAGAGATCAGCTTGTGGGAATAGGAATGCTGGCAGGTGGGTTGTGGGTTTCTATCTCTTTGGGTCACTGAGGCGAGCAGATTTTTAAGAGGCCTGTAAATTAAATGTTTTCCCTTTTCTTTCTTCTATTTTTCCTTCTGGAAGGAGACTCCAGCTGTCTTTATTTCTTTTATTCTTTAAATCTAAAGGAGCTGGAAACAGGGTCTGAAGATGAGAAGGGCTCTGAGGACATGCTTGGGAGCCTGCCAGGCGCTCACCCCCCAGTCATTCCAAATGCTGCTTTCATGAAGCAGCAGCGTTGCAGACACCGGGACCAACGTGCCATGGGGCCAGAGCCAGAGGAAACGGCGTTCAAGACTCCAGTGCAGAGCTGGGCAAAGAAGGAGAAATGCACTGGGGCTCCAGCCCTTGAAAAGCGAGCGATGGGAGAATCAGTCCGAGATGCAGATGCTCTTGGTGAAAGAGAAGATCCATGCAGGAGCCATGCACCCACTCTGCATCC
Organism: Trachemys scripta elegans; assembly: GCF_013100865.1. Taxonomy (NCBI): domain Eukaryota; kingdom Metazoa; phylum Chordata; order Testudines; family Emydidae; genus Trachemys; species Trachemys scripta. Next base: position 72,476,975 of record NC_048307.1, on the reverse strand, counting down.
TCCCCTAAAAGAAGCCTCCTGGGACACAAGAACATTTCACACTCACTGTGCGAGCTGCTTCGGTCCCAGCTCTGTGGGGGGAGTGGGAGCCTCAAACACAGTAACAAAGCTTCTGGAGAGACACCAAGGGGATATCCCATTCCACAGCCCCCACTTCTACATGGCCAGGGCTGGAAGCACCAAGTCCATTCCGGACTATAGGGTCTTGGCGTTCCCTGATTTTTGGGGCCACCAGCCCCCTCCTTATTACCAGTCCCTGCTGGAACGGAAATATGGAGTTCAAAGGTGATTCTGCTTTATTGTCATCCCAGAGGTAGCTCTCCGCAGCTGGGCAAATAGGGACTCGCTTCTTGTAGTATTGGACTCTCATGTCTTATTGCCTGGCTTTTGATGGGTGTTGATCATCACTTCTGTATCAAGTTTCATAGGTCTCTGCTGTTCTCGCGGAGACCCACACAATGAATTATTACAAGAAGGGAAACTGAGCTATAGGCTTATACTATTCAGATTTTTCTCTTGAGGTTGAAGACACTGGCATCTAAGATTTTCTTGGCACAGACTGGGAGTTAGGAGGCCTAGTTCCTGCCTCTGCCAGTGGCCAAGTCATGTCATCTCTCCACTTTCCTTATCTGGAAGGTAAAGGTGAATAAATACATCTCTGCCTCCCCTGCTGAAGTAATTAAATATTTGTGAAGTGTGTTGGGATCCTCCCATGGAAGGCATTATGCACCTGGCAATTAGCGTTAATGCTCTCACCTCATTTACATTGTAAGAAAGTAGTGTAACTTTAGTGCCCTCGTAACCAAGATGGAGTCTGCTGTGCAGGCAGATCTGGCCAAGAGAAGGCGCGCGCAGGAATGCAGCAGGAAAAATTCCTTCCACCCCAGGGGCACTTGTTCCAAACCCCCCACAGTGAACACACCCACCCACAGGAAAAGTACAATGGATATAACAAATGGAGATATTTATTTACAGAGGGATGAGAGGAGAAAAACAACAAGGGGAAATATAGGGGGAGCAGTAGAACAGGGTTGCATTCAAACCAAGGCCCCACAGGCCCAGTGGTAGCACAGTCTGGAAGGGCAGACACTCAGCAATGTGTCTGCACACAGAGTTTCAGTCCAGTGGTGAGTCTTGGTTGCTCCTGGTCATCTTCAGCGCCAGTGAACTTTTTCCAACAAACCCCTCCGGTGTCCTTTTCTGCTGCTCTTTGCAAAGCCACACAGAGCGACCACCTCCCCACTTAACTAGCTAGCAGCCTCCCTCCTTATTTTTAATGCAGAGTTACAAGCCCCAGTACTCACAGCCCCATGCAGCTCTGGGCAGCAGTGATACTGGGTCCCGCTTTGGCCTGTTCTTTTTGAGCGATTCCTCCCTGGCACAGTGCTCCTCCTGGCTTCTGTCCTTGGGGGTCCCTGATTGTCCGTTCTTCCCAGGCTTCAGACAGGTTCTTTGCTGCTTCACTTTGTGAGGGGCTGCAAGCTGCAGCCCTTCTCTCCCCCAGAGCTCCAGAGCCACCCCCCCGAGTTTCCCTCCTTGTTTTTACTGCTCCCTCTCACCCCTAGGAAAAAGATTTAAAGGGGCCAAGCTTTTTAAACCCCAAAGGGGTTACAGTAGATAAGGAAGTGTTGTTTATTACTTCTCATAACACAAGAACTAGGGGTCACCAAATGAAATTAATAGGCAGCAGGTTTCAAACAAATAAAAGGAAGTATTTCTTCACACAACACATAGTCAACCTGTGGAACTCCTTGCCAGAGGCTGTTGTGAAGTCCAAGACCATAACAGGATTCAAAAAGAACTAGATATATTCATGGAGGATAGGTCCATCAATGGCTATTAGCCAGGATGGGCAGGAATGGTGTCCCTAGTTTCTGTTTGACAGAAGCTGGGAATGAGCGACAGGGGAATGGATCACTTGATGATTACATGTTCTGTTCATTCCCTCTGGGGCACCTGGCACTGGCCACTGTCGGAAGCCAGGATATTGGGCGAGATGGACCTTTGGTCTGACCCAGTAGGGCCATTCTTATGTTCTTATGTGCAACTGAGGAGTATACATTGTGTGTTGGAGTGTGGGGGGACCTGTGTTGGGAGAGGGGATTCTTCTCAGGGCTACCCTCCCCCTTCCTGCCCCATGCATGTCCCTCTGCAATTCCTTTAGAGGGCATTTGTTCTTAGTAGCACAAGCAATGCTTACCACACCGCAAACAGGCTGGGTGATTCTTCTGTCTCTTGAACTAAGCTCTAGGACTGAATGATACTAATAACATGGCATTTATCAAGGCCATAAGTTTCTGAGCTATTTTGAACCTCTGTGCTCTATAGAGATGGGAACTCTTCCTGTTGCAGCTAAATGCCTGGAATCTTATTCACAGAGGCTGTCATTCTCTCACCTCTTCCCTGTACTAATGTTCTAAAAGCCCCGCTTTTATGACCATAACAACATATGTAACTATACAGCAAAGACAGGGATAATCATGTCATGCTTCAGTGTTTAAGTAGATTGCTGCAAAGGTCAGGAAGGAAATCTCGAGAACACATATGGCATCGTACAACTGGTTGTTACTGGATGGGGTTGGAGCCAGGAGTCTGTAATAATAGACCAATAGTATGATCCCTGTGACAAATTCTCCATTGCTAGGTGTGCGTGACTCATTCACTGAGACGGAATGAGAAGAAATGGAGATAAATCCTACCGAATGTGAATGACAAGTCATTTAACTCTAAAGGTATCTTCCAGTCATGAGAGTCATGCAAAAGCCAAACTGGTGAACGACAAAAAGTGCTAAGGGATATTTTTGTTTAGTTAGTTCAGGTGTATAATTCTGCACAGGAATCCCCCTTCTCCCCAACCTCCTGGAAAGAATATCATAAGCCTCAGTTCACTTCCTCTGCAAGGATCCTCCAAGACAGAGGTATGTGTCTGCCTGTGGCTGCAGACAGACTCACAATTTGTTTTTCTTTTCCAGGGCCAAAATATTTGAGGATGTTCGCCGTCTAATCCAGCCAGGTGATGTGATAGACAGAGTTGTCTTTGATTTAGATGGGCGCAGGTAGGTCTTCCTTGTAGTGTACGTGACTGAGGGCACTACTGTTACTATCAGTAATAGATTAGGTGACTAGGCCAGCAGATGGTGCATTTGATTCAACGTAGACAAATGTACAAAACATTAGACTGGTAGATAGGATCCAGTGTAAGGAACAAGGTTTTGTGAGGGGGTGCGCCACTCACGGCCAGGGTGGCGCCTCCTCATGGCCGTTCTGGGGATTAGCTTTGCGAGGTCGATGCCCCTTCTTGCAGTTGCATGCTGTCTCTCTGCCTCTCTCGCTGGGTCTGCAGCAGCTCTTCTCTTGCTCAATGAGCTGCTGCCGCCACTGCCACCTCTTCATGACTCAGCCCTCCGACCAGGTTACAATACGCATTTTCCCCTTCCGGAATACCAAAGTCTTCCTTCAGCCATCCTAGGCATCCTAGCCTTCCCATTCACTCCCTCAGTGGCTGGCAGGGGAACCTGGGCCCACCCTCTACTCTGGGTTCCGGCTCAGGGACCATCTAGCCAGCAGTCAAGGTCTGCTCCCTCTTGGACCTTGCTGCCTTTCCCCGAGCCCTTTCCTTACCATCTGGCACTCCACCTCCCCCAAGGTTTGTCACCATTCCTTCCTCCCAGGGAGCAAATACAAGCTCCGTTTTTCTGCAGCCTCCAAACACTCCTCCCAGGGAATGACAGTAACCTATTTCTCAGCAGCCCCCTCAGCTTCCAATTTCCTGTGTTTATAAATCCCAGCCCAGTTTGTTCCCCTTTGGCTTGGCTCCCTCCCTCCCTCGGGGGATTAGTTAGCCACCTGATTCCCCTCAGTTGTTACTTGTTGGGTTAATTAGCCCCCTTTTCTATCCACATTTGGGGCAAGTGTGAGGTTACCACCCCTTCCCAGAGTCTCTCAGCACATGGCTCAGAAAAAGGATCTGTAGGCTATTGTGGAAGAGTCCCTGAAACCACCAGCCCAGTGCACAGCGACAGTAGGAAAAGCAAACCAGATCCTGGGTGGTTTTAGCAGAGCAATGGAACCTAAAACTAAAAGGGGTAGTACCATGATGCTGTGCAGTAAGGCAGCTGTGAGACCCATCTTGGGTACTCTGAACCAGACTGGGCACCATTTCCTGGCAAATCATTATTGCCCTTGAGAAGAGGCAGCACAGGGCAATGGAAAGGATCTCAAATCTGAAGCAAGTACATTCTGAGGAAAGGGCTAATGGGTCTGAGATTGTCCTCTGAGGAACACAGGACGCAGGAGAGTTTGAGGTGACCTGGCGGGGTTTTGAAGAAGAAGGAGAGAGATTTTTAAAATTGCTCAAGATACTTTTAAAGGCTCCAAAATTTAGGGGGGGCAAAAGGTAAAAATGGGAGGAGTAAATGGAGAACTTGGGCAGAGCCACTTCACACAAAGGATAATAAACCTGTGGAATAAGTTAATGGGGAAGGTGATTGGAACAAAGAACCTAACTGAGATTGAGGAGTGTATGGATCTGTTCCTGGAGATAGGAAAATCGAGAGGGGGAAGAAAGTGGGATTTAGAATTACCCCATAAAGGCTGGTTCTTTGAGCTGGATGGCTGGGCCATAGCTGCTCTTAAATGTCTTCTGTTTGTAAGTCTAAATTGCTATATAAATTATATTGGAGTGGTTACTGCTTCTTAAGGTAATTTTTGGTAGTAGACATATTTCTGTGGTTTGCTCCAGCCCCTCAAGCACAGATGCTCCTCCAGACTGCCTCAGATTCTACTCCAAGTTTGAATCAGGAAACCTCCGCAAAGCCACCCAAGTGCGCAAGTAAGTAGCTTAGGTCTCAGCAGTGGCTGAGTCCTATCCGGCCATACTTGTAATGTCTACTGTGTAAAAAGGTGAAGCACCGTGTACTTTAGAACAGTCAGCAAAGGGAGCAGAGCTTATGAATCACAGGTATTAGGTGGTGTGAAGTTAAAGGAAGTGAGAAACCAAGGCGTGAAAGACGTGACGCTATGCTAGGGTAGGACACGAGTGCGGTGGCTAATATTGGCTTCGATGGCATCCTGTGGCTCCCCCTGCCATTGGTGGTCTCAGTGGCACCCCCTCCCATTGTCACCAGTGGCTGACAGCTGTAGTGTTTGTATGAGGTAGCTGCAGCCGTGGGTTCGTTGCATCCCACCCTGTCATTCTGCCTGGCCCATGGTGACACCATCTCACGCCTTGCTCTCCAGATTTGAGTATGATTTGATTATGAACACCGATGTGAACACGGTCCAGCACCACCAGTGGTTTTACTTTGAAGTCAGCACCATGAAACCAGCCATTCCCTACCGCTTTAACATCATCAACTGCGAGAAGGTCAACAGCCAGTTTAATTACGGTATGAGCCTTTGGGTGGGCTGTAGTTCCCTCCCATGCACAGGGCTATGCTATTGATTCCATGGGGGCTTCAACCTTCTTGTGTCTGTTAGAGTCCCATAGGTCATGGCTTGCTTACTTAGTCATAGGGTGCCTTCTGAACTATGGAGCAGGGGTGTGAATCTGGGGGCTTTCAGGGTAGAATACCTTCTTACTCCTCTACCTTTCTCTCCTTCCCATCCACATAATTAATATGGGTTCCATTCCCACCCTCCACTCCTACTACCAATTTCCTAGCAGCTAAGGTCTCCTGTCATCTCATCCTCTACTGCTAGGTCCACCTTCTGAATTAGTAGAGCTGGGTGGGATCCCTCTTTGGCGCACAGCAGCTGCTTTGAAATCAGCCAGAAGGGGTCACTATAAGGCCTCAAAAGGAGTTCTTTCTCTGTCTCCTCAAGGGCACTTAGGGACAGGAAGAGGGATTTGGAATTGAAGAGCAGGAGTTTGGAGACTGGAATATTGAAAAATGGGACTGTGGGGGAAAGGAGGAGGATCTATTTGGACTGAATGAGTGGTGCAGAAGTGGAGAAATCTCATAAGGTTTGAATAAATTTGGCTAATCTTCAAATAAGCATCCACAGTTTAGGAGGCTTATTAAGAAATTAAAATCCACATCCAGACCTTCTGAGGTTTCTGCCAACATTAATAATAAAAGATTCTGTCTCTATTTTTGAGCTCCAGTTGCAGTCTGTGGTTCAGGAGGAAGGATGTGATGCCATAAAACAGGCAGGCAAATCAGAGCTTTCAATGCCCATTTTAGAAGAGAAATTGTTTCTTTTACATACAGACTGTGTGTCGAATCCTCAGCTGGCATAGTTTAGCGTTAGCACCAACCATTGCTTTCCATGAAGCTATGTTAATTTACACCAGCTGAGGATCTGGCCCAGAATGTTTAATAAGTGCACAATGTCAAACACCACTTCCCTCTATAGCAGGGGTCGGCAATGTTCGGCACGCGGCGTGGGCGAGCGATGTGCTGGCCGCGGCTTCTCGCCACCCCCATTGGCCTGGGATGGCGAACCGCGGCCAGTGGGGGTCGCGATCGGCCGAACCTGCCGCGTCAGCAGGTAAATAAAACTGGCCCGGCCCGCCAGGGTGCTTACCCTGGCGAGCCGCGTGCCGAACGTTGCCGACCCCTGCTCTTAGCTTTGTGGATACATCTGCACAAATCAACAAGGGAACTACCTCAAGAGCAGTGTATCCACAACAAATAGCAAAGGGACTTAGGGCAGGACTACGCTACAGAATTACTTTGGTATAACTACGTTGTTCAGAGGTGTGAAAAATGCACATCCCTGAGGGGCATAATGACCAGAGCTTCTCCCGCTGACATAGCTACTGCCTCTTGTGGAGGTGGATTAACTATGCCAACAGGAGAGCTTTCCTGTTGGCATAGAGCGTCTTCATTAACGCACTACAGCAGCACTGATGCAGCCTTCTTGGTGTAGACCTGCCCTGAGAATAGCATGCTGTTACAGTTGCAAGAATGCTTGCTGAGTGGTGCAGTTCATTATAAATCATTTGCCCTAAGGACCAGAGTTCAAGTACTGAAATAGATCACAAATGAAAATGAATTTGTATTGTCATGCTATTCCACTTTCCTGAATCACCAAACAGTTCGGCATGACTGGGTAATTCACTTAATGGCCTGAGAGTGAAGTACACTGAGGAGGAGTGGCAAAGGGGATGTCAGAGGCTGATATGGTACCTCTTGAAACCTATAGAGTAGCTCTCAATGATATACCCTATGGGGTAGTTTCAGTAGGGTAGATTCAGGCCCTTACTGGTGGAAGGTTCTCCGGCATCTGCTTCTCTGATCGTAGCCAGCACTTATTAGCCCCTCACTTTTGTGAGCTTTCAGTGGACAGGAATCAAATTTTAAAATGTGCAATTAAAAATATATTTGGAAGAAAAATGTGAAAATAATATCCTGTGTTAGGAGGCTAGCCCCAGGGCCAGCTATTGTGTGGTCTGGGGTCAGTGTGTGTGTGATTGCATGTGGGAAAATTCTTGTCCGTTGCTTCTGATGCATTGAAAATGCATTGAAACTCTAGCTATCTGAATGGAGTGAGGCCCATAGCACTGTTAGCAGCATGCATGACATTGACTTCTGCATATGAGAAAATATGCTACTTGCTGCTCCATTCACTTACCAGTGCTACCATTCACCTCACTGAGCTGGAAGTTTCAAGTCCTGCTCCTGTGCAAAAGTGGCATGGGTGACAATGTGCTATAACATGGGTTGGCTGTGTACTGTGGCTGTCCTTCTGATCTCCCTGTCAGGTAGATGGTGCTGTGTAATTTTCGTATCGGTAAAAGAACGTCTCAAGGAGCAGTTGTAGTCAGCAGCAGAGCTGGTCAGAAAATGGATTTCTTTCCCCGTAGAAAATGTTGAATTTTTGTCAAAAAACTGAGCAGTGTGGCCAAAAACTAGACTTTTCCATTGAGGAAATGGAAACAAAATATTTTGGTTTGTCTAAGTGAATCGTAAAGTTTTGTTTTGAGATAGTTTAATATTAAACGATGTCCTGCTGTGATGCTGTGGTGCTTCATGGGAGTTGTAGTTCTGGTACCTCATGTCCTCATTGTCTCTGAAAGACAAGTCTCCTGAATAGGTATATATCTCCCATGATGCACCATGGTGTCCCCTCTGTTAGCTGGTCCATGCAGAAGCGCTGCATGGATACATATAGGTGCTGGAACTAGGGGTGCGGAGGGTGCTGCAGCACCCCCTGGCTTGAAGTGGATTCCATTATATGCCGGGTTTACAGTTTGGATCAATGGCTCTCAGCACCCCACTGTAAAAATTGTTCCAGCTCCCATGTGGATACAAAAATGGAAAGGTTAATCCGTGATGTGATTGAGTTTGTATTTGAAGTTCTTTCCATGTTACCTTCCTGTTGAGGTATGGGACAATCCTGTGTCTGCTCAGAGATGGACTCCGCAGCTGTTTAAGTGCTGATGAGTTACATCAAAGAAATCCAAAGGGAGGAGGCAAAATGCTGTGATTTTATAACCCTTTTTTTGTGTGTGACGCAAGTAAGCCCCCGGCGTTAATGACACCAAGGAGTATCCTATACATCTTAGATATCAGCACACATCGACATCATGGACTAGATGTAATGAGAAGCCTTGAGAAAGGCAGTAAATTGGACTGGATGAAGGAGACAAAGGCAGCAGAAAGAGAGGAAGGGAAAGAAATAGATGGGGAAGGTGCTATGGAGATTGTCAAAGATGAGGACAAGAAGCTTGCCCTAAGTGTAGAAGGGAGGACCCATGTAGAGCAAATACATTGTATACACATGTCTCAGTGGATAAAAATCTTCCTGCAAAGGAGCTGGACTCATGCAACCGTGGATAATGTTTGCATAGTTTCTCTTCTGGGCATAAGGTGATAACATGGTGCAGGTCCGGAAGAAGTTGCCCTCCTGGTATCATACAGTCCAATGAGGGATATTATTGTTACAAGCATTTTTAGGGCACCCAGCTCTGTATGTTCTTATGGGAGGTTTAATACCTTCTTATGAAGCATCCAATATTAGCTGAGGTTAGCAAAAGGTATTGAGCTAGATGCACCATCCATTGGTTGCTTCCATTATGGCAGGAGGTGGCTATTGATGTATTCCAGTGGGAAAGGGGAAGGGATAGTTGTCTAACCACACCATATGTCTGTCCAGTGTACTGATTCTTCTGTTCTTCTTTTCCTCCTCTTTCCCTTCCTCAGTCCCTGCAGAAGCAGAGTTGCTTGGAATCTCTCACCTTGGAAAAGCCAGTAGGGCTGATCCAGTTACTACTCATTTCCCTGTAGCTGGCTTCCCCTCTCCGTAATTTTCTATAGAGAGTTGGCTGCTTTGAAATCTCAAGTGTGGGATGTGGGAAAAGTGTATCTGCTTTTGGTAAAAGAGCTGCAAAGAGCGTGCACATTCACGCAAAGGAAGTCATGTCACCTGAAACTGCCTTTGTTTTATGTAGGCATGCAACCGGTCATGTATTCAGTGAAGGAAGCTCTCCAAGGCAGGCCTCACTGGATTCGGGTGGGCTCTGATATCTGTTACTACAAGTAAGTGTTTCATTGGTGCATTCCTTTTGGCTTCCCTTTCCTTCCTGCTAACCGTATTCATGTCATTAACCTTCAGCTGCCAGTGCCCCATTTCTCACACACAATAAATTTATGCACTTCCGACAGCAGGGATTGGATGTGAGTGAGACCCTGTTAGTTGGTATGCAGGGGAGAGAGAGGATACATGCAGAATTCTCTCTTCTGGAGTAAAGTGGTAGTGGAGAGAAGAGGAGGGGGGAACCATGGTGACAACATGAAGCCCTCTTCATGAGTACACAGAAGCACAAAGGAGTGGTACCCAAATAGTTTTAAGGCCCTGCACCAGTGATTGGCAGAGAGGTGGACTGGGCAGCCTACCTGTTTTCTTTTCCATCCCCAACTTGTATCATTGGTGTGCCAAATTGAATGCAGCACACACAGGGTTAACAGAGTTTTAGTCACCCATTCTCCTTGCCAAAGGATGAGCTGTGATTTCAGATAGATTCATCTGGGTGTTTCAGAGTGGTGGTCAGCACAGCGGGCAGAACGCCCTGCCCTGCTTCTCCCATCACTGCCACATTTCCTCCAGAAATTAATGTACTGTATGGGTGAAACTCAGTCCTGTCTTGGGCAAGTACAGACCCTTTTTAAATGTGCATGAGTTGTACCCGCTAACCTTGGTCCCAGTGACCACTCGGTGCTGTGTTGGCATGAGAGGGAAATTAGTTTTCCCAGAGTAGGATGGCATATGAAAATGATCCCACAGGCACACAGTGAAGGCCTGAGCAGGGAGTGGCTTTGCTCACTTCACCTATGAATTTGGAGTTCTGCCTGAAGGTGGCAGACACGTCTGTACCCTGAGCCATGCTCACTGGGTCTGTGGCATTGCCTTTACACTCTGCTTTGTCGGTAGAAAAAACAGGGCCAACGATCAGAGAAAGCAGGCACTAGATTACAACAGGTCAGCCAAGGACCTGCCCGCCTTGAAGACAGGTACTCCTGTAGGATCCAGCCTTTAGAGAGTCTCCAGAAGGAGTAGACTAAAGGTGAAGTGAGGGCTGCACTGGCACCCAGCTCATATGCGGCGACTGTGCAAGAAAGAAGTGATCTGAAGGACCAGGAGACACTTAACGAGCGAGCAGACACAAAATGTAGATAGAACCTACAGAGAGAGAGTCACAGAACAGAGAGACAGAGAACCATCCAGAGGCCAACCCCACACGAAGGAAGGAGACTCCACAGAGAGATGGTTTTCTAGATAGGGAGACAGGGATAGGTACTCCCATTGTGGTCATCCATTGAGGAGACCAAACGATCTTAAAGACTATGTAACCAGCTTAGTCTTTGGTAAAGATAAGACTCCAACTCTGCTATAGGCTAGCAACCCAGAGTTGCCAACCCTCCAGGATTGTCCCAGGGTCCCCAGGAATTAAAGATTAAACTTTAATTAAAGATCATGTCATGTGATGGAACCCCCAGGAGTACGTCCAACTGAAATTGGCAACCCTATAGCAACCTCTGGACAAAGGGACATGGGTTGGTAGTCTGGGCATCAATTATTGTTTTTTAATGTGTATATTAAAATGTTTGTAAAATAGGGAAGATGTATCATGATCAGTAGAACTGGAGGAAGAGGGCCCATTTTCCCTGGAGGGACTGTTATTGATGGGAAACCAGGAATGCAGGGAGTTAGGCGGGAAGGAATTCACCCACATGGACAGAGCAGTGCACGGGGTTTAATGAAGTTCCACTTGTTCAAATGAACCTGTGTTCCATTTCACTCCCTGCTAATGGACCACATGTGTCACAGTAAAGGGCAGTCTCATCCACACATGGCCGTGTGGTTTAGGGGCTTGTAGAACCCCGGGTAGAATTAATGCATTTCCCCTTGCAAAATAAACTGGGTTTTGTTTTGCTTTTTGCTGTTGTTTGTACATTTGGCCTAGAGGGTTAAACGTTCTTCTCACTCACATGCACGACATCACAATCAATCCAAACACTGCCAGGTGCATTTACTGTGATGTTCTCGCCTTGCAGGAGAAACACAGAGCCCCAAACTTATGTCATGACAGGAGTAAAAAAACCTTCCAGTTCTCTGTGAAAAGAAACCCAAACTCCCTAAATAAAGCTCACCTGGGGGTCAAGGGTCATGGTTCTCTTACCTCTAATCGGTGTCTGGTCAGTAACAACTCAAATAACCATTTACCTTGCCCAAATAATGTCCCCACACTCATCTTTGTCCAGCTAACCTCTACTCCTCCTGAGACTGTCCCCTCAGGAGCTTACAGTTGGCCCCCACATACCTTCATTTTTATTAGTAATCATGTTTTCTATGGTAGTGACTAAGGGCCAACCAAGAGTGAGGGCCCCATTGTGTTAAATGCTGCACTAGGCCTGTAGCCTTTGGCTTCTGTGCATGGGCTCATGGGTGCAGGCAGAATAGGCACCAGCAGATGCAGGAGTTGCAATGCTTATATGCTGATTCCGATAGTAATGGCTCCTAATGTCATTAACAAGGCAGTTATTGTGTGGTGATTCAATAACAGCTGACTGGTAAAGTTAAGCCATGAGTGTGCAATTAAGTTCTTAATCATATCCTGGACCGGGATACGGTGGAGACATGAGCATAGGATTGTTTTGTTTTGGAGTATGCGGTGTCTTTCAATTGTACATTCAGTTATATGTCAATATATTTTTATACTGCCATCTATCAATCTGTTGTTCTTTCTAGGTTAACACACACCTCTTGTTCTTTCACCAAGGACAGAGCAACTCCCCAGTCACTGGAGCTTGTGGTGTACCAGTCTATAGGCAGCAAATAGTTACACCTAGGAGCAATCAGAGTCTGTGGTTCCCCAGGCCGGTTGAAGATGGGAGCACTATGAAGATAGCATGCTCAGTGTGTTTGGGTGAAAGAGCCCTGTATCCTCCCCCAGCGCTTTGCTTATGCTGGCGATGGGTTCTGGAGGAAGCCTCATCCAACCCTCCTTGCCTGGAGGAATGTTAGCTGTGCCCCCAGACCTTGAATGCATAAGTAAGGGGAAACTCAGTGAGGTTGACATGCCCATTCACCCACAAATTCCCATCATTTCTCATCTTCCACAGCTCAGATCTAAAGCAGCCTCTGAGCTGAAGGACAGTGGGAGGAGAGGTGCATACATGGGTTGTCTGTGTAATACATGCCGGCCGATCTCTCCTGACATTCATCTTCACTGGTGAGGGGAGATGGGAGAGCTCACTCATGAAGATGGATGTCGTAGCACCGCTCTGCCATTATATACCTTTCCCATACATCTCTTGAGAGAGATTTTATGTTATGGAGAATATTAGCAACTCAGCTGTCAAAAGGAATTTCCGTGACATGGCTGCTCTGTTTTATTGCTTCCCTGTGTGAAGTGCCAGGATACACCCATGATAAATAGTCACAGTTATTATAAGACTGTCTAATTCACTTGTCGTTTTGGCAAGTGTTTACGTTAACACACAAAATAATATTCCTTTCCAGCAAATTATTTAAGGAAAATGTCAGCATATTGAATTGGTGAGAATGCACTTGGGGATTCAGTTCCAGAGTTTGTTTTCAGCTCATTGTCTAAACCACAACTTTTCTGGGCGTTGGATGCCTCAGAGGGTTGGTAATGGGGTATGAAGCAGTTTGTCTCTAGCCCACCAGTTGGAATCCTGCCCGGGTCACTAATCACTTATTCATTCCCATCTGGTAGGTGTTTTGGGGGCCTTTGTGATGTCAGAGAGAGGGTTTCACCTCTCTTTCCAGGGACCCTATGTTCACACTATAAAAATTACCATCACAGTCAGTGCTACCTGGTCTTGTTAGTTTCCAGGAGAGAAGTCAAACCTTAAATATGGCATGGAATGGCATCTCCCCTTTCAGTCCTAAGGGTCGTCTTGGCTAGCCAGAGTTAAGACACTGATGCGGTGGTAAGTGGGCATGGACCCTACTAGCCATTTGACCACAAGAATGGTCCCTTTCAGTCACTGGGGGACACTGCTGCTTTCAACAGACTCTAAGTAGAGACTCAAAAATTAGAATACCCACACAGGGTCTGGTCCTTGGAAAGGGAGCTCCCCTGCTTTGTGTTCCCTCCAGCCACCATTTACCAGACCCAATAAGACCAGTGTGGAAGCAGAGAAAGAACTGACAGGAAGGGGATGCAATGCATGACAGTTCTTTCTCTGCTTCCACACCAGCCATCTCCTGCTGTCTGGTTTTTGTTACAGTTTTTTCCACCATACAGACTCAGGCACCCGCTGTTTCCTGTGTCTGCTAAAAGGGTGTGTGTCACATACACCTACCACACTGGAAGCCTAAGAATAGGTCCATGTGGGGAGAAAAACATGGTTAGATCCCAATGGGGTTAAAAGATAGCAGGACAAAGGGGGTCCTTTGGGGAGGGACAGAATAGAGAAATGGTAAATATTTCATTTTTATATTAGGCCCCATTTCCAGTGGGCCTAAAGTTACGGTATATATGAATTTTCCTCTACTACTTTAGTCTAAACTGATATCCCACCATATTCCATTTATCACTTTTCCCAATGCTATTGGTCAAATGCTGCACGTGGTTAAGGGAGTCAAAAGGCCATTAGAGTGAGTCACACGGCTGCTGCCTGGCTTGGAGCCTTTGATCTCCTGAGTTCTTATCTCAGCTCTCCTACTGACTCACTCCATGGCTTTGGGCAAATCTCTTCACCTCTCTGTCTCAGTTCCCCCCTTGTAATATGAGAGAAATTATACTGATTTATCTACCTTGTAGGTTCCCAAAGAATGTTAGCTGATAAGGAGTTTGTGAGGTTTTATTAACTAGTGTTGGCAAAGGGCTTTGAACATGACAAATGCTTTACACAGTAAGTGATAAGTATTATTATAATTGTTAATTAACTTGCAGTAGCTGCTGTTAGAGGTAAACTGCTTGGTACACAGTAGATTTGAAGGACAGCAGCAAGCTTTATGATTTGACTATTATAAAGTGACTCAAAGGCACAGCAGATGTAGCTTTCATGCTGATAAAGCCATCACTGGGTCTTGCATATCCTTTCTAAGAACCAGTTGGTTAGCTTCTGGAAAGAGTGCAGAGCTTTGGGCACGTTTTGGGAAGAAAGGATAAATGAGGTTGCGTGGGCCAGAGGTTGCTGTGGGTGAATGCGTGATCTTTTCCACCTCGGGAGATCAGAGAGATCAAATGTGAAAATATATTTAGTGGACTTGTCACGTGACCCATCCTAATATCACATCACATTTGGGCATAATTTAGTAAGATTATTATTGATTGTTTGTATTCTAGCAGTGTTTGGGGACCCCAACCAGGATTGTCCCGGGTGCTGTACAGTTATACAGAGAAAGACCGTTCTAACCCCAAGGTATTTACAAGCTAAATAAGGCCAGGACATAACAGGTGGGTGTGCAGGAAGCCACGACTATCAGCAATAGGAACACAGGGATGTGTCAGCAAGCTACATGCCTAGGTCACTTTTTTTATGAATCAGTAATGATGAATAAAACCCCCGGGGGTCACTAGCCATGTAGACTTGCCATTATCACTAGGTTGTTTGCTGTAGGCATTGGAGTAGAGATAAGTTTTGAGAAGTGATTCGAAAGAGGACGGATTAGAAATCCCTGTTCAGGGGAGGCCCTTTGCTGGTATAGCAGCGGGTGCTGCAGATCAGAACTGAGGGTCATCAGAACTGGAATAGCTGAATGCCAGGATTCCACTCGTGTCAGAGCTGTGTGGCGGTGATGGACTAATAGGATACTAATAGGTCAGGACTGAGCTGCATTGGTAGAGCTATGGGAGTTGGTGGAGGGGAAACTCAGGACTGGAAATGCATTGGCAGAACTGTATGGCAGAATACTGGATAGCACCCAGCATGCCACCCCCATCTCACCTCTCACCAGTGACCTGCAGGGGATGTCTCAGGACTGTCTCAGAAAATCTCAGGGTTTGTGACAGCATCTTGAGTCTGAGGTTATTGTGACTGTGAAAGTAAAAATGAATAGAATAGAGATCTGGAGGATACGTCCTATCCACGTTAATCACACAAGAGATGGCTCCTGACCCCGCCCCCCCCATTATCCAGATTCACTGGAAGAGAAGGTGATATGTTGTTGTCTTGATTTTTAAGAAAATGGGGGTGAAATCCTGGCCCCACTGAAATCAAATCCATTGACTTGGAACTGAGTCAGGATTTCACTCCAATATTTAAAGTTATTTATTACCTGTTTTTTGTTTGCAAATAACAGAGAGAAACGTCTGGGTGTGGGTGTCAGCTGAGCGTTAAATCATTGGCTTTTCACTGTGCCAGGAAGGCAGGAAGGCTGCCCGAGTGACTCCTTGCTCCAGCCAGTGCCATTCACCTCACGTGTTCGTAACCACTAAATTCACATGCTTTGAAAAGAAACGTGCTCTTGTGCTGTGTGTTTCTTGTGACGAAGAGCTGATTAGTCTGGAGGATTTGAGAAGAATAATTATCTCCTCTCGTCACCCCTTTGAATAAAAACAACAGAAAACTAAACTGGTATTGTAAATTTCGGGAGCTGAAATTGCATCTTTTGGTCTCCTCCAGTATTTTGCATTTTAATGCAACATTGATGATAACATTTGTCAAAAAGCCGCACAGTCCTTCAGAATCAGAAGATTTGGCAACAGCATAATTGGTGCAATGTGGGGAAAATATTGTTTGAAATATACTTCTGGGTGCAATTTGCCATGATATTTCTCTCTAAAGTGCATGAATTGGCTCTTCATCTGTGCTGCAGGAAAATGTTCCTTCTCATCCAGAAACCACATCTTTATTAGAGTTAATCCCCTGCAAGAGAGGTTGTGCTGAAAATGTGAAGGGAGATTTGTGGAGTCTTGAAGACTCAGGTGCTCTTGTTACTGAAAAAGAGGGATCTGGTGGGGGTGATTGGGCTGGCCGATGAGTTGCAAGTCTGCATGAGGTCATCTCCTCTTCCTCAGGTGTTGACTCCTCTCAATCCCAGCTCCCTTCTCTGCTCAATCCGAAGTTGTGCCTTTGATGGCGTATTTTGGCCATGTCCCTTCACCTCACTTTTCCCCTATCCTTTTATATGTTGTTCCAGTTCCACCTTTCTTACAATGCACTAACTGGACCCTAACCTCTACAATTTTTACTCCTCCAAAATCTTCAAGTCCTCTTAGACAGCCTCTTCCCATCCTCCCATCCCCTGCTGGCTCCACCTCCCCCCACTAGATGAACTGTTATCTTCCCACAAGGCAGCCCAGCCCCGCAGGCACAGGACTGGCAGGGTCAAACTATGCCCTGTGCTGCCACCAGCTGCTCGGCCTCTAACTCACTGCTCCCCCATGGCCCGCTCTGACCATTGGATTCCAAGTAACTTGCTTGAATCCAGCTGTGCATGCCGGCACTAACCGTCACCGTGTTGCCTGTGTCTCCATATCTGCTGCTTCTCCCCAGCCTCTCACCTACCTGCTGTAACATGGCCTTTAGCTGCATGGTGGAGACTGTTCAGTGGCGCAGTGTTGCATACTGGGTCAGCTGCATCTGAATTCGGCCCACTTAGAGTTTGCACCATGCACGGTTGAGGTTGGAGCTTCGCCATAGCTCATTCGGGATGGAGACCTCTCCGACGGTTCAGTTTGTGCACGAGCACACAAGAGGAGGACCCAAAAGCTGACTACAATCTATCCCCCCTCTTTCTCTTCCTCTAGAAACCATTACCGCCGTAGTGCAGCCGCAGCGGGAGGCTCACAAGGAAAATCCTACTACACGCTCACCTTCACCGTCACGTTCCCTCATGGGGAGGATGTCTGCTACCTGGCCTACCATTACCCCTACACTTACTCTGCACTGATGGTAATGTTGGCTTGTCCCAGGAGGAGACTGATGGGAACAAGGGAGGGGAGCGGTCTTGATTATGAGTAGTATTTGATATGGCACATATGTTACCCTTTGTAGCACTGCTCGCAGGATGCTAGCTATTTTTCATAATGCTTTCATTGCCTTGTCCACAACAGTCCCTAACCGCGCTGCAGATCAGGACAGAGTTGAAGGATACCCATGAGCATTAACTGCATGAAGCAGGCTGCAATTAAAGGCCGAATTTTTTTTTAGTATTTACCAGCCAACCCAAACATGTCCAGCAGCCCATCCGTAGAGTGCGGGCTGCTCTGGGTTGATGGCAAGATAGGAGGAAAAGGCTGACTGCTTCTCTTACGTGACTAATCCCTTTCGGCCATCATGTAACGACTCACTGTGCAATACTGAGGTGCACTGTGAAATACTGAGGTGCAGGGCCTGTTTCAGATTTACTCCGTCAGCTGCGCACTCTGCCCCAGTTAGACATCCCCAGTTGTGCTCCCAATGTATACGTGGAAAAACAAACCGACCCAAAGCATAAGGCTTTACTGTCTCAAAGCTGTGTTGAAATGGATGGTAACGTTTATTCTCTGGGGCAGGAGGGATTCACTCACGTGGCTCCCTAGAGCCTTTCATTGGCCAGCTGGGGAATAGTGTTGGGAGGTCTGGGGAAAGCTGAATCCAGCTCACCTTCTGAACCATACTGGTGGGAGAACCCCGGGTGAGGCTTCTAAAGAAGGGAAGAATAAATGGAGAAAATGGAGGATCCCAGGCAGCACTTCGCTTCACCATTAAGCGTGAGAGAGAAACCTTTCCAAAAGTGAAGATACTGGACATTCAGGCTGCCTCTGCCCCCTTTCCTCAGCCCCCTTTAATTGTCTTGCCATTAATGCCTTCTACCCAATCCCTGTTTCTATGGGCAATTGATGGATGGATGGAGCTATTTTGGGCCCCCTGCTGACTATTTCTAAAGCTCAAACTTTATTAAATGTACCATTTTGCCCTTGTACAAGAATGGAGGAGCTCCAGGCCAATGGGGGCTGCTGGAAGCGGCGCGGGCCGAGGGATATGCTGGCCACCCTTCCTGCAGCCCCCATTGGCCTGGAGCGGTGAACCGCGGCCAGTGGGAGCCACAATTGGCCGAACCTGCTGACGCGGCAGGTAAACAAACCAGCCCGGCCCGCCAGGGGCTTTCCCTACGCTAGCGGTGAACCGGCTTTGAGGAGCACTGATGTAGTCCATGTTAGGTTCATTCCCATTCCAAACCACATCACGTAGTTGACTGCTTCGCCTCCCACTACAGATGTTCAGAAAAGCTGGATTCAGTACCTGAGATCCCTCAGGTCAAGCCCTGGCGGTCCAAAACATGCGTGCAAGCCTATCTGCACCAGGCCTATGGGACCCAATTACTTCCTTGAGCTAATGTGGAACACAGAGAGAGCTCCAGAAGTTGAACGTGGCATATACTTAAGCAGTTAATGCAAAGGCAGGAGTGTGCTGCAACCAGCAGGAGAGTAGGGGGCTGGGAGACCGAGGGACGGGAGGCCTACTGAATTCTTTATTGCTGAAGTACAGTACCTAGTCATGATTTCAGTATGTATTGATTCCTTCTGTTGGTATGCGGGCATGCAAGGCTTTAAGAGTTTGTACCCTGTGGGAATCCCTGAGTATCTCGCCTGAATGAATAGAAGCGAGATGAAAGGATGTTGTTATTCTTAGATTCACAGGGCTAAATCCTGAAGTATTTACTCATTCCTTACTCAGGTAAAATGCTCCTTGAAGTCGATGAGAATTTTGCCTCAGCAAGGATTGAATGAATTAAAACTGAGTGAAGGACATCAGGGTTTGGACAGTGAGTGTTAGAGGTGGAAAAGAGATGATAATTATGTCCAGCTGGTGGCCAAAGTAGGATTGCTGCCTACAATATATTCTCCAGAGAAACTTTGACCAAGCTAATTTAAAATGACGTGAGTGATGGGACTTGCACATTTCCCTTTGGAAGATTATTATACTACTGTAATTTGCATGATGAACAAATTCTAACTCAGGTCTGTGCACCAGTAGGTTTTATTTTAGAGCATGTGTCTGTGGGTGAAATATGTCTTTTCCTACAGACGAGTAATAAAGTAAATGTGATTAGTAATCCAAGGGCATTTGGGAAGATGATAAACTTCTATGTGGAGTTAGTGATTTGAGAACATTTCTAATAATACCATATATTTTTAATAATTGCGACATATTTACAGCATATATACAGAGGAACTTCATTTTCAATGGATGCACTCACTAGTGCATTGCTTTTCAACCAGTAGTAATCAAGTGAACTTGATGAGGAGTAATTCATTTTTAAAAAATTGATATGTTAAATGTTTGCATGTGAAGCTATAATTCACCAGTCTGTTGTGTGGTATCGATGGTAGCAATGGTTCCACTAAGTTGCCTTGGTTACCATAGCATATAGGAAATTGATTGTAACAAATCCTCTATATCTGTGCAAGATAATTTAAATAGGTATAATAATTGCATTTACTTTATACAGTAAATTGGTTTATGAAGTAGATCATCATAGGTCTCCAACTGCATTTGTTCAACTAGACACTGGATGATTGGGGTGGAATCAACGGCCTGGAGATAAGATTTGGAGTCTTTTGTCTCTAGGTCACTGGCTGAAATTTAGCCTAGGTTGATAGATACCAAAAGCTGGTACCATCTGGTGGTTGCTGGGTGTCCTGTGTGAACTGAGTTGATGGGTTTTAGCCACATTCCCTGTGGGACAGGTTTCCATATTGTAGTGAATTTATTAGGGCATTCACAGCAAACATCTTGAGGGAGGCAGTTCTGACTGACAGAAGAAAGAAGAGGGTAAAGGAGTGGGTAATAACAGAGGAAATGACCACTAAGGTGAGGGCACAGTTTAGATACCTGAGACCAAAATATAATGAATTTTCAAACAGTATGAGCTCATTTGTAAAGCTGGTTCCTTGCTTCTTTCTCAGTCCCACCTTGACATCCTGGAAGAAACCAGGAACCCCAAGAAGGTCTACTACAGGCAGCAGACACTGTGCCAGACTCTGGGAGGAAACCCATGCCCACTGCTCACCATCACTGCTATGCCAGAGTCTAAAAGTCGTGATGACCTGGAGCAGTTTCGTAAGTACCTACCTAAGATATATAACTAAGTTATTGGCTACTTGTGGGCCTCAGAGATTCTATGTGGAACACAGAGAGAGCTCCAGAAGTTGAGCGTGGCATATACTTAAGCAGTTAATGCAAAGGCAGGTGTGTGCTGCCGCCAGCAGGGGACTGGGAGACCGAGGGATGGGAGGCCTACTGAATTCTTTATTGCTGAAGTACAGTGCTCTCATAAGAAAGAGGGGTGTAAACTGCATTTCCCTCGGCCAAATTCCAACTCTTGTAATTCCATTCTGTCTCCATGCTCACCTTAGATTCAGTTGGACACAGCATTCATCCTCACTGTCAGTGCTAACCCATGGAATAGTGTTTGCATGCTACATACTATTAAATATTTAAGCTGCTATGTTGCACCCCAGAGGTGGCTGCAGTGGTGAAAGAATTCCTGTGTAAGATTTGCGAACTTCATAAATTGCTTTGGGATCTTTTGGGGAGGAAATGTGTACAGACATGTACATCTTTACATCACTGAGATAGCGAGCAATACAATTCTATGGAGGTTTTGGTTTCTGAATTTGAACCCTATCAGCTATGCGCAGTAATATATGTGTGGGAATCCCACTGCCATCAACATTAGATCCATACATAAAGGGACCACAAAAATATTAGCGTTGAGTACTCCTATGTGGACTGGAGAAGAGAAATTTGCCATTCTGCTTTCTTTCCTTTCTAGGGCTGGTGAAAGTTATGAGTTCCATTTTGGTTCCAGTTTATAACAGAGTGACTGTAGTTACATTGACATTACAGTGTAATTACGTTTTCCTGTCGCAAAGTGTCTATCGGTTTTCATTTAGGGAGTATTTGCTGTAGAATTATCACCATTTCTGATCATGAATGAGCATTTCAGGGTGAAATTTTCAAGCAAAACTACAGTCTTGCCAAGTTCAACCTTGAAATTAAACAGCTTTATACACTGGAAACTGGAGGCATTGATGAAGAGGGAGAGAACTTGATTGTTGGCATGGCTGTTATTTTTATTGTTGCCACTTCGGTTCAAGCAATTGGCTACTACTCTGTATGAGTCCGGTATTTATTTGGTGCAATTTTATTTATTTATAAGAAGGGAACATGAAGTCCTGTTACCCTGAACATAGTAGAAACACACAGCAGTCAGTTTCCTTGATCACAGTTTCCAAGCCTGCCTTTCTAGCCAGTCCTGTGCCCCAAGAAACTCTGTCCCTCAGCTCCCTCTCAGGGCCATGCTCACGACTTCTGCTCTTGTTTTCTGCCACTCTCACACACGGATGTCCACAGCTTGTCAATCTCATAGTCCCTGCATTTGCAATCAGTCCCAGAGAAACCCCTCCAACCATACAGCTCACCTCTGCTCAGGCTTTCCCATGTGGCCCAGTGCATTGGGTGGTGGCTTCCTGTTGTGGCCAGTTATCGCTACATAGAGGAGTATTTAATTGTGGCTTCCATTTAGCCTGAATGAAGGGTGATCTAGCACAGGCATCAGCTTTCATGAGATGTGTGATTGTCTACAGCTGAAGGACGTGCATGATGGCGGCCATCAACACCTTCCAGTGTAACAACATTGCAAAAATGTCAAACCAAACAGTTCTGATTTTTTTCTGAATTTTTGTTTTGTTTTCTTTTCAAAATGAACAATCTGATGAAATTGACATACATTCATGAAGCATTTCAGTATCATCATTTTCCACTGAAAAAAATGTGGCTGAAAAATCTCATTCAACTCTAGTAATGGACTAATTGAACTATCGAAATAGTATCCTCTGAACTCATTTGGCAGCTGTTTGGGGCAGGGTTGGTGCGGGCAAGACTGTCTCATTTTTTGTGTATGTCATGGGCACCTATAGCACACTGTATGAATGACAATAATGACAGTGTTATGTGATAGAAAACATTTGTTTTATCTAATGAAAGAGCAGGAAAACACTATACTGTGTTTTGTGCCATAGGCTCCCTCCAGACAAGCCTGAATGATCATGTATGTGTTTATTTCATTTAAGCAGTTTGGTTAACAATGGCTTTTGGGGGGCGCACTGAGCTTAATTTTTGCTGCTTTGCATTGCTTTGATGAGCAGTTGTTCCTCAGTCTACTTGGCTTGTGTGAGAAGCCCTCCCTACTCTGAGGTAGTTTGGCTGATGCTAAAAATCCAATATTTTTCACTGTTTTGCCATGCAAGCAACCCAGCCCAACAAAAGCAAATGGACAAAGTCCATCAACAACTTCTAGTCATTCTTCCCGGGGTTGACTCCTCCCAGGATGCGGCTCCACATCACCTCCGGAGCTGGAATGTATGTTTGCAGCGTCTGCACCAAGCAATGGAAGTCATTCCCATGAAGTCTTCTCCCCTGGGTCTTGCAGGATTCAGCTCTTTGTACTTTCCTTTTTCTTTCTAGGGCTTTGGGCTCTTCATGTCTCCAAGAAGCCTTAGTGGTTTTGTTTGCCTTTCAAATTTGTTTTCTCCTTATATATATATTTTTTTTTTCTTGAGTGATTTTTCAAGAACAACATAGATAACATACAGTTTTTCAGAGCTGAGTAATTGTTGGGCTTGATCTTGCTTTAATACTCTATAAGCCTTTTCTGTTTTCTTTATTAGAGACACAGGGGGTGGGGAAGAAAGAGATTGCTTCACAAGGGGGCACTGGGGAAACATAGCAGGGTGCTGGGACGGATAGGGCCAGCTGTATGGAACGATAGATTTGGTGGGGAGGAGTTACTCTGAACACAAGGAATACTGGTATGTGGGCGGGGGGCGGGGAGATATGGAAAATCAGTGCATGACACTCTCTCTGTTAGCTATGCTTTATTTTCCTCTCTCAGCTCTTTAGATCGGTCTTGTCAGGCTTTTGATTAATGTGGTCCAAGGATGGTTACATTTGTCTGAGTTAAATTTATTAATGTGCAGCTTGTTAATGAGAAGCACAAGTCATGCATGTTCCCAGAAGTTGCACATTCGCAACATGTTGAAGGAAAAGGGAGTTGTGGGGTTTTTTTTTTTTTTTAGACCAGGTCTTCCACCTCCTGCTCAGATTATGAGGGCCCCAAGGCTCATTTCAGCACAGTTACCTTTGCCCCCTCCCCTCCACCTCCCTGTTGCCTGCTTTTGCTATCATGCTGGTTTTCCCTTGTGTTATTATTATTATTGACATAATAGAGTAGATAGACAGCAGAGGCTGGACAAGTTTGATTTTAAGGAAACCATAGGACGCTGGGTGGCAGGGGCAAAGTGCTGTGCTTTGGGTCCCTTTTGCTTTGCCATTCGTAACCCTTTCCTCTATCTGAAGTCTGAGCATCCCCTGGGTTATGGCGTCTTTGCCCCTTACCCCAATTGTAAGGCCCCTGCTTGCCTTCTGACAAAAAGAAAACCACTTGTCCCCCATGCTGCCAGCATGTGGGGTGCTCATTCAAAGAGCAGGAGGATTCTTTGTCTCGCTCCGCTCCTTCTTCTACTCCTTCCCCCTTCCGCCCCCCCTTTTTTGCCTCTCACAGAGAGTTGTTCTGTGCAGACTCAGCCTGCCAAATTATGCTAAAAGCTTTTCCTTGGAAGACAGTAGCAGTTCTTAGAATAATATAAAAAAGCAGGTTTCTTCAAACTCCCATGGGTGCGATGAGCCACTGCACTGCACCTGCCGTGGGTTTGATGTTGTCACTTCTGAGCGGTTTTAAAATTAACGGCACGGAGAGGAAGAAATATAATGGTTGTGAGAGAATCTCCCCTTTGGAGTCTTCGATCCCAGGTCTTCCGACCCTGGTCTTTCACCTTACTGGGTGGAGGGAGAAAGAGGGTCTCCTGGGGGGTGGGAAGGTGGTGGTGGTGGTGGGGGAAATTCTCAAGTGAAAGAAGCAGCAGCATGAACAGCAAAGGGCCAAATCCTGAGAGGTGCTGAGCTGCTGCAGCTCCCAGTGAAGTTTCAGGTGCTCTGCTCTTCTCAGGTTTGCCCCTAAGTTACCACCCCAAATGAAGAAAACGGTCCTCTACCCAATAGTGGGAGCACAGCATGCACCCATGTTCCATGCTAGTTTGCATATTCTGAGCCCATAGCATTACACATTCAATCTGCCAAGCAACCTGTCAGGCGTGGAGCTCATCAGCCACATGAAAGCTGTTGGAGATGCCCTGTGCCAGGCTGAAGTGGGAGCAGACAATGGGCTTGTCGATGCATTGCTATCAGGTGTCCAGGATTTTCAACAAGGATGGTGCATCTGTCTGTCTAGTTACTTGTGTGACCCTCATCCCCATAGTAACTGAGCACCTGGCAGGCATTAATGCATTTATCACAACATCCCTGTGAGGCAAGGAAATATCATTATTCCCAATTTTCAGATGGGAAAATGAGATTCAGAAAGACCCAGGGTATGTCTACAATGCAGCTGGGAGCATGCCTCCCAGCCCCATAGACAGACTTGTGCTAGTGGGGTTCAAAATAGCCTGCTAAAAATTGTAGGGTGGACATTCTGCCCCGGGTCGGAGTATATAATATACAGGTCAGAGACGTTCATACACAGGAGATGCGCTGGAGTGAATTTTTCCCCCACCATTTCTTTCTCTCTTGTTCACTTGGTGTTAAGTAATGCTAGGAAGGAAACTAATAATCTCAAGTAGTCCCTTTACAGGAAACATGTATCTGAAGAAACCTTGGGAAAGGGACATACACACAGTAACTGCCAGAATCTACCAGTGAGAGCTTCTAGTTCAAATTAATTGTTTTTCCAAGCAAAGCTGAAATTGTATTTGTCAGGCATGTTACTGTAAGTAGGACCCAGTGACTTCATGAAGGAATGCCTGGGTGAGATACCAGCTGATTAGCCCCTATGGACCACTGGAAGTTATGGTAAATAGCAGAATGAATGGATGGATTAGCCATCCAAAGATATATCATTAAAAGATCCATTCAGTTACACCCAGGTAATGATGAAACTTTCCTCTGTAAACTAGAGCAAACACATCAGTGCCTTGTCACCGTAACAGATGACTAAATTAAAACCTAGAAACTTAAGGAGGCTGATGAATTCATGGCAGCTTAGGTTGTGTTGTGTGGAGGGAGCTGAGCCTTTCTTCCAGTGGATTTAATTAGCTCATTGTCAGAGTGGGACAGGAGCAAGATTTTGTGCATTTTGGCATTTTTTCCTTTCCAGAATGGAATGGGAAAAAAAATTCCCATGAAACAAAATTTGCTTTGGGTCAATCGAAATGCTTTGATTCGATAAAATCAAAACATTTTCCTGGAGGATAAGTCCACTAATGGCTGTTAGCCAAGATGGTCATGGATGCAAAGCCATGCTCTGGGTATCCCTAAGCCTCTGAGGGTAAGTCTATATAGCAAAGGAAAACCTGTGGCTGGCCCCTGCCAGCTGACTTGGGCTTCCAGGGCTTGGGATGTGGGGCTGTTTAATTGCTGTGTAGACTTCCGGGCTTGGTCTGGCACCCAGGTTCTAGGACCCTGCAGAGGTCCCAGAGGTCGGGCTCCAGGCCGGAAGTCTACATAACAATGAAACAGCCGTGCAGCCTGAGCCCCGTGACCCCGAGTCAGTTGGCAGGGCCCAGCTATGGGTGTTTCTTTGCTGTGTAGACATACCTTGACTGCCAGATGTTGGAACTAGATGTCAGGGGATGGAGCACTTGAGAATTGCCCTGTTCTGTTCATCCCCTCTGATACATATGGCATTGGCCACTGTCAGAAGACAAGATATTGGGTTAGATCAGTGTTTCCCAAACTTGGGATGCCGCTTGTGTAGGGAAAGCCCCTGGCAGGCCGAGCCGGTTTGTTTACCCGCCGCATCTGCAGGTCTGGCCGATTGCGGCTCCCACTGGCCGCGGTTCGCTGCTCCGGGACAATGGGAGCTGCTGGAAGCGGCGGCCAGTACATCCTTTGGCCCGCACCGCTTCCAGCAGCTCCCATTGGCCTGGAGCGGCGAACCGCAGCCAGTGGGAGCCGTGATTGGCCGGACCTGCGGACGTGGCAGGTAAACAAACCGGCCTGGCCTGCCAGGGGCTTTCCCTATACAAGCGGCGTCCCAAGTTTGGGAAACACTGGCTAGATGGATCATTGGTCTGACCCAGAATTGCCATTCTTATGTTCCTCTGATTTTGACCTTTTAAAACTTTTAGAAATATTTGTACATTATAAACAATTAACTTTGTTGCAAAAATTGTTTTGAAATGAAAGATCGAAAATATTCCTTTCTGAAAATGTCAGAATGGATGTTTTGACATTTTTAAACACTTAATTTTTTTTCCTGAACAAAATTTCATCAAAATAGACCTGTTTTTGAAAGGTTTTGATTTAGACAAAAATGACATTTACATTAAAAAAATGTTGATAAAATTTTTTTGGAACAGTCCTACTCGCTATGGATTGAGTTGGTATGGAAGATCTCTTCTAGTTTTGATAACCTATTATTTTACTGGTCCTTTGAATCTGTGAACTATAATGGGTATATAAATTAATCCTGGAAAGGTGTGGGTAATAATACTGTACCGTTTTATATAGCTTTGCATCCGAGGATCTGAAAGTGCTTTACAAACATTAATGAATTTAGCTTTACCAGCCCACTCTGAAGTAGGTAAGCAATATTTTTTCCCATTTTACAGATGGAGAAATTGAAGCACACAGAATTGTAACAAAATCACAGAGGAATTCTCTGACTGCAACAGCATCTTCTTAGTCCTGGGCCTGTTTGTGCCATAAACCTGTCTTCCTCCTCAGCTGATTTGAATTGCAGTTGTATTCCCAGCACAGAACAGTAACCATTATAATGTCATGGGGCTCAGTTCTGCAGCCATTGAAGTCAATGGGAGATTTGCTATTGTCTTCAACACGAATGGGATGGAGGCTGATGTGAACCACTAGTGGTTGTTTATGGTATTGCATGGTAAATATTCAGAAGGATGTCTTCATACCTAGACATGCACTTGTGGCTCCTGTTAATGCTGATGATGTAGTCTGTTATTGGTATTCCCCCGCAACCCTTGTGCATGGTGACTGCCTTCTAATCAGCATGTGCTGCATCAAGAAGTTGAGTTGCAGAGGTAGTTTGTTTAAAGTAAAATCCAAATGTCCCTGTTAGTTAGCAGTAGTGGCAAGGGAAGTGGGCAAAGTACATCAGACGCTAATGGATGTATGTCTATAACAGCAGATATGTTTGGTAGATATTCCCCCTCCCCGGACTGAAGAAGACATTAAGGTTAACAGGGAGAGGCAGTAGCAGCTGCTCGTGTTTAATTAAGTCTTTTGTTGGGAATGGAGGGCACTCTTGTTTCACAAGTCCGGTAGGACTACTACGGATATAAGGATGACTTATAGGGTAGGTATATAAAGATGTTTATAGTCTTTAAGGTTTCTATGTGCTCTCCAAACTGGATAAATGGAGACTGATAAGATGTGCTTACTTGACCTCTTCTTAGAATACAGCCTCATTGTGGTATCTACACATCTTTGTGATCAATATCAGTGCACTTCCTTATGTGCGAACACAAGCTAGTTAGATGGCATATTATCTAGTTTGATTTTTTTTTAATAAAAAGAAAACAAGACACTTTACCTTTAAGTACTAATGTTCAACTAATTTTCAAGAACAATTTCTGAGTGAAGAATAGCAAAGAGACCACTTGTACAGGATACTGGGAAATAATGATTGTGTGGAAAATGTACACAGTTTAATTAAGCACATTGATTAAATCAATATGATTCAAACAGCTTAGCGCTCCAATCAGTTTAATCTTGTTAAATGTAATTCAGGCCTCGATAATTGATTAATAATGCATTATAGTTTATGAATTATTGACTCCAAGTTATTATAACTGTGCCCGCTCTCTGCGTGGAAACCGGTGCTGCATGTTAATTATGAAAGGCTGATGCGCATTTCTTTTGAATAACTTTTTGAAAGCTGGAGATGACGTGTCTCCTAAGAAAACAGGGATCAAATCAGATCACAGCTTCGCTGGGGTTAGCCCACCCCAAAGGAAAATGTGCTCCTCAAATAGGGCTCTAATCCAACAGCATTAATAGAGAGAGGCAGAACACCTGCTTGTGTTAGCGAAGATCTTTCCAGTGGTTGGAGGAGTTGTCTGTAGAAGTCCTGCTGGAGCTCAAACTCGAGGGCACAGTACTGTGCTACTCTGAAATAGTGACAATTCCCAGCACATCTGTCATCCTGCTAATGACATCTGTGCACTAGACCTCATCTTCCACAAAAACATGCAGTACCGCCAACGCCACTACACTCTTCCATTCCATATGCCTAATGTTTACACTGAAAACAATCCCATTTCCAGAAATTCCTTCGGGAAGTTCAGTGGCCAATGGTGGAATGTGCTGATCGTCTCATAATCCAGTGCCTAGTGGACATGAGTCCATGTCACTGAAATCACTACAACTACCGACACCCTATGTTGCAGTTCAGGGGAGAGACCACGGACTGAATAGAGAGTGAATGCTTCCCTCACCTCCGGGGGTGGTCCCTCCTAAGTCAGGGGTGGGGCCCACTGGCAAGCCGCTTTGTCCATGTTGCACCAGTTCTGTAGGGAAACAAAGAATTCCTGTTTCCAGGACTGATTGTAAGTCTAGCTGTCGAGGTATTTACATGGGGTCCTTATCATTATAGTCTTTCGGAACCTTTCACCAGCACTACATTTCCTTAGAAATGTATTTTTAGTGAATGTGTTCTGCTTCCACCCTTCATCTCTTTCCTCTCTTTCTTCATTCTTTATTTCTGAAGATATTTGCCTGGAAAAAGAAAAGTTGTTTGTCTTCCTAGTTTTCCATACAAATTTTGGGCCTGATTCTGCCTTCCCTTATACTAGATTTTGAACTGCTATAATTCCATTGTTCATTGGAGTTACTCCTAACGACACTGGTGCCAGTGGCAGGAAACTATAGTCCTTTCTTTGGACATGACAGAGTCCCCTGGCTTTGGATGACAGGAAGAGACAAGCTGTTGTGAAAACCGCAATCCAGTTTTCATGCAGATATCCTTAGTGAAAAAGAGCCCGTTTCTGCATAAAACTGGAGCTCATCCCAAGTTGTTATAGAATTCAGAGCCTGAAGTTTCTTTGCACAAATAGCGAGTTCATCAAACACGTAAAGCTGAGGGCAGGGGCACAAAGAGGACCCTAAATGGAAGTTGGCAAAATTTGTTCCAAATGTCTCAGGAAATTCCACGTTATGCACATCTCCAGTCCCAATCCTCTGCGGTGACATCCCAGTCATCTCCACAGCAGCCCATTGCAGTGCTCCAAAGCATGGTTTGTTGCTTTCAGAAGAAGCAGGCAAATTCTTGAAAAGCTATACTCCTGCTTGAATGCAAACCAGCATTAGAGGAGGAGGCTGGTGGAGTAGAACAGAAATTTGAGAGAGAGAAGCAGGGCTGCTTGCAAACCAGTGCTCACTGAAGATCCATAATGCATCGGCTGCTCTTTGAATCCCAGTGCCTTGTGGGGGTGGGGAGCTGACTCAGCCTGTACAGCCGTGAGACTGCAGCCAGCCTGCAGTCTGGCAAAATGCATATTAAAACACCGAATCCAATTAGTCAAGGCAGCCAGCAATGCAGGGAGGAAAGTGAGCTAGGATCTGGAGCTACCTGACAAATAGGCCTTGGAGTAGGTGGAACCAGTGGGATTCTTTGCTGATTGAAAATGTGCATATGTTGTATTACAGGACACGTTAGCAGACACAACTGCCAACATGAGGTAAGATGTTTGTGTATTATAGTGGCTGTCCTTCTGCAGTCTGCCTCTACTTTCCTGCTGAAGCTCGTGATCCTGAGGGACTTTTACCTTTTGCATATTCTGGAAAAGCCTTTCTGTTTCCTTTTTGGAGACTATGCATTTTATTTTCAAGGGTTTGGATATTGGCGGTTCTCTCTGGCACTGTGTACTGGTGGTGCCTTCTTAGGTCAGGATATCGGTGGTACCGTCTTAACGCTATGCAGACTCCAGGGTTTCCAAAAATCTCGGAGCCTTTTCCATCAGGTTAATTAATTGTCTTGAAGATGTAAAACACCATATAACTTATTACTTTTATTATTATTGGTTTTGTGCATTGTGCTCACAATGTAAGCTCTTATTGTAAGTGCCTCAGAGGCTCCAGGGCGCTCCTTATAAGTGTGTTATAAATCATTAAAAATTATGAATGAAACTGAAATAGGTCCAGTGGAGTTCAATGTGCATTACTCACACTGCTGGGGAAATTTACAGCCTGCTCTCTACAACACACCTGTCTTGAAAAGCACTGCCCTGGACACACTGCAGGCCTGGATGGCACTGGTTGGTTACCCAAACTCTTCCTTTTCTTGGGAGGAGTGGGGAGGGGTGAGAGAAAACCCATCTCCCCTCCCTCAGAGAGGCTTCAGAATAACCTATGCATGCTGCACTTCCAATCACCCATCTGTTTGGTAGAGCTATGAAAGATAGCCCAGGAGAGCCTCCAAGCTGCCTTTCCTTTCTCAAATGGTAAATGAGCATTGAGCTGCTACTAGGTTTCTGCTATCAAGCTCAAATCACAGCCTGAAAAAGCCTTTATTTCACCGAGCAACACATTTCCCATGTCTGGCAGTAAATTCCAGTCCCTCGTGGTGCTGTGGGGCACACTCTAAAAGGTCAATGTGGTTCTGTATAAATTAGCCATAGAGGCATTCAGATTGAGCTAAATCTACTCTTCCTGTGACAAAGGCAGACTTAGAAGGGAGGGCATCCATTAGGGCCGGCTTGATTGCAGAGGCCGAATAATTTCATGAGCAATAATAACCTGCTTGCTAATATTGGAATAATCAAAGGCTATGCCCTAGGGTGTAAACTGACAAAACAGAGGTCAGGGAGGAATTCCTTCCACCTGTTATGGCATTGCTCAATTGGCCAGGTGCATTATTAGGGAGGTTTATGTTTCCTCTGAAATACAAGGTGTTGGCTGCTTCTGGAGGCAGAATACCAGACTGTCAGAGGATGGGCTATCCCTTTAAGGGATTGGACATAGCCCTCAGCTATGACTAGTTAGCTGCCACCCAGGTGATAGGTCTGGGTCTGGGGATCAGATGATAGCCTGCAGGCCACCTGGGCCTGAGATAAAAGGCCAACAAACAGCTCAATGGAGAGAGAGACCTGCAAGGAGCAGACAGGCTACTGTAGGAGACCCTGAGTCAGGGCAAGGGACCTGGTTTGTCTGTTTGGTTTATCATAGAATCATAGGACTGCTGCTAGGAGGAATAGCTGATGTACTGACTAGTTTTCCTGACCACCTCTCTGTCTTTGTTTCTACCTCCTCCATCTTTGTCTACCATCTCCAAGGCAAGTGAAGAAAGATTTCTCACCCCATGGCTAAAATGGAATTGAAGGCTGTGCTGTCACAGGAACCAATCCTCTTCAATTCCTGGTGGGTTCTAAGCCCTATTGGGGGGGGAAAAGACGGTCAGGGAAGAATAGTTACAGCAGGACAGCTGGCAGGGTAAGCTTTCTTCATAAAATGGCACACACTGTAGCTGGCAAGTTTCCAGTGTGGAGTGAATCAATCTGTGCTGGCTGTTGTTGAAACCCAATGAAGGCCTTTTTTGCCATTGAAAGCAGCTTCTGTCTCTGGTTCAGTCGTTACTCCCCCCTGTGTTCTAGTCACAGCACCATCTTTCCACTGCAAATCTCACCCACTGGGCATTTGTCAGGTCTTCATACGTTATTATCCCACTGAAGTAAATTATCCTTGAGCACGTGAGGGGAATGGAAGGGCAGAGCAGGTAAGAAGTGGGGTGATGGCTCAAGCTTATGTTCTAATAAATTGTCAAGTTTGTTGTGGGAAGAATGTTCCTCCAGAATGTTCATCAACTTTTTCTCCCTTTTATTTCCCCCTCGCCCCGCCCCCAAAAGCTCCTTTCCATTATTATTATTTGTATTATGGTCATGAGAATGCGAGTTAAAGATGTTTGCTGTTTTCATCGACGTCATAAAGCCATTTCATTCAGTTTGGAGGGAAGCATTCTGGAAAGTAACAAAACCACATGGCGTTCCAGAGAAGATAATTGCAACTATAAAAGCGATGTACAAAGGCTCCCGCAGTGCCATAAGCATTGGTGGAAAATTAAGCAACTGGTTCAAGTCAAAGACTGGTGTAAGGCCAGGGGCATGGAGTCACTGTCACTTTTAATCGTGTTCTTCAACAAGCTGTCAGGTGTGACATTGGATGATCTAGAGTTAAGCTCCGTATCTTATGCAGATGATATTGTACAACTGGCAGACACATTTGAATTAAAGCTTATACTCTTCACTGCCTCGGTAAATTGGTGTAGTCAATCCGGGCTTACAATAAATGCCAAGAAGACAAAGTGGTTGCATCTTGGAAAACGGACAGTAGATAAAGTGTTGAGAGGTAACAGCGATGAAGTTGCAGAACAAGTCAAATCTTATCTGAACTTAGGAAGTTTTATCAGTGCCATCCAGGATGAGGTTAAAAGGAGATGTGCCAACTGACAAAATTATAAACCGATAAAAACATTGTTTGGTACCAAAGTAAAAATGGGTCAAACCAGTGGACTAACAGTATCACTCTGTGGTCTGGAAGCAGCTGCATTAAATGCAGCAGACATCAGAAGGCTGGAGGCGGTAGAAAGATGACAGGTGTAAAGTGGAATGATTTTAAGACAAATGAAGTTAAAGGAGAGTAGGATGTGAAATCAGGGTTCAGGCCTTGCTGCAATAGAAAAGATTACAACAGTGGCGACACGGCTGAAGATGAACAGATGCTAGGATGCCAATAATGCAAGTTACCACGAAGATCAGTCCAAACTAGAGGCTGACCACTGACTAGATGGTGGGATGTCATACACAAGGACGTGGACATAATGTTGGAGCAAGCCATGGACAAGAATGAATAGCTACATTGTGCTGTTCCCTATGGTCTGAAAAGACGATCTGGCATGAGAGAGAGATTATGGTAAACACCAGGAGCCACAGTCAGGGATCAAGACCCCATTGTACTAATTGCCATACAAATCTCCTAGAGATTACAATGACATAGTCTTGTGTTTAAGATGACTAGGGATACGTGATACTTGGGTTCAGCTTCTTTCTCTGCCACAGACTCCCTGTGTGACCTTGGGCAAGTTTCTTCAGTTTTGTCTACTCTTGGAGCTCAGGGTGCGATTCCCAGCTTGTGTAGACATACTTGCGCTAGCTCTTATTGGGCTAACATGCTAAAAATAGTAGAGTAGCCATGGCAGCATAGGCAGTGGCACAGGCTGGCTGCTCCCAGTACAACCCCTGCCCCCATCCCAACCCTATGGGTGTGTATTCAGGGCAGGTAGCCCATGCCACTGCTCACTGCAGCCCATGCTACCACGGCTACACTACTATTTTTACCATGCTAGCTCCATGAGAACTACAACTGTGTTGTGACAGATTTGGCAATTTCCTGCAATGACCTTACTGTATTAAGTTTATGTATTATTGTAGGCCAGGATTGTATGTAACCTCTCAAGGGGGGAGGATATGACAGATGTAAGACTTGGGAGTTTCAAAGACTATATTGAAAATGTGCCAGGCAAATCTGGACTTTTGGGACAGTAAGCGTTAAGAGGATTTCCTGGGGAATCCCTAGGGAGAAGTTAATGCAAATTCCCCAGCTCCAGTTATGCAAAACGCCAGCCTTTTGAAGCTATGCCTTGAGGAGAGGAGCATTGTCTGCTGATTACCTGTAACAGAAGGCCAGAAGAAAAGCCTGATGCTGTATAGAGAACAGCTGATCTGTCCAGCCTGGGTTCTGGCTTTGGGAGGATCAATTCTTTAACGATTGTGAGGTGCTCAGATTTTACAGTGATGAGAGCCGTAATAGTACCTGCGTAGGTAGACAGGCAAGCACTCTATAAATAGTATTGCAGGGAGTTTGTGAGATAGACAGGAAGCTGTTAAAGACTAAGAGCAATACAAAGTGTTCCCCACTCTCTCTGAGAGCTAGACGTGTTGACTCTTCATCCTTTTCTGGATTGGGGAGTTTCCTGGTGCTTCCCCATCTTTGAAAAATTGCCTTCTACAGCCTCATTTAGGTAATCTGGACTTGGAGCCTTAAAGGTTTTGGTAGCAGAGGACCCAATGGCTGGTTGGAAAAGGCAGTCCTCAGTTACTAGATTTGATGTTACAACTTACACATTACTGTCTTATCCAGTCTGAGCTAGCCAGCCCAGGATCACTAACGAGAAGAGCTGGTTGAGTAGTGCAGAACTGTGTTATTGCACATTTGTTGGAATTACGCACTGCTATTTGGTTCAACTATGTTCATACCTCTTACTAGTTATTTAGGACTTTGTTCGTGTGTAGCTTTGTAGGAAGGCCTTTCTTTTCGAATGTTCTATGTGCACAATATTAAGGGTGATAACGGGAGAACAAGTATATTTGCTATTCAGTATTTGCATTTGTTATTCTCCTGTTTCTGAGCTGGGCCTGAAGTGCTGAGCCCTTGGGGCTAGATCCATAAAGGGGACTGAGAGTCAGTGTTGCAGCGACTAATGTTTAATCACCTTTCCACCTAATAGAATCCACAGTCCCGAGTTAGGTGCCAGGGCTCCCTGTCCAATGCATGGGGAGAGTTGGGTTCCTAAGAATGGGATCCACAAAGCCCAGCAAACTGAACAGGAAATCATCTAAGATAGCCAACAGGAAACACCACAAAGAGAGTTATAGACTAAACGGCACCTTTCCAAATGGACTTAGGTGACTAACTCCAGGTTGGAGGAAGGCATCTCCTTCCCCTCAAGATTCACAGACATAAGCCCTGGCCTGGAGTTGGGCACCTCTAAGCCCTTCCTTTGGGGGGTGGGGAGGACTTCCCCGTCCCCTTATAACTTTTAGTCCAGTGGTTAGAGCACCATCCCAGAAAGTGGGAGATCTGGGATAACTTCCCCTCTCTACCTTATGCGGAACAAAGATTTGAAGCCACATCTCACCCTCTCGAGTGAGTGCCCCTAACCAATGGGCTACTTTGGAGCGGGTTTCTCTCAATAGAAGATGTTCCCCTTTGTATAAATAAATAGTCATTAGGCCAGAGTGAAATGACTCTATAGCTCAGTGGTTAGGGAACTCACCTCAGATGTGGAAGACTCAAGTCCTTGTTCCAATGACTATTTATACAAAGGGAAACAGCTTCAGAAGGAGAGATTGAGAGAGACCCCCGCCTCCCAGAATGTCACGTAGCTGGGTTAAAAATTGTAAAAGAGGTGTCTCCTCCTTTGTTTCGTACAGGGACCAAGCCAAGAATTGATCAAGCCCTACAGGCGAGGTAGGCAAGCAGGACACTGCTGGGGCATGAGCTAGGCACCTGGATGGCTGTGTCCAGGCCCAGCAGCAGGCCTTTAGGCACCTAAGGGATTTTACTGACAGAAACATAGGCATGTAGAGATGTCTAAATTTTGGCTGTACGTGCCTAAAGTGGCAGTTCGACCCCTAAATCCTTTTGTGGCTCTAGAGCCTGGTGTATGCATCTCCCAACTGCAACTCGGTTTCAATAGGAGTTGCAGGAACTGTGCAGGATCAGACCCTTTCTGTTTCATTTAAAAGTTTCAGTTATCCAATTAGTGGGCAGGACTGTTACCAGGTGACTTAGCTGACCAATCGCATACCACGAATAATATGCAACAGATAGTTGAGGTGAACATTTTGCAAACACCCCACTGACTGACATTTGCTCATAAACCACTGAGGTTTCTTGTGAGTAACAGATGCATTCTCAAAAACCGGAATTAGTTAGCAACTAAGCAGTAGCAGTTATACAGCAGTTATAAGAACTTTTAAACAAAAATAGGACTAAAACCACTGAATAACTTTAATTGAAACGGTGCTTTGGAAAAGAGGCAGGTTTGTCCTCATCTACATCAAAATGAGACACTTGGAAGTTCTCTGAGCTCACCCCCTTGTCTCTGATGCAGGAACAGTGATCTCTGTAGAGAGGCGTTAATTTCCATGTTCAGGTCTTGGCCTTTCTACTGAGATTATCAGCATGGAGACCAAATGCTGTGCTGGATGTTCCGATGTGGATATGTATCCACTAGGAACTGGATTCAGACTCACAAGTCACTTCAAAAGATCCACCATGCAGCTCTTCGATGCTCACAGGAATCCATTTCTGTTGGCTGGGACTTGATTCAAGGCCTCATGCACCAGCTGAAAGGCTCTGTATCCCATTTTTCATCTCCCAGACTAGAGTGACCTCCAGAGTTAAGAGTAGTAGCAAAAAGACTAACCTCTGTCATTTCAGGTTACCATTCCATTCCTCCCCTTCCCACAAGGGAACAGTTATATGTAAGTGTTTCTTTTCGGGCCATCCGCTACCTGCTCTCCCCCACAACACTCTTAAGCATTTGCTTTCGCTAGGGTTAGCTTTGTATTTTTTTAAAGGGACACTGTATCTCTGAATAATTAATAATCTTCCTCTCCTTAACTTTGTGAATAAACTCCACATAATCGAATCAGGTCCCAGAACCGACAGGCCTTGTTCCGGATCTTAACTCTGTTTCCCAAAGAAGGCATTTTCTCAGTAACACTTAGTAAAATGATATCTATCAAATCACCAGTGCATTTAGAATGTAATTTGCTCTATCAGTTGCAATTGTCGTGCTACTTAGCTATGGGAGAAAAAATGTAATTTCTCTGCCTCTTTGTAATTCCTTTTACAAGCCTTTCTCTTCTGTTTTCACTGAACTCATTGAATGAGCTGTTGTGAGGGGTTGCCAGGTTAGTCCTGGTGCTGCTGAAGCTCCTTGAACCAGGCATTGAGTTAGCCAGAGCAAAGATGTCCTACCTTTTGCTAAAGATCAGTGGGTGTATGGATGGGTGAGTGTGTGAAGGGGTATGAGTTTGTGAGTCTGGGTGGAGGGTAGGTTGTGCATGACAAATGTGTGTATGTCTTGGGTTGAAAGCATGAGAAGGTGTGATGATGAGGTTGCCTCTCTTCCATCTTCAGTTCCCTTCCCCTGTCTATGATCTTGTCAGGTTTTCTTTTACAAGAAGTCTGAAAAGATCTCCTGCAAGCTTTCTTCTCTCCCCTGGCCTCCCACCTTCTCCTCTAGCTCTTCTCTTGAGGCTTCTTTCCTACTCTCCAGGTTTTGGTGCCCAAAACAATTGTAATAGGCAAGGATGGGTGCAGGTCTCAGGATTGTGGCACCTTGTGGAGGTGCGTGTGATAAACTGGGTGTGTAGGTTTCAGTGTGCAAATGAGTAGCGGGGTGTGACTGTGTGCCAGTGCAAGTAGGAAGCTTTCCAAGTCTGCCCCTGTAAAAAACCAAAACTGACACTGCTCTAGTCTATAGCAATGGTCTAGCACACTTAAGTTATGTTAGAAATACTGCAGTGCTGTTTGGTTGCTGAAGGATACTGAGGTGCAGCATTCTTTTAAAATAAGGATGGAGCCCCTCAGGCTATGTCTACATTGCCCCACAGTTTGGACTACGGGGGTGTGAATAGCTGGGCACACCAAAGTGGTGCGCTGTAGCTCCCCCACGTGGGCATTGTAGGTATGCACTAAAAGGTTCTTAGTTCACATTAATGTAATCCTGTTGGAAGAAGATTACATTAATGCTAGGACACTTTTAGTTGGCTCCCTGGCATCTAACAGGGGAGGCACAGCGTAGCACTTTGGTGCATGCCCTTGTAGTCTGAACTGTGGGGCAGTGTAGACCAGCATTAAGTCATTGGCCAGGTAGAAATTCAGACGCCAGCTTGTAAACAGTGGAAAAAGGATGATCTTGTGGATAAGACACTGGACCTGGCACCCAGGAGACTGGTGCTCAGTTCTCAGTTCACCCCCAACTCCCTGTATCTATTCAATTTCTCTGTGTCTCAGTGTTTCCTTACCTTACAGGTGCTTTGAGGGTACATTCATAAATGTCTGTGCGGTGCTCAGATGTTGCAGCGATGGGGTGGATAGATGGAGTTAGTCACCAACTGCATCATAACAACACTGACAGGACTCCAGAAATGACATCTAGGCCAGAGGTTCTCAAATTGTGGTCTGCGGACAACCAGTGGTCTGCGAGCTCCATTCAGTTGGTCCGCGGATAGTTTGCCGGCTGCACATGAGAGAATGAAGGGCCACCCACCTAATTAGTGGAGCTATGCAGGCATGGCTCCACTAATTAGGTGCCTGGACCCTGGAGAAGAGACACATGCAAGGTGAGGTGGTGGCTTTGGGCATAATAGGGGGTAGGTGGGAAGGGGTAGTGGGATGAGAAGAGTGGGTGGGGGGAATTTGGGATGTGAAGGGCTGTGGCGGCCAGAGAAAGAGGCATCTTCTCCCAGCTCCAGGGCTGCGGCTGCCGGGGAGAGATGGCCCTCCATCCCAGCCTGAGCTCTGTGGCTGCTGTGGCGGGGGAGATACCCCCCTCCGTCCCAGCCCCAGCTCGGAGGCTGCCGCAGCGGGAGAGAGAGGGCACATCCAATGTATTAGAAAGCTAAGGCTACTGATATTAAAATATGAATTGTGTGCTTTTATTTGTAGAACAAAAAAAGTTAATAATTAATTTTTTTATATAGTACTTTTATCAAAAACGCTTTACAGTAGATAGCTAACGGTACAAAAAACATTTGAAAAGACCATTAAGTGGTCCGCTGAGACCCTAAGCAATTTTCAAGTGGTCTGTGGAAAAAAAAAGTTTGGGAACCACTGATCTAGGCCATTTGCTAGGCAACCAGATACTATGATGTTGAGCATGGTATAAATGTCTAGATAAATAGGTGGATGCTAATAGGCACCAGAAATCTGTGTGGGCGAGAGGAGAAAAAGCAGCAGAAGGCCAGAGACTGAACTGGGAAAGAGGTGACAGAGAAAGGAGAGGTGTATGGATGGGAGAAGGGGTTCTTCATCCAAGGGAGGATAGAAAGTTATAGAAGTACCTTGGTGGTCCTGCAGCCACCAGGTAGATGTGAAGGAACAGGTGAAAAGAAGGGTAAAAGTGTCCTCCATTGGGAGAGCAAAAATGGAAATGCCTGAGTGAAGCATTTGGAATATTGCAAAGGTAATGATGTGGATAATATTCAGGGTGTCAAAAACTTCTAGGACTTGATCCTTCCCTGCCTTTCCTATTGTGTTGTCACTTACATCTGTGCAAAGTGCGGGAAAATGCTACCCTCTCAATGTGGTAGCCTTCTGTGCCCACTTTGCACAGGTGCAAAGGATACCAAGGTCCAGGTCTGCGGAGAATCAGGCCCTTTGCCATTCCTTTCCCTGTGGCCAGCAGGAGGCAGGCTGCTAGTTTCACAACCCTGGCACGAAGTCTGCCCTGATAAATCAGTGTCTCAGGCTACTGCCGGGCGCTCCATAACTCAGTAGGGAATTTGTATTGCAGCAGGGTTGGCGAGTTGGAATTGAAGGCCACTCTAGGAACACAGTTGTGTAAATCCTGGCCTTTGGCAGCCCTAGCTGTTTAGCTATGTTTCATAAATCAGGTCCTGTCGTGTCTGTCACGGCTTCCAGATGCCAAATTCTTTCTGTGGCACCTTTGTCAAGCATTTTAAAAGGGCAAGAAAACCAACAGCCAGGAGGTCATGATGAAGCACAATCTGACTCAGGAATTGGGCTTCAGACTGAGGAAAGAAATGAGAGCAGCCGGCGAGTAAGTGAGCAAGAGGCAGCAAGAGGGTGTCTATGTAATTCTAGGATCTCATAAACTGCATTCTTTGGGTGCATGTTGTCTCCAGCATTCAGGCTGCGTGATACATCTGACTGCTTCTCTGTTTTCACTGTGCCTCATGTTTGCTAGGCCCCAGACCATCAAAGATGCAACGGACCCACGTCCACCCTTATGTGCACATGCAGCACAGTATGCTGGCCATGAGCTCCCACATTTGTAGAGATGTGCTTAATAAAGCAAAACTCTTGTTCAGATGGATTGAATTATTGACCAGATTGCTTTGCTAACGAACACAAGCTCTGGTGGATGTGTCTCTTCCCTAGTACGAGACCCTTGATCCTCAACCAGTTTTCTCCCCAGTTTGAACATCCCTTGCCATGCAGATCCCACTAACTTATTTACTAGCTTTTCATTTCATCTGCCTAGGCACAACTTGCAAGTAAAAATTGTGCCCAGCCAGCGGAAACACAGCCTATTTACCACCAAACAGCTCATATTTTCTGCGTTCATGGAAACTGAAGCCCTATAGGCACAGGGAAGCGCTAGCACAAACTTCCTAAAACATACCCTGCCAATATGCCCCCAAAGTTATTCCAATAGCTGATGCATGAGACCCTGAGAGTGAAACTGGACTGTGAACTGAGAAACTGACTAGCTTGCTTTCATCATCCAAGCTGAGTGAAATGCATAGAGCAAACAAACAGCCTAAGTAAAGTGCATTAAACTTTCAAACTTCTTTCCATTTTAATATTTGAAGGTGTTAGAATGGTAGGCAAGGAGTTTTTTGTTTAACGGTATATGGTTTTTATCATTACTCTAAACAGAGACACTGGTTTTATGGCTCATTACAACAAATTGTCACACACCCTACTGCCTGCTAACCCTTAATTGCTCACTTCATTTTAATTGGTCTCCTACAGAATGTTTGAACCCCTTATGCTTAACAGTCTGACCCAACTTGTATTTAGCTCAGACACTCTGATTAGCTCTTTGAAGCCTGAAAGTTTTGTCTCAGCCACCATCAGAAGTTGGTCTGATAAAAGATATTAGCTCATCTACCTTGTCAATCTAACTCTTTAAACAGTTAAAGAATGGATGTCACCTTATCCCTTGCAAACAAGGTGCTGACATAAAAAGCTTTCTGGGGAATTAAGTCATACCATGCAATGCTGGTCATCAGCCTGTCATGACACTGATTGACAAGAATAGTCTGTTATTTAAATACGTGTTATATATTTTAAAAGCATTTTGATAGTTTCCAGACCTGAAGATGAAGTGGCTGCAAAGGCTTTCCAATGCAATATGACTTAAGGGCCAGTGAACCTCCAAGGCAAATAGGTGGGAACCAGAGCTAGCTCTTCTTAGGCCATGCAGAGTGACAGGCCCTAAGGCAGCATTTGTTGGCAATGTTCAAAGCTCTGCCGGTGAAATGTGGGTAAAAGATGCAGGAAGGCGCTGGGATCCCATCAGCGAAGCGTGGCACCGTAGTCAGCGCCAGTGAGCCGATGGATGCACTAAATGTGCCAGAAATTCAAGCTGAACAGCAACCATCACTTGCATCGTCGCATTATTTGAC
Organism: Trachemys scripta elegans; assembly: GCF_013100865.1. Classification (NCBI taxonomy): domain Eukaryota; kingdom Metazoa; phylum Chordata; order Testudines; family Emydidae; genus Trachemys; species Trachemys scripta. The sequence goes on along the minus strand of NC_048307.1, from coordinate 72,435,316 downwards.
AAATAGAATCTTCCAGCCAGGACTGATGTTTTAAAAATAAATAACTTGAAAATCATTTGGGAAACTATAGTCAATGAATGCTGGAAATGTGGCTCTGATACACTGGAATGTGCTCTTCTCTTCCAAGAAGATGCTGCAGGTGGAAGAAAAGGAACAGTAGGTGATATGTGAACTTTATAGCAAACGTGGTTCCCTCCTCTTCTCTGTGGGATTGTCACATGGTTGCTGTCATAATAGCTTGTCTGCTCCACTCAGGGTTTCCTTGGTCTTGTTGACGCATTTGTGCAATACTTTTCAGAAAGAAAACAATCCTTCCTTAAACTTTCCTGGCACTTGGTTTGTAAGAACAGATGAACTGCCCTTCCAGAACAGACTAATGGTCCATCTAGTCTGGTATCTTGCCTCCAATAGTGGCTGGGGTAGGGTGGCACATGCCTTGCTGTGCACATTTAGAGCTCCTTGAAAAAATTCTTCCTGACCCTAGCTGGAGGTCAGTTGATGCCCTGAAGCATGAAGGTTGAGAATCCTGGTGGTAGTTATCTCTGTTACTGTAATGTCAGATGCTGTAGGAAGCAACATAACAGTTTACTGTACTCCATCCGGCCTCTTCTCAGATGTCCTATTTAGCTGGTTCCAGGAACTAAAGAACCACTTGCTGCATATTTAATCATTAGAGGAAGAAGAACAGAGTTGTATTTTATGTGCTATGCAGGCTCTCTGAAGAGTGTTACCTTCCTGGCAAAGTCATAGGGAAATTGATATTTCACTGTATGTGCACGTCTGCACATTTATACAGCAGCATGAATGAAGGAAGTGATGGGCATGGTTCCCAGCTGTGTGTATAACGCAGGGCTCATTAACCAAATGTTGCTAGAGTGGTCAAAAGCTATAAACCCAGGAAAACCCTTGAATAAGCAAAGTTAAAGAACCTGCCTTTTTGGGTAGCATCTGCACTCACTCATCAATTCTGAAGCTCATCCTAGAACCTACCTCCCTTCCAAGACCACATACACCACTCTCATCCCAAAAAAGGTACCCTGGTACTCCAGCCATAAACATAAGCCACTTGTGCTTAGAGGTGCTCCTCTTCTTTCATATGACAACTTGAAAAGCAACATAAAAGTTGATGTCCAAGTTTGTCAGCCACTCTGTGGCTTCCAGTGACATGGAATGTGTCAAGGCTGTCCCTCTGGGGAAAATTTTTTAGAGAAGTGCAGTTCACTAGGTGTTCCATGGTTTGGATGCCTTCTCCACATTAGCATATAGGGCTATCCTTCATTTTCCATTCATGTACTAGGTAATTACAATGCCCACATGAGGTTCTGATATGCTCGCACTGATCCATATCTTACATGGCATGGTGAAGCAAGGTGTTTGGTCTGTAGGATCCATAATCAGGTCTTGATTGTTGACCCTGCTATTTTCACAGCCTTTGCTACATGTCTTTTGGTTGCAGTCCTGGAGTTTTAAGAGCTTTGGCCACTAACTGGAAAGGGTTTCTTGAGTTAAGTTGACATCTGGGAGATCTTTATAGATGGGCAAGTCTGGGTTCATTATTGCATGGTCATATTCTTGTATCATTATTATGCTTTTCGAAGGGATGGTGGTAAGATATGTATGAGGTCAGAAAGCTAGACTTCCTGTTGACTTCAGCACTCCTGTGATAATTCTCATAATAGTGTTCAATTGCATAGTGACAAGTTTTTTATGTATGCTACAAACCCATACCGGCACACAATATTCAGCTGCTGAGAAGACGAGAATATGGCTGTGTGATAACAAACCCAGACTTTCCCATCTACAAAGATCTTCAACGTCCCTCTCTCTCCCGCCTCAAGATGCCACCTTAAGTTTAGGCACATTGATAGTAGGTGAGGCTACAATCCAGAACCACTCTAAACTATACCTGAAAGTCCGCGTGCCTTAGTTTGATGCCACAGAAAGCAACATTCAGGCACTTCTTTGCATGTTAGCTGCTCAGATGGAACTTGGAGACAGCTGTTCTTTGAAGAGACGTGTTCAGATTGCTACATAAAAAATGAATTCCAAATGGATAACAATCACTAACAACACAGATCACCCAGTGATGTAACTAGTCCTAAGCGTCCCAGAAAAATGTAGCCACCCTGTGCAGTCTGATTCTATCTGCATCAACTCAAAACCATGTACAGAACAATGTCATTTATGGGTGAGGTTGTCCCTTGCTGGGGCTGAAGCTTAGGATATTGTAGCTGCCCCATTAGGGTGCTGGAATTTCACCCTCTATTCAGAGTCTCCTCCTAATCCCCCTCCCTGCTCCTTGCAGCATAGTCCACTAGAGGATGAGATACTTTATGGCAGAAGTTCACCTCCTTCCCTGGGCCAACAACACCTTCATTCCCATGAAGCAACCCAGCCCTCTGCCCAAGGACAGAAGACCCCGTTGGTTGCTCCCTTACCTTGCTCAGTGATATCTGGAGCTCTCTATTGAGCCATCAAGGCAAGCTTCATTACTGAAAGGTGGAGACAGTTCTACCTTGCCAAACTCTCTTAGGTGGAATATGAGGAACGTTTAGTCTGTGCTCATCTATGGGGGAGACTATTTTAAAGACTAGGATCAGACTGGGACAGCAATGTGCCAGGAGTGAGTGCAATCATAACACCAAGGAGATGAACCTACAAAAGGCCTTTGCTGTGACGGCTTTGGTGCTGTGAAGTGTTAGAAGCTGCTGTTCAAAGATTTCCCCCCCCCCCCTCTTTTTTACTATCTGCCCTTTCTTCCCTCTCTCTTTCTCTTTTTCTGTATCTTGCACGTACATGTATGCATACAGTCAGAAACCCTTTCAGTTTGGTTAGTGTGGGATGAATGAACATTTGTTTTAAACATTCCCCGACAGAACATTTCTGGGGCAAAAGAGGGATAAAAATCAAATCAAGTGGAGACCAGGAATTTAATTTTTCCTATCAGAGCCGATCTGTGATGCTTTATCTCTTGATAAAAATTGATATTTAATCCCTCTGATAATGGGAGACTGATTGTGCTGCTGCCTCATAATTTTTTGTTTGTTAAAACTCATCCCTTCAGGAGGATCTCAAATCAGAGGCAGAGATAGTGCTGTGCCTCTTTTAAAGATGCCGCATATGTTTAAGAACGAGCATTTCTTATACTGTAGGTGGGATTCAGCAGGAAATGGGTCTCCATTCCATAGAGACAGTATCTGTGACCAGAGTGCACCCCCGGCTTCAGAGCCCTCCCTTCAGATAACGAATTGAACTCTTCTCCCCTACAAATGGTTGGTTGTTTCCCTGGGTATCGTGTCTTCCTGCTGCATCTGATGCTTCTCGTTCCCAGCTCTGATTGGAACACTACCCCATGCTTCATTCTTCATGTCACACCTGGAAAGTAGAAGCTAGAGATCTAATCTGGTGGGATCCAACTTGATTTTAACCTACTGTTATAGAATGATCGGGCCAAATCCTGAGGTCATGTTTTTCCTCATTCTTCACTTGTCCAGACTCCCTGGGAGTTTTGCCAGAGTAAGGACTTCAGGAATAGGTCCATAGAAATTAGTGAAGGAAACGTCTGTTAAGTCACCTCCTCTCGCTACTGGGCAGCGTAGGAGTGTTCTGTACAAAATAGCTTCTAGTGTTTGGGCAATCTAGATGTACATGAGCTTCTACCACTCCCTAGCGGAGTCTCTTCCTCAGCCTAACAGATCTCACTGATATTCAGCCTAAATATTCCTTTGCTAAGTTTCATCCCATTAACCCAGATTTCACCCCTGTGTAGCACTCTAAGCAATTCTTCTTCCTCCTTGCTGTTATGCTCAGAGAGCAGGCAGTGTCAGCACAGGAGACTGGGGAGGAACTGTGTTTTTCAGAGGGAGAAAAGCCCCAGGCACCAGTCGGAGCATTGCACACAGTATGAACAGCAATCTGCAATTCCCTGTGAATACCCTGGGGGACCCTATCTGCATTGACCCCAGCTGCAGTCTCTCCCATTGGGCCACATGTTATCTTTTATACATGGAAAGAAGCCATGACTAAGTCAGTGGGGTTGGTAGCTGTAGACTGAGGGGAGTATATGGCCCTGAGTTCAGAGAAAGTCCTTGGGGCAAATTCACTGCTGGCATAAGCAGGCACAACTCCATGGAAGTACATTGTAATAGGCCAAAGGCGCGTTTGGTCTCTTGCATGTGTGACTCACCAAAGAAATCACTGGAGGGTTGCCAAACCTTTGCCCTTAGTTGGTTGAAGTCTGCACTGCAAATTAGGTAACCTATAGGTACCTCTGTGTATGAACTGTGAGTATGCAGCATGAAATGTTGGTGCAATAGGTTACAATATTACCATTTTGGAGTTGGAGACTTATTAACGTTCTGTCCCTCTCAGGTTCACTTTTTATACATTATCATATGTCACCCTGAACCCATTACACTGTCATATAAATTATCAGAGTTTCCTTTCCCCATCATTATAGATTGCCATGGGAGAATGTTTTATGACAAAGGAAACTTTCTCAGCCTTTTTCTCCTGCCTGATTCATTTCAGGTGAAATCTGCCCACGGATTTAGCAATTCTCTTCGGACCTCTGCCCCGGACTTAACACACCAGCTACCCAGGCCTGGGAGACACGTGAGAGAGCTCGGGGGAGTTGTGATCCCACAGCCCAGGGTCAGCATTCAGACTAGTCCCATCTGTGGGATACACTTTGGCTGCGCTCTTGCTTAAATGCCCCCTGCTCTTCCTGGCTCCCACTAACTGCAATTCTTAGTTGCTCTTACCCCTGTTTGTCCGGTACCATCACAGCAGGACTCATTCACAAATGTACCCCTCCAGGAACTAGGGTTGTCACTTGTCCAGGTTTTTGCAGGATCATCCCTGTATTGAAGTAGCTGTCCCGGGAAATCTGTAAAGGTAGAATCGCAGAATATCAGGGTTGGAAGGGACCTCAGGAGGTCATCTAGTCCAACCCCCTGCTCAAAGCAGGACCAATTCCCAGACAGATTTTTGCCCCAAATTGCCCCCTCAAGGATTGAACTCACAACCCTAGGTTTAGCAGGCCAATGCTCAAAGCACTGAGCTATCCCTCACTCTATACACAATGCCAGCTGTCCAGTTTATGGTATCGGGATCATTCCAGATGTCTTGGTTTTTTTGTACCTAAGAGGTGGCAATCCTACAAAGCAATAGTACTTTCATCCCCCTTCTACCTGCCATGCTTCAGATAGATTGCCTCAATACAACAAGGCAACCTGTGTTGTTCTCATCCCAAGGCCTGACTTTCAAAACAGCCAGAATGAAAATTGGTGATTTGCAGTACAAAATACTTGAGAACATCTCAAATTGCCTACTGTCTTTAGAACAAATTCAGGCTATGGAGTGGGTCAAATGTGAGCTGTGAATGATAGATACTCATATTCCTTTAACCCTAATCCAGTGCCAGCTACATCAGCCAACTAGATAATCTGTTGGAAGGGCAATCTGTGAGATCAGTGTTAGTGCTAACAGCAGCATGGAGACTGTGGGAAGGAGGAAAAGGGGATGCTGTGGCAAGCCATCCTCCATGCTCTGTAGGCAAGGTGCCATGTTCCTGGAGAAATAATGCATGGCAACTTCTTCCCATGGCTTTCAAATGCCTCAAAATAGATCTAAAACCATATTTGACAGCTCCCCGAGTGTAAAGACCAGCAGTGGCACCGTGTCAAGCTGCACCCAGCCTGAGCAGCGTGTGCCTGTGTTCTGACTGGCCAATCATCTCTGAACATCTTGGATTCAAAGGTGAATGAATTCAAATGACACATGCACAAAAGGAGGTTGCCAAGCAACCTGGAGCCTGAAACACCCCACCAGGGTATGAAAGTAGAGAACAGGCGGTTCACGGCCGAGACAATTTACACTTGTAATGTTCCCTTTTTGCCATTTGGAACAATAATAATACATGTATTATGTACTTAAAAAAAAAAAACAAACATGTCCTGAATAATGCAGGGATGGAACAGATGGAGTGGGAAGGAGCTTACCAGGTCTTGTGGCAACTGAAAGAGACTGACAACTCTGTATCAATGTCTCACGTCTCCTGTGATATCTGTAATCAGTGGCCTCACGGCCAGCTGCTTTTATATATTCATCCCATACAGTGTTCTTGGAGCCTTGTTGTGTCTGCCTCACACCATATAGTGTCTGCTCTCTGGCTTAGTGTAGCTGTCAGGCTTTGGGGTGCTGAATGTCTGTGTATTAACAGTGTTGCACAAGATAAAGCCCTATCATGCTTAGGGGCAGACATGAAAGAAAAACTTGGGTTGTCCAGCCCTGAACTTCCAAGGAGAGAGAGAGAGAGTGTGTGTGTGTTAGCAGATGGAGAGACTCCAAACCCATACAGTCTGAACTCAATGGGCTTTGGATATGTAACCTCTATAGGCTCCCTTGAACATCCCAGTCCTATATTGTGTCGATACCGCTTATCTTTACAGTGGGCAGAGTCAGATCCAAAGAACCCTGGGATTTGAGGAGCTCAGAATCTCCACCTGGATCGGGCCCATCTGGAAATGTGCTGCTCCCCATCACGTGTTCTTTATGCTGAGGGACAATGGAATTTTGTTGGTCCCTCATGTTTCTCTCTGCCTCTGTTGCTGGCTCCCCCATTTGCTGTCATAATCTTCAGCAACATCAGAATTGCCTTTGCATCAAGATTTGATGATGTCATAGCCAGAGGAGTCTGACAACAGGTATAAGATTAAGCAGCAGGTGCAGGCAAGCTGTGTGGAAGACACACATCCCCTGTTTTCATGCAAATACCCAGAGTCATAATGAATGAAGGGAAGAGAAAGAGAGATGGGGACTGTGTGATATGTTAGCAGAATTCTTACTTCAAAGGCCATTTTTCAAAGTTTCCCAGGAGGTGTTGGTGTCTCTTTAATCCTTCACCTCAGGATTCTTGGCATCTGTTGGCGCTGCGTTATATTCTGGACATGTTGAAATGTAACACGGTGTAACAAGACATGATCAGTTGGATGAGGCTTTATGTAGCATGAAAAGGTTTCTGTGCTTTCTCTTTTTATTATTTACATTCCCAGAGAAGGTTATATGCCATGTGGGCTTTGCAAAGATAAATGGCTAACCCGTGCTTTCTGGCAGCTTCCCCAGAATTCAGCAAGGATTCTATCTAAAAACTGGTCTAATACTTTTTATATCTGGTCTCAAATTTTAGCCTTGAAGGACCCATGTGAGAAAGAGATCCCGAGTGACTGTGCATGTCATGAAACCACGTGCAACTGGGCACCACTGACAATTAGGAGACACTCCAGACTGGAACAGCAGAAAGAGAGGCAGGACAGGTGTCAAGTGCACTGTGTAGCCCAGCAGTGGCACAGCAAGGGGTGAATTGAGTCAGGAATGTGGTGCTTCAGCAGAACTCTGTATGGAGCCAGCACTGCAATAGCAGGGGGAGTTGGAGGTCAGGACTGAGTGCATCTGTTGATTTGTGTCCAAGAAACTCACACCGTGCCTGTCTATGCTTAGCATGATTGGCCAGAGCCGCTGTCCAGCACTTTCATGAGCAATAACATTCATCACCTTTACTGAAGCAATATTAATGCAGATAAGTGTCTGAGTGGCTTAAAGTACAAGATCAGCTCACTCCTAGGCTCCTGCTTACCACAGAGCTAAATCTATCTTTCTGGAATATTTCAGTGGAAGGGAGTTTTATGGCTGTGTCATCAGCTTTTTGTTCTATTTACTGCGTGTCATTAGTCTTCCTGCAGGGTGCAATCCAGGGAAGCACAGCAATCCTGCATGGGATTTATCAGAGAGTGCTGGTAGGGAGGGAGCATGTGCTAATAAGGTCTCCAGTAGCATGCAGCGCAGTGGTTGGCATGCAACTGTATTGCAACTCTCCTGTGGATGGAATGTCAGAGCTGCTCACATGTAAGGAACTCGCTCTGTAGGGTCTGCGTGTTTTGAAAGGAGGCTTCAGTTGATGTACCAGAGGCCTCTCTATTTGGGTCATTGTTCCAAGGGTCATGTGTTCCACCCCAGCCATACCATATATCTACTGTTAGCTGATAAATTTCAATAGCATTCACGTGTGAAGCCAGGAGAAGAACCCCCCCGTGAATTTGCTAGAACCCTTGGGCCCAATCTTGCAAGGTGCTGAATGCCGTCAACAACCCATTGTCTTCAGTGAGGGATGCGGTCACTCAGCACCTTGCAGAAGTCCTCGGAGGGTGCAGAACCCAGGCAAATGAAAAAACTCAAATAACCTCCACTGGGTCTCTAGAAATAAGTTCTGGACATGCTCCAGCCTCTTTTGTAGCATATTGTCCAGCTGAGACAAGGGGTCTCGGGTCGCCCTGTGAGGTGAGCAGGATTCAGGCCTCTTACATCACTGGCAAAATTATGGCAAAACCTTCCAGGGCTTTTGTGGATAGCACGCTGACCCTGCTCTTGGTTTTCCTTTTGGCTGATGGCAGAAATACATATGCTGGAACGAGGCCTCTCAATTAACATGCTGCACTTGCTCCCACGCAGAGAAGAGATAAGAGTTGTTAAAGCTGTAGTCATCAATTGCAAAAGAGAACACATTTTATTTTGCTTTGTGCTATTTACAGCTGTTGTCCATTCAGAGTTCTCAGGAGCCTCATTCCCCGCTACAACTGCACAGCCCCATAAGTTTAACTCAGCAGTGAGACTGAAAAACCGCACTAAATCATGGTGATGGGGGAGAGAAGAAAATGTCTGGAAATGGGAAAATGTAGCTGATGTCTTTGCAAAGGCTGAAGTTTTTGCTTGTTGCTACTTTAAAGTGCTACAGCCAGACGGCATAGAGGCTGTAACGGAATAGAAGCCTCACCCTCTGAGACTGGCAAAATGCTGCTAGTGGCTTTTCAAAGGCCAGGGTGATCCTTTCGTGCAGTTTTTAAATGCTCAAGGCATTTTCTGTATTTTGATCAGTGAGTCATAGTATGCGAACAATGTGGAACTAATATAAGGCTGTTGGGAAACTGAGTTCTAGTTCACGTTGCTTTACTGGACTCATGATACGGCAGCTCTGTGTGAGTTCTCAGATCACAGGTACAGCTTACATTGTTTTATACCCGCTTACTCGTTGGCAGGAGGCGAGGGGGCTGGGGAGGAAAGAGGGAGAAAGAAAGAAAGACAGGGAAATTAACTCTAGATCTGAGTCTGTAGCCCAGACACTTACAATGAGGAATAACTAAAGAACTGCGTATGCAGTTGTCAAGAAGAAGCATGGTCTATAGGTTGATACAAATGAGTAGGAAATGAGAAATCTGAATTTTGTTTCCATCTCTGCCACAGTCTTGTTTTGTCAGGCAAGTTACTAGCCCTCTCTTTACTATACCTATTTTTTTTGAACATGGAAATTATGAGGATTAATCCATTAATGTTTGTAAAGTGGTTAGAAATCCACGGATGACGTTGGGATCCTCAGGAGGCGCTATAGGAGGGCGAAGTATTATCATTTGTTAATTCGGTATTTATTTACAATATTATTGCTTACGCAGTAAAGTGCAGCTGATTCCTTTTGTGGGGGCCACAGTTTCTGCTTGATACTGCCCCAAAGGCTTGTCAAGCAGGGTCCCCTTGAGCAATATAGGTACAGCAAAATAATGTTACATATTTCAGAAATGATCTGATAGAACTGGACAAAATCATCTTGGCATTGGTGTGACACTAACAAAGGCTGGTTTGCACAAAACCAAAATACACAAAGTTGTGCTCAACATTGTGAATACTCACAACAATATTATTTTTAAGCAAAATAATTCTTCTTCTTTCACTTTTGTCCCCAGTTCTTGCCCATATCCCCACTCCTGCGCTCTTCTCCTCCATTCCAACACCGATCATCCCCATTCCCAGATCCTGCCTCTCCCTCCATGGAGCATGCTTAGTGAAGATGGAATGTGCAAACTGAGATTTTTCAGAGGCTTATAACTTGGCCAAGTTTAGACATTTTTTCACAGGAACAGCAAAAGACACATCCCTGTTATCATGGTGACTCCCTCTAACTCCTGTCAAGTTTCAACTCCCTTCACTAAAGCATGAAGGTGCTAGCGTTTCTCAATGCAATAGTTGTATGATTTTTTTTTAACATGGGCAAAACAACATTTTTAGCTGAAATTTCCCAAAATATTTCAGCTTTAGGCAGACATCTGGCACTGAAAATTTCAACCCCAGCAATTAGTTTGGCAAAGTTATAAGCAACTGAAAACAGTGTCTTATAATTGAATGTGTCAGGCAATAGTAACTATACGTGTCACTAGTTGCACCACCTATATTTACTTAAATCAGGGAAATAATCTATCTCTTACTTTAAGTGAGTATGTACTGATGGTTGACCTCAGAGACTGTCCTCTTTGCAGCCTGCCTAGATAAAACCTATATCTCTATTCTTCCTTTATTTTGTGCAAAGTCACTTGCACAGTTGTAACACCAGTGGGTTTGATTCCCCCAGCAGTGCTAATACTTTGCATCTCAGGCCAAAACCCTAAGGGCATGTAGTTGCTTAGGGGCTTGGAATGTTATCAGCTGCTCAAGGAGAAACACAAGGTGAAGTTGGCCCTTAGCAAATGAAATCCTGTCCTGTCACCTTTAAGCATCAGTGCAATTTGTCATTAACTTACAGGGTCAAACTTTCATAAATGGCCTTGAAATCTGAAGCTGCAGTTTCATGCAGAAAACCCTATAGCTGTGCATACAGTTGTCTATGCAGGCAAGTTCAGGGATGGTCGGGTTCTATGTGCAAAATCGTGTGTGCAAATTTGACAGCCAGGATGAAAATATGGCCTTTAGAATTAGGAAATGTCAAAACCAAGGGAACACTGCCTCTCTGTTGGCTTATTGTCATATTATTCTCTCCAGGGATTAAAAGGCAAAATGCCACCCACAAAGATAAAATACAAAACAACGTCCTGTCTACGTTTTATTTTCTGTTTTATAGGCAATCGTCCCTATGTGGTGCTCATGGCACGTGTTCACCCTGGGGAGAGCAATGCCAGCTGGGTAATGAAGGGGACCGTGGAGTTCCTCGTGAGCAATGACCCCATTGCTGAGCTCCTGAGGAAATGTTTCATTTTCAAAATCATCCCCATGCTCAATCCAGATGGAGTCATCAATGGCAAGTAAGTTGTGACAACCTTTGTTTACCCTGGGGCTGTCTGAGAAGCCTTCCCTGGACCTATATGGGAAACTTTACCTCAGTCTGGGCAGCAAGCCTTATCTCTGGGAGCTGTTGGTCAGGAGAACATCCTTCGTATGGATCCTGGCATTCCTGTGTTAGTCACATATAGCCACACAATAGTCACTTGTTTGGTGTCTGATTTCACAACTGTGAACCGTGAGTAGCAATAATAGCCCTCAGCTGCCAGGGCAGAGCTCTGCCACAACCACATGGCCTAACTTGGCTCTAGCTGGCTAAACAGAAATCCATCTGTCCCTGCTAAATCATTCAGTGCAGACGTCACCTGCAAGACAGCAATGCTTGGGAATAACTTGCTTTAATTGATGTTTTGCATAGCCTGAGACGGGGGGAAGAGGATTACGGATCTATTTTACCTTTGTGCTTTCATTTAAATACTTCCACCCAGTGATGCTCCCTTCATCTCCCCACTCACATTTCTTGATGGATTTTGAGCCCTCCTGGGCCTAGGGAATGCTGATCTGCTCCGGATTCCCTTGGGGGGATGTCTGCACAGCAAAAGCGGTGCATGGGCTCACCTACCTGAGCTAGCCTGGGTAACAATAGAAGTGAAGACCGTGCCGGGAGGACTTCAGAGCGGACAATGAGCTGAGTACGTACCCTGGTGTTTGCTGGGCTTGTATTACCTGTGCTGCAGTGCCCACGCTGCATTGTCTTCGCTGCTATTACCCTTGCTCGCTGGATTCAAGGGAGCTCAGGTAGGCTAGTAGTACACGGCTTTTACTGGGCAGACATACTTCTGGAGTCTTCTTTGCATGCTCCCTCCTTTCCCACCCCAACACATGCATACATGGTCACTCACTCCCTCGCTCTCTTGACTGAATTGAAGAAAGCACTATCCTGCTTCTGACATAGAAACCTGAAATACAAGGTAGCCAATGAGGTGGAGAGAGACCCTATTTTAGAACTGGGCTAGATGAGATGGGCTTGTGGGATATTTGGGGAAACCCCAAATGCTTCTGAACATGGAGTTTACCCACTTGCAATGGGTATTTGATAGTGGCACTATAATATATTCACTGTCTTCTTTTAGGGTGATCATGTCTCCCCCTGGTTCAGGCCTCAGCAATTATAACTACCTGCTGATTACAGCTAGAGGAGTTACTCCTTTTGGTCAGGTTGTAGGGACTTCCATTTTTGGTGCTGAAGGTGTTAAGTTTTTGATCCTCACTGGTGACCGTGGTTCATGCGTGTGCATGGCCACAGTTTGTTATAATAGGCTAATCTCAAAAGTCTGGGAAATTGGTTCAGACAAGCACTCAGAAGTCTGGCTGCTCCTTCAGACTTCTTGAGTGTGTAAAACTGTGTTGGGATCTTCTGGGAACACCCTTCCCTGTGGCCTGTGGACCCTTCTGATTTTGGTACAGGCTGGATGGGACCTACGGGTGCAGAGACAGTAGCAGAAAATGAAAAACAATGAGAGAAACCGAACAGAACTTTATCAAACTTCCCAAATCAATTCATTCTGAGTTGGTGCAAAAGCTTCAGTGGGCAGGTGCTGGAGGTTGCTTTGATATTCCCCAGCCTGTCACAATGCTATGAACCATCATGTCATTCATGATATATCACCTCCAAGGAAGCTGGTACAACAGCAGCTTGGCAGCTCCATTTGATGGAAAAAGACAACCCCTGAGTGTTCTAGGTCTCTGCAGGCATTGAATGCCCTAATCCTTCCAGGCAGCAAAGGCAAATGGAAGGTGGATGGGTTTTTTGTTCCCCCTGCCTCCCTTTCACTGTACTTAAAATCTCCAGCAGATGGAGGACTGGAGGGAATGACTGACCTTTCTTTCTCAAGCATTCAGGAGGTGACTCTTTAAGGGTGGGACCTCAGTGGGGAGGACAGAGCTCTGCATGGCACTTCGATGAAGTGCCACTCTGTGCTCATGTCACCCAGGAGGAACTCCGCCTCACCAGGCGCAGAGGAGCTCAAACCTGACTCGGGTGATGGGAGCACCTCTTGCTTGAGAGATGAGCCAGGAGATCCTGGTTCTATTCCTGGCTCTGCCATTGACTGCATGGCCCTGGGCCAGTCAAGGCTTGACTAGATGACCAGTTAGTGCATGGCACGTTGGGGTGGAAATCTATGGCACCCTAGCCTGCCACGTGCTAGGGGTTCCCTGCTGTGCTTTGATCTCCTCGACCTTGGAATGGGGGTAGATAAGTGCGCGTGCCCAGTAGGGAACTTCTAGTGTGCAGTAGCAGGTCCGCCTGGCCGGTTAGTGCATGGCAGGCTAGTGTGCTGTAGATCTACACCCAGCTTGCTGTGCACTAACCGTTCATCTAGGCAAGCCCTCAGTTTGCCTTTTTGTGCCTCTGTTTTCCCAGCTGTAAAATGGGGATAAACATAGATGTTAGAGATGGAAAAGACCTATATCTAGTCCATCTCCCTGCAAATGCAGGATTGCTGCCCATGGTACATTTACAAATGTTTTACCTGGTCTAGTTTCAAATGTTACATTGACTATTCCACAACCTAACACATAGTATAGCATGCACAGGAAGGGTTTCTGATACTCAGTGTATATTTTCCCCATCTTTTAATTTAATCCCCCCATTCCTGGTGACACCCTTTATAATTATGTTGTGAGGCTTAATTAAAGTGTGTAACATACTTTGAGATCTTGAGGTGGAAGGCGATAGAAAAGTGCCTAACTCTATCCATCCACCTGCTTTTGTAGCTTCCAATTTATTACACAGTGAGAGAATGGAGATGCCAGTGTTAGGGGGCAGGAAGACATCTCACTTGTGTATTAACATGGCTTCACCCTTCTGTGCCCCCTCTCCTCTGGTGAGATATCCCCCCCCAGGCTCGCTTCTTTCTCATAATTCCATCAGAAATAATAGCTGGAGAGGCGAATGATCTCAAAACCTCCAGTTTTCACACCAGTGAGATACTTCTGTGTTGGCCTCCACTTGGGAGCCATAAATGAGTCAAGAGAGCCACGTACTGGGATTGTTATTAGTTTGTATTACAGTTGTGCACAGAGGCTCTGACTGAATTCAGTTCCCGATGGTGTTAAGCCTTGCACATGTACACAGTCCGAAGTGGTATCTGCCCCAAACTGCTCACAGTTTAAATAGACAAGGCAGGCAAAGTGTAAGAGGAGAAACAAAGGTACAGCAGTAAAGTGACTTGCCCAGGGTCACACATGTTAGTGGCAGAGGTGGGACTAGAACCCAGGCCTCCTGACTCCCAGTCCAGTGCCCGCTCCCTGGAAGCGGCGCGGGCTGAGGGACGTACTGGCCGCCCTTCCCGCAGCCGCCATTGGCCTGGGACGGTGAACCGCGGCCAGTTGGAGCCGCGATCGGCCGAACCTGTGGATGCATCAGGTAAAGAAACTGGCCCGGCCCGCCAGGGGCTTTTCCTGACGGGCCGCGTGCCAAAGGCTGCCGATCCCTGCCCTACTCCCTGCCTCTCCTGGGCCAGGATTCCCCCTCCCCCCACATCTCATTGCCTCCCCTCCCAGCCCCATGCCCAAAGGGTCAGGAGGAAATAATGCCCTCCTCTTCTCTTTTGGAAGGCTCTTAGAGGAGCCAGCCAGGGCAGTTTGATTGAGATGATTACCTTGAGCATCCCTGCCTGGCTGTGGCTTTTTAATGAGCAGAGTGATTGCAAATCTCTCCCCTTTGGAAGCACAGACTTCTATCAATCTCTCCCCGCCCCACTTTGTGCCGTGGATTAATGCTGCTCTAGTCCCCCTATCTCAGCATCTTTCCTTATTTAAGAGAGGATTAATTTTTCTTTGTTGGCAGTGCTTTGAAGCTCCTCCTCCCCCTATCTTCCCTTGGTGCCAGAGCATGCATAATACTTCATCGCCAGTCATGGAGATGGATGCCAGTGCGTGGCATTTACAAAGGGCTCCTGCTAGCAGCCCTGTCACCCCCGTGGTTCCCCGCCGTACCCAGCCCAACGGAAGAGCACTCTCATCCCAGCAGGGCACTGCATGATCACACTCCAGAAGCCTCGTGCAGTAACAAGACAAGCAGGGCCTCGCTGTTTGCTTTGGCTAATGTGATCTGAAAGTTACACGCGGCAAATATTCCTCTAACACAGACATGAGTGCAGTAATGTGATTACACTCCAGCAGCACACGGCCAAGATGGGAAACATCTCTCCTCCCGCCCCGACCTCCCCAGCTCTTCATTTCTTTCAGTGCTTTTACAATCTATCCCCATCCTTCAGCAATGGAAGGAATCACAGCTCTGGAACTGACTGTAAATGAAGTGTGTGTGTGGGGAGTGCTTTTCATATAAAAACATAGCTCAACAACAGTCATCACAGCTGAACCTGGCTTTGTACAAACCCAAAAGAAATTGTGAACATCACAGTGTGATTGTTGTTGTGTTTGACTGAATGCACTGGTCCTATACCCTTTCCCAGAGAACAGCAGTCAGGCATGTAGCCAATCAAATGACAGACCTGATTAATTTTGTTATATATATTAAGTAAAGTATTAGAGGTTCTTTATCAGTGCCTCTCCTAGCTCTCGTCAAGAGGTGGGCATTATATATTTCCAAGGGCAGGGAGCAGTCTGAATGGCTTTTCAAAAGAACTATTTTAGCTAAAAATGAAACAAAGAAATAAAGAACCAATATAAAGACCAATATACAGAGAGCGAGAGCACAGTGTGTGAGACTCATTCTGCAATAGCAGCCATCTTGAACTGGTTAGCAGAGAGTGATCTTGCACGCAGGCAGCATACCCGCTTTATTGTAAAATCTGGGTCCGGAGACCTGGATTTTATTCGTGGCTCTCCCACTGACTTGCTGTGTGACCCCTCTGTGCTTTAGCTTCCTCCCCCCTAAAATGGGGATAATTATGCTCTCTCACCTCTGGAAAGCATTTCAGATCTCTGGATGAAAATTGTGCAGATGCGCTTGGAGACTTGGTATATTTTCTCTTCAAAACTGCCTAACTTCCACGTTTTAAATAGTTCGCCGTGGTGTGGCTTGTTCAAAGGCAACAAGCAACACTCCCACAGAAAACCAGGCAAGAACCATGCTAGATTTACAGTTATGGAACTTAAAATAGGCTGGCTGAAACTTTTCAAAATTGCTTAAAAAAACCCACTTTCATCTGTCACTTGAGCTGAAATCTGTGCTGTAGCCTCAAACTAGATTTATTACAGTCAGAGTTGTGCAATACACCCTGAATCAGGGCCTTCAAGGGAAATTGGAATAGACTTAATTATGGCAGCACAAATGGAGCCTTTCTGACCAAGAGGTGCAGACAGTGGACTAGTACCTAGAATTCCATTTACACACACATTCACAAATGCGTTTATGTGCAGTGGTAAAGCCACTCACAAGCTCCCTCCCACGGACACACATCCTGACATATAGTTGCACGCTCTGTTGACATCCTTGTATGACCGTATGCAATCTTGCAGCCACGCTTGTGATACTCCCATAAATAGCCCCCCCCACAACTCATGTACACTCGCGCACACCTGCTTCCCTTACACACGCACACTTTCTCGCTCACTCACAATCTTCACACACTCACACTCACAAAGAAGTAGTCAGCATTTTGTGTTCTTGTTGGGCTTCTCCAGACACTGCAGTTCTGGATAAATATTGCTATTTATTTTACCTAAATTTAGGGTTATTAATTATATCAGTATAAACCTAATTTATATCACCATAAACAGCTATAATAAATGCTGCCAAATGCTAATACCCAGTGCTTGCGAACTGAGCCTATGCTTGATGGTTTTCTTCCTCCCCACTTCCCAGAAGCATTAAATTAAAAATGATTCAGAGTTGCAGGATCATAGATCAAGCTATGGGTGGGAGCTCTCAGGAAAATGCACTTGTTTTAAAAAATACTCCACACCAAACAGCCTGTGGATTCTTTGTGCCTCGTTTCCCCTTCCCATCTCTGCCACTCACAGAGCCCTGCCTGGGTGATGTGGCTAGTATTACCAGTGTGTGGCCAGTCCCTGCCAATCTCCAATGTTGCCACCCTCTTCTTTCTTTTCCTTTCCTCCTTTTATACTACACATCTCTGTTCTCTTCCACCTGCCCCCCTCTTTCCCAGTGTTCTCCTCTCCAGGGCTTGCATCGAAGAAGTACATGAGCACTTGGTTTTTCTGTGACATCGTCCATTTTAGGAACACAAAGCATTATACAGGCGAGTTAGCCCTCCCAGCTGTGTGAGCCAGGAAGTGTTATCTCCCATTTTAATGGTAGCAAAACGGAGACATGGAGAAGTTAAGTGATTTCTTCCCAGGTCACAGAGTAAGTCAGTGGCAGAGGTAGGAACAGGGCCCTGGAGTCCGGATTTGCTCTTTTAGGTTTTAGCCACAGATCGTTTTAAAAAACCCAAACAAACCGAACCATAAATGCTGATCTAGCATTTCACAGTCTTTAGTTATAGGCTCAGTTGAGGTCTGCTTTAACGGAGGGTGTCATTATTGGTTGGATCCTATTTTATTCAGGCGGCTTTCTCCATCCCAGCTGAGTTATGACTCTTCTCTCAATGTTTCACTGAAGCTAAAGTGGCAGGGTTTAAAATCCTCGGTAATCATAGAAAGGTAGAAAGGGAAAAGTCCTGTTAGGTCACATCCCAGAGCCAGTGCAGGACTGTTCCCTACTGCACGTTTTCTGGGTCTCTAAATATCCCAAATGATGGGGTTTCTACCCTTCCTTTCAGAGCCTGCCCCTTGATTTCATAGCAGGGTGCTCAGAAAAGGATTACGGAAGCACATCTCCACTTATTCCCCCCACACTTCCTCCTCTTCTGGCAAGGGAATTGAAGAGGAATTTATTCCCCTTAATAAAATATTGTGTGAGCAAATGGGTGACCCGTGCTCTGCAAATATACTCTGAAGGCTCCACGCAGTTGGTCCATCTATGGTACATGTGCGTGAGTGTCAGTGGGTGTGTGATGGAGTATGGGTTGGGGAAGCTGCTAGGTTTCTGTCATGCTGGATCACAAGGGGCTTTTTAGAGCAATGTCATTAATTGGTACAGAGAGAGGGTTTCTCTTGTATCATGAAGAAGATCCCCAGGTAGGGAAAGAAGGAGGGAGCATACAACAGGATTATTTCCCCCTGCACTTTGCCACTTACCAGATGACGCCATCCCCCAAACCATCCCAGGGAGCCAAGCATTTAAATTGGCACAGCCAAGGTGTTTATGCTATCCAAGCCAGCAAAAGTTGTGCTAAACGCCTTTGCAAGCCAAGGTGTATCAGATCCAAGAGAAACAACAAGGAGTCTGGTGGCACCTTAAAGACTAACAGATTTATTTGGGCATAAGCTTTCGTGAGTAAAAACCTCACTTCTTCGGATGCATTTGTAGATACAGACTAACACGGCTACCCCCTGATACTTCAGATCCAAGAGAGAATTTTGCCATAGAGGAACTTGTACAGATGATGATACAGATATGCTGGTATAGCAGGAGGCTATCTTAAGTATTTGAGAGTATGGATTAATGTGCTCACTTGCTGGAGGACTAAGTCCTGTGTTAGGTTGTGTGCATATTCACCACTGTCCCCTGCTAGGGAGAATGTGTCCAGCATGGAAAATATCTATGATACAGTGACTTGGTTGGAGGCATGAAAAGCAGATATAAACTCTATAGGCTAGAGTCACCCTGCGGAGGGGAGATTCGGCATGGGTAACGATATCCCCACTGCCGTTCCTCAGGGGTTCTACCAAGGGAGGACAGCTTTAAAGACCACCTAGAGCTCCATGGGCTCTCCTCCAGTGGAGAGGCATCGAATCAATGTATTTCCTAAGCAGACTGGCCCTGCCCCCTTCCATGCTGTTCCCACCCATTTTGGGTGACTGTATCAGCCAGCGCCAGCTCCCCTGGCGGAGTAGGGATTTGGGGGCAGCTTGCTGATCTCCTGTGGAGTGAAATGGATCCTTTTACTGCTATTGACTGCTAAGAGGGATTCCCCGTTAGCTCACTGGTAGAGGCCTGTTTGTTTGGAGCGATAGCCAGCAAGCCGCGGGAAGCAGTTCAGCTTAAACCCATCCCTTTGCACTGTGCTGAGGTCACAGTCCACCCACAGCACCCCCCAAGTAATTCTCCCTTTGCAGCCAATGGCTTTGGGCCGAAGATACTAGAGCCACAGTACTGCCTTCTACCTGCACTTCCAGCAACATGTTATTTATTCTGTTGTTTATCTGCTGGCACCGCCTTGCCCCTTGAGTTATTAGCTTTATTCGCTTATTACCAGTGTTTCCTCCTCCGTCAATGTGTTCCCATACATCTTTGCTTCTCAGGAATATGCTTTCCTCTCTATTTACTGCTTTTCCTGATGCATCCCTCCCCCAAGCACCCTTCTCCCCTTTCCTGGCAACCCAGTAGCGGCCAAGGAGATAAATAAGGAACATAACTCTTCCCGGCTATTATTTTTGTTGTGGTTGCTGTGAACAGTAATATATATAATAACAAGGAAACAAATCTTATTACTAAAGTAATTACAATAAATAAAAACCCAAGAGGGGAGATGAAGGAAGGGGCTGTCAGGGGAGTGATTGCAGCATGGTTTTTAAAAAATTTAATTTCCGTGAGATGTTCTCTGCCACTCTGGTGATACTCTGTCGAGGGGGGTTGTGACTAATTAGCAGCCAGTTGTTGTTGCTGTTGTAACATACCCTCGCCTAATGTATTTGTGTGCCTGTGTCTTTAAACAGTAGCTTGTCTATGTATCTGCACCAGTCACACATCAGCAGTTGGTTTCATTGCCTGGTGCTTTTGTTTCCTTTAAGGTATGTCTACACTACCTGCCAGATCGGCGGGTAGTGATTGATCTATCGGGGATCGATTTATCGCGTCTAGTGTAGAGGTGATAAAATTGATCCCCGATCGCTCTGCCGTTGACTCCGGAACTCCTCCGGGGTGAGAGGCGGAAGCGGAGTCGACGGGGAGTGGCAGCAGTTGACTCGCTGCCGTCCTCATGGCCAGGTAAATCGACCTAAGATACGCCGACTTCAGCTACGCTATTCGCATAGCTGAAGCTGCGTCTCTTAAGTCGACCCCCCCCAGTGTAGACCTAGCCTAAGTCACTGAGGTTTTGGGGACTTGGCCACTCTTCCTTTTCTTTTCTAATGTTGTGAACTTCCAGGATTTGTGGGATTTTTTTCCAGGAGCTCATGGGACTGAGAGCCAGGAACAATTGTGTTCTAATGCCTCTTCTGAAACTGACTTTCTTTCTCTGCTCTTGGACAGAGCACTAAACCTCTCTGCCTCAGTTTCCCCATCTGTACAGTGGTGCTAACTAAACTTACTGTAAGGTAGTGAGGACTAATTAGTTAATGGGCCAAATTAAGACCTGATGCGAGCAAGTGCCTCTCCCCTTGTTTCAATAGACTTGCACTGGCTTACAGCCAAGGCTGTCACAATGTTTGTAAAGCTCTCTGAAGCTGTGAAGTACTTGGTAAATAGTGTGGCCATTGACTCCTGTAAGCTCAGTAATAACAGTATTCGGGACTACTAAATGCTTGGAGTTTGTTTAGCCTAAGGTATAGTATTAACTTGTAAAATGGGAAGTACCTTCAGGTTACCATCAGTATGATGAGGTGAAGAAAGATGATTGGGCTGTATTCCATGATCTCAGAAGGAGAGTATTTTGCTGTACTTCAGTGCCCATACTTCTGACTGACAGTAATTTACAATCTGGCTTCCACGCTTCTTGGAAGACAGTTCTGGGACCTAGGAGACTGGTGCATACAGTTGTAACTTCTTAGTTCTAAAGAGTAAATTGAAAAATACCATTACTGTTATTATTTATCTATTATTACAGTGTAAAGAGATTATTTTATCTCTGTATTTGGCACTGCTGTGACCGCTGCTGGAATCCTGTGTCTGGTTCTCAGGCCCACAATTCAAGAAGGATGTTGACAAATTGGTGAAGGTTCAGAGAAGAGCCATGAGAATGATTAAAGGATTAGAAAACATGCCTTAGAGTGATAGACTCAAAGAGCTCAGTCTATTTAGCTTAACAAAGAGGGTGATTAAGGGGTGACAGTCTGTAAGTATCTACATGGAGAACAAATATTTAATAACGGGCTCTTCAGTCTAGCAGAGAAATGTATAACACAATCCAATGGCTGGAAGTTGAAGCTGGACAAATTCAGACAGGAAGTAGGGTGTACATTTTTGACAGTGAGGGTAATTAACCATTGGATCAATTTACCAAGGGTCATGGTGATTTCTCCATTGCTGATCATTTAAAATCAGAATTGGATGTTTTTCTGAAACTGTTTCCCAAACTTGGGATGCCGCTTGTGTAGGGAAAGCCCCTGGCGGGCCAGGCCGGTTTGTTTATCTGCTGTGTCCACAGGTCCGGCCAGTCGCGGCTCCCACTGACCGCGGTTCGCTGCTCCAGGCCAATGGGAGCTGCTGGAAGTGGCGCAGGCCAAGGGACATACTGGCCGCTGCTTCCCACCGCCCCCGTTGGCCTGGAGCAGCGAACAACGGCCAGTGGGAGCCGTGATTGGCCAGACCTGCAGACGCGGCAGGTAAACAAACCGGCCTGGCCCGCCAGGGGCTTTCCTTACACAAGCGGCGTCCCAAGTTTGGGAAACACTGTTCTAAAAGATCTAATCTAGGAATTATTTGGGGGAAGTTCTATGGCCGGTGCTATACAGAAGGTCAGCCTAGATCATCACAATGGTCCCTTCTGGCCTCGGACTCTGGAGTTATGTTATTTTCGGTTTGATGGGGTTTGATTATATCTCGTGTTTGTTACAGTTATTGGAATCTCATGGTGTGTATTATTTATTATTCACATAGCACTCAGTATGCTTGGCAAAGAGGCAAGAAACAGGAGTCTCTCGTTGCGAATCTACACATTAGTCTATGACACTGTAGTTGATCACACTGGGAGGGGCAAGCTTTTCGGAGGGTTGGCTGGTATATCTTATTGTTGAGCTAGATCCATCATCATGTTGAAACTCTCCACCCTCACCTTTTAAATCTCCACCTCCAGTCCTACCTCTCAGCTCTGGCTGTGTCATGGATTCTTACTCAGATCCTGCCCATTCATCCCTCCTCACCACTCCTTGCGTCCACTTCTCCCCTTCCAACGTTGAACCTTTGGTCATGCTGTCCTCTCTCAAAGCACCTCGTGACTATCCTGCTTCTTTCTTTGGGCCTCCCATCAACTATCAGCTATGAATGTCTGCTGCCCCTTTCCTGATTGTGCCTTGAACTGTTTGCTTTGTATCCCCCCAGGTTAGACTGTTCACTATTTGGGGCAGGAAGTAAGATCATAGGTAGCTGTGTGTATCTGTAAAGCTCTATGCACATCGACAGCGCTGTATCAGTGACAAACAGCAATAGTAACTGGCACAAGTGAATTGGAGCTCAGGGAATTGAGGGCATTATAGGCCAGTAGAAATCATCACAGCTGGCCGTTCAGGTCAGATAACCCCTTTTGGATATTCATCTAAGCTCTGTAGGTCATAAAGCTCTGTCATGACAGTTCGTATATCCAGTTCATTGTATCTCAGCCATGTTTTGTATGTTGCTGTTGTGGTCCAAATCATTGCACAGTAGAGTAGCGTAATCAGTTATTTGTCTGTTAGGCTTCCATGCAGCGGCACAAGACACTGTACATACCAGTTGATCTTGGAGACCAGAATTTCTTCGCTAGTTGTTCTAATTTTATTCCATCCGGTTCTAGTCGACAGGGTTTTAGTTAAAATTTTAGTTACAAGATGGGGACGCATTGGTTAGAAGTAACGGAAGAGGAGAAGGACCTAGGGGTCCTAGTAGACCGCAGGATGACTATGAGTCGACAATGCGACGTGGCGGTGAAAAAAGCCAATGCTGTCTTGGGATGCATTAGGCGAGGTATATCTAGTAGGGATAAGGAGGTCCTGCTTCCGTTGTACAAGGCGCTGGTGAGACCTCATTTGGAGTACTGTGTGCAGTTCTGGTCTCCCATGTTTAAAAAAGATGAACTCAAACTGGAACGGGTGCAGAGAAGGGCCACTAGGATGATCAGAGGAATGGAAAACCTGTCGTATGAAAAGAGACTAGAGGAGCTTGGGTTGTTTAGTCTGACAAAGCGAAGGCTGAGGGGGGATATGATTGCTATCTTTAAATATATTAGAGGGATTAATACGAGGGAGGGAGAAGAATTATTCCAGCTTAGTACTAATGTGGATACGAGAACGAATGGATATAAACTGGCCGTGGGGAGGTTCAGGCTTGAAATTAGACGAAGGTTTCTGACCGTCAGAGGGGTGAAATATTGGAACGGCCTTCCGAGGGAAACGGTGGGGGCGACGGACCTGTCTGGTTTTAAGATTAAGTTAGATAAATTTATGGAGGGAATGGTTTAATGGTAAAACATAGTAGTCAAGGAAAACCAAGAAATGGTAGGTAAATTGTATAATGGCTGACAGGGGTCAGGCTGGAGACTCTTGCCTATATGCTCGGGGTCTTACTGATCGCCATATTTGGGGTCGGGAAGGAATTTTCCTCCAGGGCAGATTGGCTGAGCCTCTGGAGGTTTTTCGCCTTCCTCCGCAGCATAGGGCAGGGATCTCTAGCAGGAGGGTTTCTGCCGATTGAAGTCACCTAAAACAGGATTGGGGACTTCAACAGCAGAGTCCAGGGAAGGGGTAGGGACGGTTTTATGGCCTGCAGCATGCAGGGGATCAGACCAGATGATCATAATGGTCCCTTCTGACCTTAAAGTCTATGAGTCTATGAGTCTATGAGTCTATGGGTTAACGCAGCCACATTTGCATATCACTGTGTCCCATCAGTCATGACGGATCAGCGTATTTGTTGCCCTGGTCTGACATTTAAATATTGCCCACCCATTTAAGGATGAGAAAAACTTCCCCGACTCCTATATCTTCATTCAACTGATCAAACAGCCACTCAGACGGCCACAATGAAAGATCTATTGGAGGCAAATAACACTGAAAATTGAAGCATTGTATAAAAAAATCATAGTTCCTTTCTCACTCTCTTGCGACTGCTGGGTCTATCCATTGGCCTCAACCCATCTGCCCCTAGATGAATCACTGCACTACTCATCGTAGTCATCGACACTGGCCTGTGCATTGTAGTTCATTTAACTGAGTGTGGCAGATCTTCTCAGACACTGGGGCAAATAGTTGGCATCCTTCAGATCCTAGCCTATTTGGTTCTCTTGGAGAATTGACATAGTAGCTCATGAGACGACTGACAGCTATTGGTCACCCCTCGCCATTCCAAGTCGCATGTCAAAGTCCATGCCAGTGCCTAGCCACAGTTCTGGAGCTGGAATCTTTTATTCATTGGACAGGAGAAAGAAAGTCCACAAAATGAAACTGCAAATACTTCACTTTAATAGATGTGATGAAGAACGTCTATGACTTAACTACAATATCCACGCTACCCAGAAAGCTGAAATTGCAAGGGAATGAAAGGTTATTGTCTTTCATAATACATCTTACTATATTACATTGTGTCATAAATTAAGCAATATTTCTATCACTTCGAAACTTGGGCATCCCTAGAGTTCATTGTGACATTTCCAGTTTTATAGGACTATTCAGTTCCTTTTAAGTATTAAAACACATCATTTGTTGTAATATATGCACTGGGATTTACATGTACACTGTGTTTAAAAAAAAAAAGAGAGAGAAAGAGAGAGAAGAGTTACTGGCCTGTAGTTATCCGAGACCAGAGCTGGTTTCAGCAGTAGTGAATTCTGCAGAGGGTTGGCTCTGTTGTGGGTTTGTTTTTTTTACTTATGTGTTGTTTAGATATTACGTCTCTCTCTTCCCTCCTCCTTTCTCTTTGGGGATCTATCAGATTGGAGGCTGGCAAAATGCTGTGATGGAGAAGAGTACAGAGCCCTATGTAAGGTAAAACAAAAAAGGGGAAAAAAAGATTCACAAACTAAAACACTGTCTGTGGTGAGGGAGGCTTTTCTGCAAAACATGCTACAGTTATAGGCTGAAAATTGCCCTGCAAAAATGACCATGCAAGTGATCACCTAGAGATCAAAGTACACACCGTGAGCATGATTGCATATGCAATTGTTATAATTATACGGGCAAGTTTTGCTACCACTATTTTAGCAAATAGTCTAATTTAAAGAAATATCCGAGTGTTCCAAACAAAGAGCAAGAATTAAAATATGAAATAAAGCGAATCAGTGTGGGAATAACTGAGGTGAGGTGAAATCAGCAAACAGCAGCGGTTTTTAACTGGCAGTGCTCCAAGAAGGAAGATACATGGAGGTGCAGTTGTAATGCTGCAGAACAGGTCTGAGCCTTGGTGGGGGGAAGTGGAGGAATTCCTGTAAAGATATGGCACAAGGAGTAATGGTCTTGACAGAACAAGCAGTAATGGTTTCAAGTTGCAGTGGGGGAGGTTTAGGTTGGATATTAGGAAAAACTTTTTCACTAGGAGGGTGGAGAAGCACTGGAATGGGTTACCTAGGGAAGTGGTGGAATCTCCTTCCTTAGAGGTTTTCAAGGTCAGGCTTGACAAAGCCCTGGGTGGGATGATTTAGTTGGGGATTGGTCCTGTTTTGAGCAGGGGGTTGGACTAGATGACCTACTGAGGTCCCTTCCAACCCTGATATTCTATGATTCTATGAGCTGGGAAGCAGAATGGAGTGGGAAAGGAAAGACTGGGAGCTGCTGTAATGGTGCAGCACAGATATGCCCTTATAGCAAAGTTCTAGAGTGTAAGCTTTTTGGAATAGGGACCATGTCCCTCTCTGTTTGTGCAGCATCTAGCATGGTGAGATCCCAGTCCTGATCGGGACCTCTGACAGCTACGGTAACATAAATAATAAAATAGGAATAATAGAAAGGAAACCAATAGCATTCTGTAGAAATTACTCTAAAAACCTGTAGAATTAAATATAAACAACTTTTCTATAGGCTTTTGGAACCAGTCTGAGGAACTGCCTAGGGAATACAATGAAATTTTATAAAATGGGTAAGCATTCTACTACTACAATGTATAGGATTTTTCCACCTGCATTACCTGGGGAAACAGAGTACAATGGA
Organism: Trachemys scripta elegans; assembly: GCF_013100865.1. Lineage (NCBI taxonomy): Eukaryota > Metazoa > Chordata > Testudines > Emydidae > Trachemys > Trachemys scripta. Next base: position 72,409,129 of record NC_048307.1, on the reverse strand, counting down.
AGAAGAAGAAGAGTAAATCATATAGTCCGGACTGTAAATGTCTCCCCAGATCACAAGGCAGGGATTTGGACTGATGGCTTTTATCTGTCCAAAGGCCACCATACACACTTGAAGCATCTAAGAATAATAAATTATTATCAAATAACATCTTACTATACTAAATAATATATTAAAATATATCAACAAATATAATAAATAATACAATAGATTGCCATAATCCGGTCAGACCTTTCACATAATATTTTTCTTCTTCCATTAACATGTTGTTTCCTTTAACTTTTTATTTATTCATCTATTTCTTTTCCAATCTTTCCATCTTTTCCTTCCTTGCATGCCATTATTAAGCCACCATAGGGCTCCATATGGGTGCAAAGATGCACCTGTGTCGATCCAGGTGCAGGATTTGCAATAGATATTTTGTTTAGCTTTACTTCCCATGATTGGAAGTTCAGGAGCTCAACTCCTGCTGGAGAAGAAAGTGCCAGAGCTTCCAGGGAGCTCTTGTTCCCTTTGAACAGTACTTATAAGCAAGGTGAGAAGTAGGAACTGACTCTTCAGGCAATATTGCCTTCTGCAGCTAGTGAAGATGTCCTTGTTATAAAATAACAGTCCCATATTCATTTTTTTGTCCCCCAGAGCGCCGGGGGAGAGGGCGGCGAGCCCGGCCGTGGCCCCACTCTCCCCGGTGGCCGGAGCCGGAGCGCCGCACAGCGCCGCCCCCCTCCAGGTGCCACCCCAAGCACAAGCTTGGTGGTCTGGTGCCTGGAGCCGGCCCTGGATATGTGAAGGAGAAAAAGAAGCTGAGATTGCAAGGCGTTTTGCTGCACTAATCAGTCACCTCTGCGGAGAACTATCAGAGGACATTCAAATCCTGGCTGCAGTGACACGTGAAAAGGAAAGTGGTGGTCTCACTCATCAAAGTCTCTAATAGACATTGGTCTACATCACAGAACCACTAAGCAATGTGTCCTAGTTAGCAATGAATTCTCTGCTCAGGTGGATATAACATTGGATAATGCAGATTGGGACTGAGTTATGATGGCTGAGCTGTATAGAGACCTTCAGTTCCAGAATAGTAGGAGAAGTTGCAGGTGAGGACTGAGATGCATTTTGCTTTGTGTACGCTGTCCCACACCCTAGGATTGGATTAGCAATTGTAGCCAGTGGTGCTGCAGGTCAGGGGGAGGGGCATTGGCTGAGGTATCTGGGGAGCACAGGACTGGAATAGCAGAAGGTGCTGCATTGGGAGAATTGTACATAGACACCAGGGCTGGAATAGATGGGACGTGCTGTTGGTCAAGATTGAGGTATACTGGCGGAGTCGTGCATGGGGACCAGAACTGGTGCTACATTCCATCAGGATCCTGCACCATTCCTTTTTCCGTCTATTGCCATCTCTCCTACAATTTCATGAACATAAAATTCGCATACACAATTTTAAAAGAACATTTTAAAGAGCAGCATCACTATTATTACTCTGGTGGTTATTTTAGTGCCAACAGTATGCTCTGTGCTTCACGTGAACAATGCATGAAAATAGAGACTGCCTCCCACCCCCAAGAGTTTATGCTCTAAAGATGTGCATAGCAGATAGGTCGAACTGAGAAATCCAGGAGTTCGGATAATTTTGAGACTGTTTTTGGTTTTGCCCCATAAAACTCACTTCTTATTAAAAGAGGTTTTGCTTTGAAATGGCATCATGTTTGGGGAAGATCATGCCAAACACTTTTTTACATACATTAATCCTAGATCATCAGGAGATGAGTGTTGATGAGCTGTTCCACCTGATTCTTTTAAGTCCCATTAATACTTGCCTCTTTCCCTAAATGGCACGTGAGGGCACTTTGAACAGTATGATTTCTCCATCTCGCTTCCTACGGATTTGAGCAGCATGTAATCCCATCTAGCATATGTTCTTTACAAAATCAAATAGAGTCTTTATCAACATCTGTGAGCTCTCATGCTCACAATGCTGTGTGTAAATAAAAAGGAGAATATTAAGAAAAAGCACATGTTGCTGTAAGTAACAGAAATTATCTGAACTAAGTACATCCCTCCATTACACGGTCTCTTAGTAAGACAGAAGTCCAGCTCATGGCTAGTATTTGCAAAGAACTAGCTTTGTCTGTATGCATACATTCCCCTCTACTGGAAGGAATGTGTCAGACCTGATCCTGTATACTTATTAATAATAGCTATTTTAATATGACACCTGTCAATCCAAAGGATCACAAAGTGCTGTGCAAGCATTATTTATTGTATATATACAGGTTTCAATTAGCAAAGTGCTGAAATGCATCCACCTCTGAGGTGGAATATGGCAACATTTTTGCAGCCCACATGAATACTTACCAGTTGCTTCTCTGGGCTGACCTAGTGCAACTGTTGGTTTTAAGCTTAAACAAGATAGGTAAAAAGCAGATTTTGTGAGGTGGATAGTGAAACGTGCACCAGAAACTCAGGAAAATCATCTGAATCCAATCAAAGGCCCTATGTCTGCATATGTTTCTCTAATCATTTTGACCATCTCTGAAAAATCCATGCAATGGGTTTGAAAATGTACTCAGATTTCATATTACAAAGTAATGTTATGGAGAATGTATTTTCAGTGGTAACTTCTGATTCTGTCCCACAAAAACTGTGCATATGTTAGCATGCACCAGATTGTATGGACATCTGGTATGCACCTGATTTGCATGAACTAACTGAGGTATATGTGCAATTCTTTAGTCGCTAACCCTTCGTGAGCTTTATTGTGATCAAAAATATCAGGAGTATGTTTTGAGGCTAGCCATAAATATGGTCCAATTGAGACAGTGTTCTGTGTGCATATACACATAAAATATAATTGCTATAGTATCATATGTTTTGGTCCATATTTTCGTAATTGAAGGGATGTGCTTGAAAAAATGTGTTCATTTGCAAGCACAATTACCCTAGTTGCATGTTAGACATCTAGGTGGCCATTTTGCCTGTGGTTGTGCTCACAAAGGAGGGAATTGCTTGTGCAAATTAGGCACACAAATGTGATTGCGTTTGTTGTGGACTCTTCTGACAATGTGTTGTCTTCATGTATTTATGAAATTGGATTGATTTGTTCTGAAATTTCTATTTGACCGGCACACCTGAGGTATCTAGTCTAGCAATCCAAGAAATATGAGCTGTTCTATCTCACTGCACGTATTTTCTTTTTTTCTTGCATGCTTGTTTCTTTAATGTAAGCTAATGTCTTTGGCAAATAATTATTTAGGTCACTGGCCTTGCCAGTCACATGTCAACCCAGTGGCCTAGGAGTCTGAATGAAGACCGTGATATGCCTCTAGCTGAGTTGTCATTCTAAACTGCCCTCTTTGCCTGCATACATACAGACAAGCTTCATTTCAATGCCAAACTTGGAGCAACTACAAAGGAAAGCGGAAATGATATTGCTGTCTCACAGCTCCAGTTTGACAGCCTCAGAGAGAGAGAGTTATAAATAGGGGCTACTCAAGCCAATGAAGGGCTTGTTAGTGACTTGGCTTGCAGACTCTCTGGAGACTAGCCAGCTAATGTCATTTGTATCTTTCTTCAGCGTCTCTGCATAAAGCACCCTTTGCGAATCCTCAGCAGAGGGTACAAAGAGAACCGACCTGACCTATAGTTGACAGACGATTCTTACTGATGCTAAACTGCTGCACTGTGGCACAGAGTATGCTAAAGCTTGCAGTAGAAAAGAAGAACATTTTAAAAAGACACCTTAGGCCCAGCCCTGGAGATACACCACCTGCTAAGGGTATCCTGTTTGAATCCCCATGAACAGGAAGGTCCAACTATGAAGAGGACTAGTATGAGCCAGCACCACAAAGCTGTGGAGTTTTGCCAGTAAATCTTGTCTAGGAAGAAATTAATTTTAAGTTCCTCCATATTAATTAACCTGTGGAACTCATTGCCATGGGATGTTGTGATGGCCAAAAGTATAGTTGGGTTAAAAAAATAACTAGATAAGTTCATGGAGGATAGGTCCATCAATGGTTATTAGCCAAGATGGTCAGGGATGTAACCCCATGCTTGTGTGACCTTAAACCTCTGATTGCTGGGAGGGGTAGACGGAGGTGGATCCCTGTTCTATACACTTCCCTTGAAGCTCTGGTACTGGCAACTATCGGAGAGAGGATACTGGGCTACATGGGCCATTGGTCTGACCCAGCGTGGCAGTTTTTATGTTCTTCATAATAGTGTAAAGGAGTAGTATAATAAAGGGTTATTGACTAATTTTCCAGCTGTAATTTTCCTGTGATTCTTTAGCAGCTATTTTATACTTTTATGAAATGGAAAGGCTGTGTACGTACTTTCATGATAATGACATAATAAAATAGCAAATCATCCTTTAAATATCACTTCTTGTGATCCAAAAGGCATTTCAATTCTTGGGGCTTAACACAGTTCTACCTTGAGTGATTTAAAGTAATATGGAAATCTGTCCAACTTTGGAAATGCTAACAAGTAAGAAATGAGTCCATGAAATGGCTCATATAAGTTTGGGTCTGTAATACTGCTGGGAATCCATGTAAAATGCTGTGAAAACATCGGCAGAGGCTATAAACTTGGCTCTTCTAGGGATAACTCATGGGCACAGAGTAATGGGCAATGTGGCAACCTCACCTTGTTGGCGGTAGATGCTGCACTTTATTAGTTCTGTGATGGTTCAAGGCCATCAAGGTCTAAAGTGTGGGCTGTCAGAAGTAGGAAGAACACTCTGCAGAGGGGTGCAGGCGCTGGGTGCTCCATGCATACTGGGCAGACCTTGGGGCTCTGAGCGAGTCATGCAAAGGGGGGATTCTAAATGCAGTGTCAGGGGAAAGGTCCAAAAGCAAGGGCTGTGGGAGTTAGGGTTCTTTCCTTTTCCTCACTTGGAAGAGTATGGCTGGTGTATGTGATGCTGCTCAGGGCACTCAGGGATGAGAGTCATCTTGTTACCACTTGCCTCCAGCGCGAGGGAGTCTTACCTGTACTAGCTGGGTGTTAGCTCCTTAACACCTGTCAGCCACTCAAGCACTCTTCTTTGAGCTACACCAGGGGTCGGCAACGTTTGGCATGCGGCTCGCCAGGGTAAGCACCCTGGCAGGCCGGGCCAGTTTATTTACCTGCTGATGCGGCAAGTTCGGCCGATCACGGCTCCCCACTGGCCGCGGTTCGCCATCCCGGGCCAATGGGGGCGGCGGGAAGCCATGGCCAGCACATCCCTCGTCCGTGCTGCTTCTCGCTGCCCCCATTGGCCCGGGACGGTGAACCGTGGCCAGTGGGGGCCACGATCGGCCGAACCTGCTGCGTCAGCAGGTAAATAAACTGGCCCGGCCCGCCAGGGTGCTTACCCTGGCGAGCTGCGTGCCAACGTTGCCGACCCCTGAGCTACAGCAACCCTGCCTTTGCCTTGCAGGTCAACAATAGATGCACCCCAGCCTCTGAGTCACTTCAAAGTATCCCACTGTGGTATCCTCTAGCCCCTGGTTGCTGGATACTACAGACATTCCAGATCCTCTGTTCCCAAAGGAAGTATACTCCAGTTTTACCTTAGACCACCGTTTCTATATTATGCACAGTACTTGAGTTCAGTTATAAAACAAAAGGAAATGTATTTAAGAAGGGATAGAGATTCAAATGAAAACCAGTGTGAGAGATGGGAACATATGGTTACATACAAAACAAAATCATAACACCCATTCTACAGCTTCAACTACAAGTTATCCTCCTATCTAAAAAAGTTTCTTATCCAAAGTTCTTCCCAGTATTTTCAACCAAGCCTGGCTGTGAGATCCCTCATTCATGAAACAAACCTGCTGTCAGTTTACTTCCTAGATGAAGGATGCCTGGGTGTCTCTTTGCACCCACAACTATACCAGAACAGACCTTTGATAGAAGTTTGTCTCAAGATGCTACCTTTGAATGCCCTGCTTTTAACTACTGACCTAGAAAACATCATTTTGAGTGTGTGCGTGAATATAAATATAAAAAGCTCTCCACATATTTTCTGTACATACATCTCACAAAGATTAAGATGACCAATGTGACACAGGCTTTCATTAGAGACCTTATGTGATGTTCTTTTGGTGAATCCAGGGGATCATTGTACCCCTAAATGCCCCAGTGCCCTCTGCCAGTTGGCATCCAGTTGGGTCACAGTATAGCAAGCAAGCAAAGCAGTGCATATGCAGTGAGCAAATTCTTGACATTCTTGTGACTCTGGGTATGTCTACATTGCAAAAAATGGTGTGTTCTTAACTCAGTATAGCTAACTTGGATTGAAACAACAGTGAAGACATAGTAACTTGGCTTTTAACTTGGGTTGCCTCTTGCATTAAAGCCTATAGGGGAGCCTGGGGGTGAAGTTGAGGTTCTAACCTGAGTTAAAAGCTGAGCTACCATGTCTTTGCTGCCATTTTAACTAGAGTTAGTTAACCTGACTCAAGAACACACCTTTTGTTGCACTCATTTTAATCATGATATAAATCAGCAAGCAAGAGCCCTTGTTTTAAATCAACAATTTTAATCATGTTTTGCATTTGTACCTTTTAGTTGTTTTCCTAAGAAAAGATTGATTCTTATTAGTTGGTAACCATTAAAACACGTTGATTTGCAACTAAATGTAGCCTGTACACTAAATTTGGTGCATCATTTTGCTACACTATATCTATACACATTTATTTAAGCAATTATGTAGCTTAACTTCCATTTATTCAGATTTTTAATTTTTACATTTTGTATTATGTTAGAAGATGGGGAATTTTGCATTTCTTATTTGCTAAATGATTAATCTTTTACTCATGAGTCGCTTCAAAGTCTCTTTGAATAGAAATTGAAATTCAATTAAAATGCATAAAAACAGCATTTAATTTTTTTGTATTAAATACAAAAATCCCGTAAAAATCCCGAATACATAAAAAAAGTTTCTGAAAACGTTTTACATTTAAAACTAAGTGATTTATTCCACAAAAGAAAAGTTATCTGTAGCTACTGAGTTGAACTGATGGTTTCTAGTCACCATGTACTTCATGATTTTAAACCGAGTAGATCTCATAGCTAGTATCCCTGATAACCAGAAACGTCTATGCTTAAACTCTGTACCGTTCACTTTTTTTTAAACATCATCTTCATAACATTTTTAAATTTATTCCAAGGTTGGAAGAGGAAAACAAGCTTTCTGGCTTTTTCAATGCCCAATTGATTTCTTAACTGTGAATAAACTAGTCATTGAACTGAACTAGCTGAATAAACTGAAATGAAGAAAATATTCTCTCGGCACTTGCTACTGCTGTCAGAAGCTGGTTTAACACTTTATCATACTCTGGTTCCAAGGGCTTATCTGGTGACTTCCACCAGTTCAGTGGTTTGACTTCCATTAAGACTTGGCAGCAAATACGTGCTGCTTAATATATTTTCTATTTAATTTTAAATGATTTTCATAGATTATAATAAGTTTAGGCCTCAATGTAAGTTGTCAATTTTAACCTTAATTTTCAATAGGTTTATTTTTAAATAAACCTGTATTTAATTCAAATAAAAAAACGGACAAAATAAAAAATCAAATTTTTGATTAAAAATAATCAGTTGTTATCCATCCTGTTTGGCAGGGTAGAGATACTGTCAGACAGTCCAAGTGTAGTAAGTGCAGTATTGCAGACAGAGACTCCTAACCAACACCAGCTCTCCGATTAGGGTTGTTGTGTGTAGATCCCAAACAGGCCACACTTTGATTCTCATCTGTGCTAACCTGAAGGACACACAACATAGTGACTTTGGTGAAGTACCATTGGTATAACTGAAAGCAGAACTAGGCTCAAGCAGTCCTCTCTTGGTTGTATTTTTAAGTTACATCTGGGAGCAGAATTGCCAAAATACTGCAATAAAGACCGCTTCCTGGTAATTCTTGTCCAACCAGAAGCTGGAAAGAGAATCTTGTCTCTCATATGATTCTCAGCCTGGTTTTGCAGACTTCAGAGGTTTGGATAGTTGAAATAAACTTTCAGTACTTCAGGAAGCTTATCTGTACAGTCTCCAAACTGTTCCACCATCAGCCCATAATAGAACCCTCCCTATGTCAGACTGGCACAGAGGTGTGATGGGGTGAGGCCACCTGTAATTAGCCCATGGCTAGTGATGATGTTTGTGGGCTGCGTTCTCTGCCTCCCTTCTGAGATGCCCCATTTGATTCTCAGAGGAATTAGTTCAGTAATTTTTATCTCTCTCTCCTCCAGCCCTTGTGACTTTTCACTGATTTCTTCCTGTCCTGGCCTCGTTGACGAGTTCATTTAATGTGAGTGTAAGACCAGGTGAAAATTAAATAAATAAGTGCGCAGATAGAAGAGAACCTGACAGCTGCAAACCTACGACGAGCTGTGACTTAGGAATTACAGTGCTTCATATTCAAGCGTTGCTTTTTGATGCATTGGGGCGGCGCAGGAGCCGACAGTGACATATGGAGAAGGCCCTGTTAGTGGGATTGAGGCTGTTGTGTGATAAATGACACAAATATGTCAAAGGACTTCTGTTATCCATCATGCTGGCTTCCTTTGAACGCAGAGAAGGCAGGGGCGAGAGAGTAACTAAGAAAGGGAGCGGCCACACAAACAGGCGGCACAGGATATAAATAAGTTCAGCACTATCCACAGTAGAGTAGGAGAACTGAAAAGTTGGGTTTGGGGGGGGAAGGGATAGCTCAGTGGTTTGAGCGTTGGCCTGCTAAACCCAGGGTTGTGAGTTCAATCCTTGAGGAGGCCATTTGGGGATTTAGTTGGGGATTGATCCTGCTTTGAGCAGGGGGTTGGACTGGATGATCTCATGAGGTCCCTTCCAACCCTAATAATCTATGATATTCACATGGGATTTAATGTCCCTTGAGTTTTGGACCTAAAAGCCCTAAGTGAAACCTAGTTGAATCCTCTGTGTTACGCCTGGATTACATCAAACCTATAAACTAGTCTGAGGTTCTCTTGAAGTTGGCTCTGGGGTCATTTGAAAGTTGTTTGAACTCCTCAATATACTCAAAATGAGGCCAGGTGAATTTTGCCTGGCTTGGAGTTCTGGAAGGAAGGGCACAGTTCTACCCACTTACCTGTCCCCATCCTCTTCTTCCTTCATCCTCCCCAGTCTTTCATTGCACTGGATACATCTGTGTAGTCCAAGAGGGAAAGTGCTTGGATTTATGCTATTAAATGTTTCCATTCTTTTCCCATTATTATGGAACCTTGATGCAGATAGAGTATGCAGGGAATGGGCAAACACGGTGCAGGGATGGGACTTATTTTGTCAAGAAAAGAATGATAGATGTTGGTGATGAAAAATAGCTATTCAGTCAGTCAGCTCTCCAGGGCAGGGCATGTACTTTTAACCTAGCCTAGTCTCCCAGAACCCAACGCAGGCTGCTCCATACAGGTAATTTTCTAGCATTTTGCTAGACATGCTGGGAGATGATTCCATAGTCTAACACAGTGTTTCCCAAACTTGGGACGCCGCTTGTGTAGGGAAAGCCCCCGGCAGGCCGGGCCGGTTTGTTTACCAGCCGCGTCCGCAGGTCCGGCCAATCGCAGCTCCCACTGGCCGCGGTTCACTGCTCCAGGCCAATGGGAGCTGCTGGAAGCAGCGGCCAGTACGTCCCTCGGTCCGCGCCGCTTCCCTGGTCAGTAATTTAATCAGAGTTCAGAACTGAATGGGCCTGGAGGTCTAAAATCCTAGAAGTGAGGCCCTCCAGATCAACACTAAGGCACATTGGTGTGGCTGGAAGGTTGCATTGTAGCTGCCTGAGCTTCACCTGTTCTGTGGTTAAATAGAAGACTTCAGGCTCTAGGGCTGTCGATCTGGCAGCTTCCACCAGCATGAAATTCACTAAACACAAACCAACAAAGATATATATAGACAACGCAGCCCTTTCCTTCTGCCCTCTTCACTCTGTTCCACTATATTAGGCAGCGAGAATTTTTCTTCACAAATTCCTCATATGACGAGACACTTATATCAGCAGCTGACCCCCATCAATGACCCCTCATTGAGGGATCAGGTGTGGAGAGCCAGACTATTATCTGCCTTCCAGTCACATATTTCTGATTAAAGCAGCCAATTTTGCAAACGCCTTCAGTTGAGCTCATGGAGAAGGAGACCCTTCAGAGTTCAGAGAGAAGAGGTGCTAGGAACAGCAGAGCCATGGAGCGAGGGAATCTCTGGGTAAAACAAAAAAACAAAATGTGTCAATCTGGGAGGGAAAATTAACAGGTAAATCAATGGGAAACGAAATCCCAGGTGCACAACGAATAGTAGAGGCAGCAAGAATGAACCAGCATCCCCTAACCTGTCAGAACATTAGCTTCTCTTGGACTTCAATCTAGTTTCAATCCTACACTACCTCAGTGTACGTCTCCCTTTTCTCCTCTTTCCATCTCTTCTTCTACTAAATATGCTTCTGTCACACTTTCACTCAGCTGAGTGTTTGAACTCACTAAAGCTCTGGTGGTATACTCTGACTACTGTATCTGAGCTAGGGTCTGGACAAGGCAAGACATGCCCAAAAGGCTTTGGACTCAAGACATCTCATCAGACCTGATGTAACAAAGGTGAACGTTTTGTCCAAATATGAGCTCTATTGATCCTCTCTGCCCTGCATGCGTTCCCACACAGCACTCACTAAACTCCCAAAGTCATGAGCCAACATGAATTGGGCTCAGTGCAAAGCCTGGGATGGATCATCACAAGGCAATTTCTGCTTTGGTTGCTCAAAAGCCCAGTCAGGTATATGGAGGGAGTGTTCCCACGATATTGCAGTTTACAGGCATCAAATATTCCCCATAAGACATGCAAATCGCTAACATCCTTGTAAAAAGAAGAACAGGAGTACTTGTGGCACCTTAGAGACTAACAAATTTATTAGAGCATAAGCTTTCGTGGACTACAGCCCACTTCTTCAGATGCATATAGAATGGAACATATATTGAGGAGATATATATACACACATACAGAGAGCATAAACAGATGGGAGTTGTCTTACCAACTCTGAGAGGCCAATTAATTAAGAGAAAAAAAACTTTTGAAGTGATAATCAAGATAGCCCAGTACAGACAGTTTGATAAGAAGTGTGAGAATACTTACAAGGGGAGGTAGAATCAATGTTTGTAATGGCTCAGCCATTCCCAGTCCTTATTCAAACCGGAGTTGATTGTGTCTAGTTTGCATATCAATTCTAGCTCAGCAGTCTCTCGTTGGAGTCTGTTTTTGAAGTTTTTCGGTTGTAATATAGCCACCCGCAGGTCTGTCACTGAATGACCAGACAGGTTAAAGTGTTCTCCCACTGGTTTTTGAGTATTTTGATTCCTGATGTCAGATTTGTGTCCATTAATTCTTTTGCGTAGAGACTGTCCGGTTTGGCCAATGTACATGGCAGAGGGGCATTGCTGGCACATGATGGCATATATCACATTGGTAGATGTGCAGGTGAACGAGCCCCTGATGGTATGGCTGATGTGATTAGGTCCTATGATGATGTCACTTGAATAGATATGTGGACAGAGTTGGCATCGGGGTTTGTTACAAGGATAGGTTCCTGGGTTAGTGGTTTTGTTCAGTGATGTGTGATTGCTGGTGAGTATTTGTTTTAGGTTGGGGGGTTGTCTGTAAGCGAGGACAGGTCTGTCTCCCAAGATCTATGAGAGTAAAGGATCATCTTTCAGGATAGGTGGTAGATCTCTGATGATGCGCTGGAGAGGTTTTGGTTGGGGGCTGAAGGTGACAGCTAGTGGTGTTCTGTTATTTTCTTTGTTGGGCCTGTCTTGTCGGAGGTGACTTCTGGGTACTCGTCTGGCTCTGTCAATCTGTTTTTTCACTTCAGCAGGTGGGTATTGTAGTTTTAAGAATGCTTGATAGAGATCTTGTAGGTGCTTGTCCCTATCCGAGGGATTGGAGGAAATGCGGTTATATCTTAGAGCTTGGCTGTAGACAATGGATCGTGTGGTGTGTCTTGGATGGAAGCTGGAGGCATGTAGGTAAGTGTAGCGGTCAGTAGGTTTCCGGTATAGGGTGGTATTTATGTGACCATCGCTTATTAGCGCAGTAGTGTCCAGGAAATGGACCGCTTGTGTGGATTGATCTAGGCTGAGGTTGATGGTGGGATGGAAATTATTGCTGGTGGTGCGAAGACAGGTGAAAGGAACAGCAGAAAAGTAGATCCGTTTTCTCAAAAAATACATTGCAAAGCATGTTCTTTCATATTATTTGATTTATGATTTGGTGCATTTAAACAAGGAAATCAAACAGCAATGGCTTTTTTCCCCCTAGACACATCCAACAAAATCTCTCACTTTTTATGGGACGTAGTCTGCTCTGGGTCAGTGTGGTACCCAGGTTAGTGCTAGAGAAACGCCTGTGCTGCTGGAGGTGCAGTCGTTTGGCTGAGACATAGAAGGTAGGCCATGACCATCTCTGCCCATTAAAAGTCCAGAGGTATTTTTTTTGCACAAGTGGGTGGTTAACCTTGATGATGTGGTCAAATTCCAGTTTCAGTCCCTGAATTAGAGCTTTAGTTTCAGTTGGATGCAACATCCTTCACTTCTTGTCCTAAACTATGGAGTTATGTTGCTGTGCATCATGTTCTAACCCAGAAATAGCTGCACTTCATTAGTGGGCAAAGTGACTCCAGTATCCTACAACCTTGCAGGGCTGGAATTGAATGTTGTATCTCACCACTGAAAGGCTGGCAACCTCAGCTAGACACTGGGACCCAGCATTTTTTGTAGTTTTAGTGGTTCTTGAGCTGTCTGGTCTTAAAGTGCCTTAAACTCAAATTGCTCTTTGGACTGGTATAAGGACTTTAATATAACAAGTCCTGGACTCCAGAAGAGTGTCCTCTTCATTCCCTGTATGGGTGTGTATATCTATATTATAAAATGTGGTTCATAAAATGCTTTTGGACCCTTGGGAGTGAGGAGTATTCTCTAAATAAAGGATACTCTTATCACTCCTTGTGTCTCTTTGCTGAAGACAAAGAGAGGCAGGTGAGCAGTGCAGAGTGGCAGGAAGAGGGTGCTTCTTTTCTCATCTTTTTCATTTTTTAAGTGAGTGTGATTGTGGCATTTTCTTCAATACTGCAGACAGACACTTACCCAGTGCTGCCTGGATTTACTGCAGGGACTATCAGCTGAAGCCCTCATGTTTGAGGTTTCTCATGCATGGGAAACTGGTCAATTTATTTTATTAACATCTTTTCCAGTGTCTGGCCCTAAAATAACTAATTCCTCTGTTTACTGTCTCAGCAGGGGAGCTAATGAAGACGCTTTAGGCAAAGTTCTCGATATTTATGCCTAAATTAACAGCAGCAAAAACAACCCTGGGAAACCCTCCAGGGGCCTTTTTTGACTTTTTTCTCCTTTTACATCTTATCAGTTATGTGAATAAAAAATGTAAATAGTTCCCCTATTAGTCTGGGTGTTTAGTCTTTGCTGCTGAGAAACACGGGCTTCCTCCCCAGGCAGCCAAATTGGGATTTAGAGCCTCGCTTTTGTTCAGTTCAGAATCTCTGTGTCTTCACTTTCATATTCCCGCTCTCTCTGTCTGTCTGTTTCTCTGCATTTCTGTCTTTTTTCTTTCTCTGTCATTCTTATTTTGCTGCAGAAGCTTGCTGCTTGTTCTTTCGTTCTTGCTTCCGTTCTTTCTCAATCCTTTGGGGGGAAAACCTCACAAAGTTCTTGTGCAGTGAAGCATGGATCAAGGACTATGGTGACTTCAAAGTCCTATGTTAGAAATTGTGGAGATCACTCGGCCCTGTACCTAATGATGCGCCCCATTAAAAAAGAACCAGTTTGAAGATGGTTGATTTCACCAGCTAAGGTTTGTGAAGGTTATAACAAAATGTTTTAGTTTAGAGAGTCTGGCTCCTACTGAGCAGATGGAACAAGTTTTTAAGTTTCTGCAGGGTTGTCTGCAGACAGACCTAGAAATCCCAGTGTATATCTTTGCTTCCCAAGACTTAGTAGTCATTCTGGAACTCATGAATGTTAGGGAACTGTAGCATTGGCTAGAGACAGGTGTAGGCAGATCAGGTTCCCTGACTCCAGCTCTGTCAATGTGCTCAGCTCAGTCTCAAACTAAAAAAGATCTGCCATTTTGGTTCTAGCCCAGTCCCCCACACTCTGTCTCTGCCAATGAATTTCAGTCCTGACCTGCAACATCTTTTGCTATTCCATTCTTTGCCCAACCACATAGTGCTCTGCCAATACACCTCAGCCTTGGCCTGCAGATACCTCCTCTATCTGCAGGGGTTAAAAGTTAGTGCAATTAACCACCAACCCTGCCCTGAGATCCTGCCTGGATATGTCTTCCATTGGTTGGTAATGTGTTCCATCCATTCATATTCCATAGGACCAGCCAAACAACATTCTATTGGCCCCTGTTGGTCTATGCTCTCACCTTATATCTTTTTCCCTGTGGGTTATTTGGAACCAGCTGCTTTATACTGAATAATAAAGAACGTTAAATGGTCTCATTACCAGCATTGAGAATATCTTTAGTGTAGCTTAGACTCTGCTCAGCTCTGAAACAAGCAAAAATCCCATTAATAATGTTCCTGAGTTTATATCTTCCAAGCTGTAGCTTTCATTTCCATGGCAGTTTCCCTTCATCACCAAGAAATAATGAGCAGGGTTTGTAAATTCTTTAGCTAATAATTCAGTGATTACGATATTAACGGCATATTGTGCAAAACAGATGGGGGAAAAGGAACTAGAAGAGAAGAATTATCAATCTTGAAAATGGGAGCAGATTTCTTTGTTTCTCCTTCTTGAAACTCATTTGGCTAAGTGAAGTGGGAAAGACAGATTGGGTTCATTTTAGTCATTTAAAAAATCATGTTACTAATGCTCCATTTGTCTGCGGGATACAAGGAGGGGATCCTGGATTTCACAACTCACTGTAAACATCTCTGCGGTTCCACTCACAGCATCTGCATTTGTTGCCATCATCCCGACAAGGAAAAAGGTGCCTCAGCAGGATAGGAAAATAACTTGAAATCATTTAAAAGCCACTCTGTGCATTTTATTTAGATAAAAATATCATGTGCAGGAGGCTTCTTTTCCCCCCCAAAGTGGTGTTATATGAATAAAGCATTTTGTCTGTGTGCAGCTGTTTGTAATGCTTCCTGTTGCTTCTATTCGGGATCCAGGAAGGAGGACACGGTTATGGGTGGTCAGGTCTGGAGGTTAAAGAAGGAAAGGTTAAGGTGGGATATGAGAAGAGCTTTCTTTCCCAGAGGGTTATTGAACATTGGAAATATTCTGCCAAAGGCATGGTAATGCATATACTTTTAAGGAAAAGACTGATGTTTAACTGGATGATCTAATAGGACTTTCTCATTTCTAGCTTATGTGATAGGTAATAATTCATCTCATGTTATGTCCAGCTGTATGTAGCTGGTAACCAGCCACGAGTAGTATAGATTTGATGGAGCAATGGTTTTCTCCATCTTTAACATATCATGTTTCTATATTTTTCAGTTTTACTGGCTTATTATCTCTCTTCCCTGCAAACTTCACAGTCAAGCTGAAGGTTTTGTGTAGCCTGATTAATAGGTTCATACATTTTCAGGCCAGAAGGGATCATTATGATCAGATAGAGTGAGCTTCTGAAACAGAGGACCTCACCAAATAATTCCTTCATGAAGCCTTTAACTTCTGTATGAACCACAGGATGTCTTTTAGAAAGATATCCAGTCTTGTTTTAAAAGACTTCAAGTGATGGAGGATCCACCACATGCATAGATAAGTTATTCCAATGGTTAACTACCCTCATTGTTAAAAATGTTCCTCTCATTTCTAGTCTGAGGGTTAGTCTACACTGGAAGTGCTACAGAGGCACAGCTTCACCAGTGCAGCTACACCACTATAGCATGTCTGGTGAAAATGCTCTATGTCAATTGGAGAGAGCTCTCCCGTTGGCATCATAAATCCACCTCCGTGAGAGGTGGCAGCCATGTCAGCAGGAGAAACTCTCCCACCGGCATAGTGCTGTCCACACCGCTGCATAGGTCTGTGTAAGTTACGTTGCTCAAGAGGGTGGCTTATTCCCACCCCTGAGTGACATATGTTATACTGACATAAGTGGTAGCGTAGACCAAACCTGAATTAGTCTAGCTTCAGCTTCCAACCACTGGATCTCATAATGCCTTTTTCTGCTAATTTAAAGACCCATTCACTGTCAGAAATCTCTTCCCCTTGAGGTACTTGAAGACCGTGATGAAGTCACCTTTTAATGTTCTCTTGGATAAACTAAATACATTGACCATCTTTAGTCTCTCACTATAAGACATGTTTTCCAGATCCCAACTAATTCTCGCAGCTCTTTTTGTGTGTGAACCCATTCCCATTTGTCAACATCTTTTTTGATGTGTGGACAGATAAGAGCTATATGATTAAACTAGCATTGTTTGGTCATGTGACGTGTTTGAGTAATGTGGTTTGTGTATTTTCCCTGGGACTTTCTGCAGTTGTAGAATGCAGAAAAATTTTAACTGAGATGCGTGCATATAGTTAATGGTCAAAATAGGGATCGGCAACCTTTGGCATGTGGCCCGCCAGGATAAGCACCCTCGGCCTGCGCCGCTTCCCGCAGCCCCCACTGGCCTGGAGCAGTGAAACGCGACCAGTGGGAGCCGCGATCGGCCGAATCTGTGGACACAACAGGTAAACAAACAGGCCCGGACTGCCAGGGTGCTTACCCTGGCGGGCCACATGCCAAAAGTTGCCAATCCCTGGGTCAAAACAAAGGTGGAAAAATATAGTTGACTAACTCTGGATAAATATCACATTAAAACTGTCCTCCCCAAGAAAGCCAAAGATCCATCTATCCATATATACTAGTATCCTGTCTCCGACATTGGCCAATGCCAGCCTCAGAGGCAGATATGACACCCGTTTTCCCCACAATCCTGCACTTCATGGACAATACTATTTCATTTTGACTGGAGTTGGTGGCAAGGAAGAAAGAATTTTTTTTATTCATCTATTGAAATAATTTTTTGTCCTGAGATGTTAGAATTGAGAATCCTTGTAATTTTTGTCATAGATAACTTAATTATATTGGCTACTCTTATTAATACAAATAGTTTTTTTAAAAAAACTTGCACTAAATAATATAATGAGAACATCTATTTTCTGGCCTTAAAATCTCTGACTATGAATGTCCTGAAGCTGCAAATTCTGTAGGTTAATGATTCTATCCATTAAAAACAATATTTCCTTGTGTCTTTTTAAAATTAGATGCATTTTCATTTCATTGTGCATTCTCTTGTTCCTGTATTATGGGAATCAATAAATAGGATCCCAGCTGGCCTTCTGAGTAATAGTCTGTGAAACATCTCTACACTTTTGAGCTTGAAGGTCAGTTTGGTTAAAGAGGCCACCCTCGTTTAGAGCCGGATTCTGCTTTCAGTTCCACTGCTGCAAATCCAAAGTCATTGGAGTTACTCTGCATTTACACTGGTGTAACTGAGAACAGAATCTGATCTTTAATGTGTGTCTTACTTTACTCTTCCTTCCTAAGAAGAAGCATTCAGCTTCATCTATCAGCCAATCAGAAACTG
The DNA here is from genome assembly GCF_013100865.1 of Trachemys scripta elegans. Taxonomy (NCBI): domain Eukaryota; kingdom Metazoa; phylum Chordata; order Testudines; family Emydidae; genus Trachemys; species Trachemys scripta. The sequence goes on along the minus strand of NC_048307.1, from coordinate 72,391,542 downwards.
CCAGTATAACATCTGGCTTAAGCAGCTGCCAAAAGAGGAAACACACTTTGCATTCCCTCAAGCAAGTAGCAAACCTGTGTAATTGACAGACTGTAATTGCAGGGAAGCACTAGGAACTGCAGGAACTGTAAGAGAAAGAGACAGAGAAAGACACACTTACATACAAAGCAGATAGATAAATAGCTAGAATCTGAGAACAGCTGGACAGCCAAGACGCAAACACAACAGGAGCAGTTCCAAAAATCTCTGAGGAGATACTTTCAAGTACAATGGAAAAATAAAACAAAATCAAAAACCAAAATAAGATCAAGCCATTCACTTTTCTGAATATGATTAAGGAAGTATGTCCAATCAGTCATTACAGGAATTTTGCATTCGATGAAATCCTGAGCAGTGAACGTAAATATTATTCTGAGGATGAAGTTGACATAAAGTTCTCTAGGCAATGATGGGAGACATGTTTTCAAGTCAACTTCAACTCAATTTGCTGAATCAGGATTCCCAGGGAACTGGTTCCTTCTTTTAAAAAGAACAGGAGTACTTGTGGCACCTTAGAGACTAACAAATTTATTAGAGCATAAGCTTTCGTGGACTACAGCCCACTTCTTCGGATGCATATAGAGTGGAATAAATATTGAGGAGATATATATACACACATACAGAGAGCCTTCTTTTAAGGCTCTGGAAAGCAAAAGAAATAAGAATATGTCCACCTATCTGTCCTGAGCTTTATTGCTGTTGTTTCTCAGTTTGGGAAGATTTACTGACCTCCAGGACGGATGCTTTAGTTGAATCAGCTCCTATTATTTCAGCATTCAAAGAGCTTCTCCCAAATTGCTACTGGGCCCACATTTCCTTTCTCAAGGACAGTCTCCTCAACTATCAATACTAGGATCTCAGTAAAGAGCCCACTGTCTTCAATGGGCAGGCGGCCTGGCTTCCCTGGAGATGAGAAGTATATAAAATTATTAGCAGAATTTGTAAGCGATGCCAATTAATTTGCCCCGGAACCTGCTCTGGGGTCATCATTTCTCCAAATACCATTTCAGCTGAGAGGGCAGATGGTTCCAGATAACGCACTAGGTAAATTGTGGAAGTTGGCAAAGAGAACTTACAAGAAAGTGAGACCCCCTGAGGCATTGTAATTGAAGCAGTGATGTAACCTGTCACTGAACTGTGTGAGGAACTGTTAGACAACCTGCTCTGCACCATGACAGATAGTCCTTGGAGGACCGGGTAGGAAGAACAGGAGTTGGGAAGGAATCCTGCAAAGATCAGGTTCAGTGGGCTGTAGTTGTGCATAGAGTGTGTGGATTTGTGCACCTATCCTGACGATCATGTTTAAATGAGCTGGACATGGTTAGATCCTTCTCATGAGTGGGGCAATTAAAGGGCATCTCTTTAGACTAAGTGGGGGCATTAGGCAGGTATTCTAACCCTAGTAATTAGTGCCTGACCCTCATTCCTCCTTGCTTACACTGCCCTTTATACACCATCTGCAAGGATCAGTAGCCAGGCTAAGTCCCCTTTGCCCTGCCCCAGCAGCAAAGGGAAGAGTTAAAGTTGCCCAAAAAGGGCAGCTGAAAATGACCTGGGCATAGTGGAATTCACACACTCCCCTCTAATATCCACATTTTGTTGTTGGCAGGGAGCAGCAGTGGTGAGGAGGGCTGGACTGTGGTGTCCTCCAGCAGTCCTGAATGGGCAGAATGGTCCCAAGGGGTCCCAAATGTGCCATGTGATAGTTCCAAAGCACTAACCAGTTAATTAAACTTCTTCTACAATGTGACTGCAGACCAGGTCACACACAAACTCCTAGCAAATGGCAGTGCACCAAACAAACAACCCAAGATACGGCTTAAGTGGCAAGAAGACCAGGAGACGCACTAACTTGCCTTGTGGAACTACTACAACACAGTAAGTATCCCAGGGTGCAGTTTAGAGCAGAGGTTCTCAAACTGGGGGCACACCCCCCTGGGGGGCATGATATGTATTCTGGGGAGGCATGAGAAGCTTTAGGGGAAAAAACCCTTACTGCGCACATTCAGAGCTGGGTGGCCAGAGAGCAGTGGCTGCTGTCTGGGTGCTGAGCCCCGAAGGCAGCACTGCTGCAAGCAGCAGTGCAGAAGTAAGGGTGGCAATAGCATACCATGCTACCCTTACTTCTCTGCTGCTACTGACAGCGGTGCTGCCTTCAGAGTTGGGTACCTGGCCAGCAGCCGCTGCTCTCCACTCTGCCTTCAGAGCTGTGCGGCCAAAGAGCGGTTGCTGCTGGCTGGGTGCCTGGAGGCGGGGCATAAACCACTACAGACACAAAGAAGTGGGGATGGGGGACTCAATCAAATATGTTTGAGAACCAGTGGTTTAGAGTATGAGGCTTAAAGATTTTAACATAAGAACATAAGAAAGGCCGTACCGGGTCAGACCAAAGGTCCATCTAGCCCAGTATCCTGTCTACCGACAGTGGCCAATGCCAGGTGCCCCAGAGGGGCAATGATCAAGTGATCTCTCTTCTGCCATCCATCTCCACCCTGTGACAGACAGAGGCTAGGGACACCATTCCTTACCCGTCCTGGCTAATAGCCATTAATGGACTTAACCACCATGAATTTATCCAGTTCTCTTTTAAACTCTGTTATAGTCCTAGCCTTCACCAGCTCCTCAGGTAAGGAGTTCCACAAGTTGACTGTGCGCTGAGTGAAGAAGAACTTCCTTTTATTTGTTTTAAACCTGCTGCTTATTAATTTCATTTGATGACCCCTAGTTCTTGTATTATGGGAATAAGTAAATAACTTTTCCTTATCCACTTTCTCCACATCACTCATGATTTTATATATCTCTCTCATATCCCCCCTTAATCTCCTCTTTTCCAAGCTGAAGAGTCCTAGCCTCTTTAATCTCTCCTCATATGGGACCTGTTCCAAACCCTTAATCATTTTAGTTGCCCTTTTCTGAACCTTTTCTAGTGCCAGTATATCTTTTTTGAGATGAGGAGACCACATCTGTACGCAGTATTCGAGATGAGGGCGTACCATCGATTTATATAAGGGCAATAATATATTCTCAGTCTTATTCTCTATCCCCTTTTTAATGATTCCTAACATCCTGTTTGCTTTTTTGACCGCCTCTGCACACTGCATGGACATTTTCAGAGAACTTTGTATTGGGTAGCTAGATACTATAGTTATTTTTGCCTCCAAATTGCCACACTGATTTCACTGTGGGGCCAAGGAAGATGAAGAGGGGATAGGGCCAGAAAATACCTAGTCCTTAACATTCAAATACCATGAATAACTAGAAAAACTGACAAAGAAACATATAATGGGGCACATTCTGCTCAGTGTAGGGCTGTTCAAATAACTGAATATTGAGTTCAGGTGCAGGTCTGAATTTTTTTTAAACTTTGCTTCAGGTTGACCCAAAATGAAAATGTTTCAAGTCTTTTGGTGAAATGAAATGTCGAAAAACTTTTATTTTGTGTTGACGAAACATTTTGATTGAAACAAAATATGTTGTTTCCAGTTTGAGGTTTTTAAAATGCTAAATTTAAAAAAATAAAAAATTGAGGGAAATTTTGAAAAAAAAACATATTTCTGAAATAAAAAGTCAAAATGTTTTGGTTGGAGAAATACTGAAATGATCTGTTTCAACATTTTCGGGGCTGGGGGTGGGGGTAGGATTGTCTGTGTTTTCTGACCAAAACAGTTTGCAGATTGATCTGAATTAGCAAATTGTTTAGGTCAATGTTTCCCAAACTTGGGACACTGCTTGTGTAGGGAAAGCCCCTGGCAGGCCGGGCCAGTTTGTTTACCTGCTGCGTCCGCAGGTTCGGCCTATTGCAGCTCCCACTGGCCACTCCTGGAAGTGGCGGCCAGTACGTCCCTTGGCCCGCGCCCCTTCCAGTAGCTCCCATTGGCCTGGAGCAGCGAACCGCGGCCCGTGGGAGCCGCGATTGGCCGAACCTGTGGACGCGGCAGGTAAACAAACTGTCCCGGCCCGACAGGGGCTTTCCCTACACAAGCGACGTCCCAAGTTTGGGAAACACTGGTTTAGGTCAATGAATCTGCATTTGTCAGCAGAAAAAGGTTTAGCATGAAAAATTTCACCCAGCTTTATCTCAGTTATTCTGGAGCAAATCCACTTTAACTGCACTATACATTTAATGGTGTTCCCCCAGATTTACTCCACTGTGATTGAGATCAGAGTTTGTCTCTTTTCATTTGGAAGCTTGATATACTTGAAAGTATCCACCGGTGTGAAACTCTCACTTTAAGGAGAGCATGAGTTGTGTTGGAACATAGGAATGTAAGAATTGCCGTACCAGATCAGATCTTTGGGCCACATAGTGCAGTATTCTGTCTCTGGGTATTTCTATACAGCAATTACCCCGTGAGTTTACAGCTCAAATAGACATATTTGAGCTAGCTTTAATCAACCTAGCTCAGGGCTGTGGCAGCACACGCTTCTGTGCCGGCCAGCTCCTTGAGTAATTACCCAGAGTTCTGAGTGGGCTTGTATAGCTCATACTACTGCAGTTTGACTACTCCAGGATTGGAGCTAATTAGATTAAAGCTGGCTCAGATATGTCTGCTCGAGCTGCGATCACACCCTGTGATCACAGTATATATATAATCTCTAACAGTGACCAGCACCAGCTGCTTCAGGGGAAGATGCAAGAAACCCCATAGTTAGCAGATGTGAGATAACCTGCTCTCCACGGAGGTATCATCCTAATTCTTAATAGTGAGAGATTAGTTTAAACCCCGAATCATGAGATTTTATTTCCCTTCCAAATGTTCTTGTTTTGTATCCAGTTGACTCAAGGGCTGTCTCAAAACCTAGTGTTTAGGAGGTTAATAATCGCACATCATGTGATTATATAAAAATTCTGTTTGTTGTTTTCCTCTGAGCAAGTCCTGTTCACCTGGCTGACCTGAGCAATGACAGAGCAAACCCTCACTAAGCAATCTGAAACCTTTTCAGCAACCACAACATTTGTGTTTTACTAATATTTATGCACCACTGTAGTTCCTGCATTTCTGCTAAGCAACAGCTGGGTGCTGACGGGGGACTAGCTGCAGCCTGCCATAGCCAGCACTAGAATTGCCTATATATATAAGGAATGATAAAATGTCCAGCCCTAGGTTCCTAATTGCAGCTCGGATTTTGCTCGATTAAGAAATATATTCAGTGCCACACTTCAATGAGAAAGCATTTCACACCAACAAAACTGCGCCCTGAGCTGGAGAAATAAATATATAAACAAAACTAAAGCAGCCATTGCAGACTCCATATCACCTTCCATTGGAACCCTGGCTACAACCATCATGAGAAGTGGGTGGTTTTTGCCATAGCTAGCTTGTGGCCTGCATGCCAAGGAATATATGAAAACATGCTGTGACGATGCGGTTCTGGCGGAACCCAACTGAGAGTGCCAACTCAGGACAAATTGCTTAAACAGGGCAGTTACAGCCCAAGGCTGGGGTTTTTTCCACCTCTAAGGCATACCAAACCAGCCAGACTAGGAGGACTTCGGTCTCACCCCACTGGCTAACCACAAGTCTCACAAGCAATCTCCTTAGACACTCCAGTTTCCCAGTATTACCACCAGTGCCACTCGTTATGGGGACAAGTGGTTATGAAAACCAATACCCCAATAAAAGAAAAAGGTTCTCCTGATCCCAAAGGACCAAGCCCCAGACCCAGGTCAATATACAAATCAGATCTTACCCACAAATCACGCTGTTGCCAATCCTTTAGAAACTAAAATCTAAAGGTTTATTCATAAAAGGAAAAAGATAGAGATGAGAGTTAGAATTGGTTAAATGGAATCAATTACATACAGTAATGGCAAAGTTCTTGGTTCAGGCTTGCAGCAGCGATAGAATAAACTGCAAGTTCAAATCAAGTCTCTGGAATACATCTTCCACTGGGATGGATCCTCAGTCCTTTGTTCAAAGCTTCAGCTTGTAGCAAAGTTCCTCCAGAGGTATGAAGCAGGATTGAAGACAAGATGGAGATGAGGCATCAGCCTTATATAGTCTTTTCCAGGTGTAAGAACACCTCTTTGTTCTTACTGTGGAAAATTACAGCAAAATGGAGTCTGGAGTCACATGGGCAAGTTCCTGCATACTTTGCTGAGTCTCAAGGCATATTTGCCTTCTCTCAATGGGTCCATTGTATAGCTGATGGTCCTTAATGAGCCATCAAGCAGGCTAGGCAGAGCTAACACCAGTTTGTCTGGGATGTCACCCAGCAGCATAGCGTAAGTTTGAAATACAAACAGTATAGAGCCAATATTCATAACTTCAGCTACAAAATTGATACACACATATAGACAGCATAATCATAACCAGTAAACCATAACCTTGTCTTAGACATCCCATTTGACCCCCTTTATACAAGATTTGCGTGCCACTACAGGACCTTGGTTGCAACAATGATCTATATGGTCCCAGATTATATCAATAACGTCACACATGCTTCATGGCATAAATCTCTGGTGGTCAGGAAGTAATCCTTTCCCTCCCTGTTTATGACATTGCAAAGTTGACTTCATGAATTACTCTGAGAGCTTTACACCTTCCTCTGTAGCATTTGGTGTTGGTCATTGTAGGAATTTGGCCTTGATACATCTGTGGCTTGAAAACTCATTGGAAAATCCCAAGATCATTGGAATTGGCTTCCTTAGCTACATTCCTCTTCATTTTAGATAGAATGGTCTTATGGTTAAGGCATGAATCTGAGAGTCTATTCATGCTTCTGCCACATACTCAGATAAGTCATTAAACTCTCTGTCCTACTTTCCCCATCTGTAAAATAAGGATAATAATTCTTGTCTACATTGCAGGAACATTGTGGGACTTAATTCATTAGTACTAAAGCTCATCAAAATGTTTCATATCAAATATTTTTTAGACAAAGGATAGTTTTTCATCAGAATTGATATTTCCTTCGGAAATAATAATTTTCAACAATTTTTTTGAGGATTTTAGTTGAAAAAAAATGAACCCCAGAAATATTTATTCTGGTTTTTTTGGCAATCAAAAAGTAAAATTTCAGCCTTTTGGGCAAAAAAATTCAGTTAAACCCAAAATGTTTGCCAGACTGGTACATTTTTTGTTTGTTTTTTGGTTGCCAAAAACAAAAGAAAAAAATGAAAAAAGTTCTGTTTTCTAGGAAAAAAATCATTTGTTTAAAATTTATGTTCAGTTTTTTGGCAGGTGGAGGGGGAAACAGACTGTTTTCCAACCCGATCAAATTTATACTCAAGGCTACAGGCAAAGTGTTATAACTGAGTTGAAGTTGTTGGTTACGTAGTTGTCCATTGGTCACTTCTAACTTCTTTATATTTATTCCTAATACAGAAGGGAAGATATTAAGCTAGGCAAGAAGATGTACTAATGAACTAAATGGAAAATGTGACCATGAATTTATATTGCCCATATTGGAGAGGAAGAGAAATGGGGAGCACTTAGAACCCAGATTTATCCCTTAGGAAAGCTAAACAAAATTATTCAAATGAATACTTTTTTCAACAAAAAAATACAGTTTCGGTCGACCTGACAAGGGGGAGGAAATGGTAATGGCTCTACCACAGGGGTTGGCAATGTTCGGCACGTGGCTCGCCGGGGTAAGCACCCTGGCGGGCCGGGCCAGTTTTATTTACCTGCTGACACGGCAGGTTCGGCTGATTGCGGCCCCCACTGGCCGCGGTTCGCCGTCCCGGGCCAATGGGGGCGGCGAGAAGCGAAGCGGGCGAGCGATGTGCTGGCCGCGGCTTCTTACCGCCCCCATTGGCCCGGGACGGCGAACCGTGGACAGTGGGGGCCGCGATCGGC